>NW_027040517.1:1200000-1800000 GCF_037179485.1 Ochlerotatus camptorhynchus
TCGACTGCCTTTTCATGGACTCATGGTATAGGCTTCGTTCAGGCACAGTAGAAAAACCATCAGCATTAGCCACACAAATTATTATCGTCGATGATGAGCTTCTATTAATCGCTTTATTATTGGATGAAAAAAAAACTACAAACAGTGAGGATTTCTAATTTCCACGGTCATCACAGAGTTTCCTCTTCCACTCGCTATGGCTCTCGGTGGCGCGTCATGCAGCTGCTCTAACTAGTTGTTAAGTACACAGTAAAAAAATCTGAATTTTACTGGTGATGTAAACATCCATGCATGCAAACATTCATGCATGTAAACTTCCTTTTCACGTAAACTAGCAGCTTGCAAGAAATGTTGCAAACAAAAGTGGAAAGTTGCATACAATATATGGAATATTGCATGATATTTCTCATAAATTTATACGATTTATAATGTAAATTTGTATGATTTATGACGCTCCATTTATGTGCATCATAGTAACGGAAATTTACACTACTTTTTTTTTTAGCTGTGTAGGTATGTACGTCTACTACAAACTCGGTTGAAGCAGTGACGAACAGAAACATTGGTGAGAAATTATCGCAAGATTAATTTGCCCAATTCCTCAAGCGGACGCTGAATGGGTCCACTGCATAGTTTGTACTTGAACTGGTACCTAAACTTCCGTCAGTGAGACAAAAACCCAGCTCAGATTTTAACGAAATGTACCTACAAATCTCTAAATTGTTCGCATCAAAGGAGAATGAAACGATTCATAGGGCGACGCAAACGCAAGTTAATTAATGCATAGCAGAGGCTTCCCCTGCTGATGTTTTTCCTGCTCCCAGCTGGATCTGGGGGGGGGGGGGGTCATTTTGTAGCTGAATACGAGGGAAGCTATTCTCTTTCATTATATTTAACCTTGAATTGTTTTCAATTCGTTACACAGCGCCTATTATCACTGGATAGGGGGTGATTGTCAGTCAGACGTGTCGTGAATGAAAACTACCTGGTCTGATTTGGATTGATAATTACGATACTTTGGTAGGTGTAGATATAAGCATGTATCTTCGTTTTTAAATACAAGAATAATATTTCTAGCAGTGCGATGTCTTCTTGCGTGACACAGCAGATTGCGGTTTGGATGTTTCTTATAGCACATATAAACGTTTTTCCCAAGGAAAAAGTCACAAAATTGTGTGTACCTATCTATTTTTTTGTATAACTAGGAGCATCTATAGTTAAAAAAATAAAGAGTAATAAGTAATGAAATTGGGTTACTAGCGGAATTGTTTAAATAAAACAGCAAAAAATAAGGTTATATTCCATTTAATTCCACTTAATTATTTTTGGTATCCATGACAGATACGTATTTCGACTACAATGTGCAGTCTTCATCATAATAAAAATAATTAGCAGGCGTAAAATAAATTGCATTATTATATTTCATCGCACAATAGGGAATAGATTATCCAACTTAACTTTGTTAATATTTCGTAGACATAAAAAATGTGTGGTGAAAAAACGGTAATATGAGCGATAAGAAATGTCCTAAAGTTTGTGGATTAATAGGTCTTATCCTGTATTTTTGATTTGTTTTTGGGAGTAATTCCCCTAAAAGTTAGCAGCGAATTTTATTTGTTTGTATAAGTGAATATTAAGAGATGAGATATTTTGCAATGTTATGATCCGAATAATGATGATGATAACGAATAATGATATATTATCAGAAGCCGAAAAATGATATATTATCCGAAGCCTCTAATTTCGAAGACACCACTTTTCGATCTTTTAATTTAAAAAGGCTTTTGGACAGATTTTGTGTGGAGCAGCTTTCAAAATTATTTAGTTATTCTATTCAGAAAATCGATTGAAAATTTATTAAGTGTTAATGGAACAATGCATCCACATAGGCCCTTTTCGCATGTCCTTCTTATTACCGAGAAGAGAGTGAAAACTGCCTAACAGAAAGTTGGCAATTCTCTCGCTCACCCGTACCGTTTCTCTTCAGTGATGCCCGTAGAGAATCTCTGCAGGGACGATCGAATCACTATAGTGAGAACGAATCTCTCACCCTGTATTTAAGAGCGGAGCTCATTCCGGTTCAAGAAAATAAAATAATTTAAAGCTTCGAGGTCGCACCAAATCCAACCAATCCAAGTAACAAAATTAGATATTTTTTTGTAAAGATCAAGATCTTGAATGTTTTTCAATGTCAATGTCTCAGAATTTTATAACATACGCATTGCAGAATCATGAAAAATACTGTCGACAATCACTACTTAGGCTAACCGCTATTGGGCTCTTCTTCTTCTTCTTTGGATTATTACTGGGACTTTACATGAGCTCCCAACTTAGTGTTCTTTGAACATTTCCACAGTTGTTATACAGTAATGACCCGATTGTGTAAGCCCCCGTTTTGAAAATCTTTTCTACTGTTCTACAAAACGCATGTGCCGGCCGATTTTCTGATTTTTATCTCTCAATCTATGGAATCTACACGAATACTATGTTTGAACGAAATGTCAAGAACAGTATAAGGAACATTATGCCGTAGACTACACATTTTTGTATCATATGGGTGGAAAATTCGTATAACAAATACTTTAAAATTCTTCTTAAGATATCTTCGAGCATGAACCTAAATCAAACTTCAACAAAATCACTTTGAATAGTCAACCTCTAGTCACAAAGTTGGTAGATAACACATTAAGCTTCGCTATGACAGTTGTTACAGCAGTTTGAGTTGTTTCAGTCTCGAGATACAAGCCGTAAATTACCTAAAAAAACATAAAATTAACTTGAAGCACCTCTAAATCATCACGGATTTTGCTGAAATTTTGCACAAAAGTTCAAATTAACATGACTAACAGTAATCACAGTTGACTCGGTGCATCCCGAACATGTCTGTTAAAATGAACAGGTCTAACCGACATATTGCTATATTTTTCATTGGAATTAAATCCAAAACGATTCGGCTTTTCTTTATTTTATTTCTTTCTTGAAGCGAAACAAGTAACATACTTTCTTCAAAAATAGTTCTTCGAATCATAACAAAAATAAAAACAAGGTGTTGCATTTGTTTAGCCACTGTTGAAAAAGTAAAAGAAGTTCAAATTTTTCATGAACTGTTGATTCTTTAGTAGTTGGTAGCTCCTCCTTTGTTCTTGATGATTTCGAATATTTGCTTGGGCATTGAGGTAACAAGATTCTGGATTGTTTGTGCTTCGATTTGCTCCCAGTATTCCCTTATGCCCGCTTTGAGGTCCTTCACAGTGTTGAACTGACGTCCATTTACGTAAACCTTTGATGTCATTATTCCTCAAAGGTTCTCGATAGGGTTACAATCCAGACAACTAAATGGCCATTCAAGAACGGTGATTTCTTTTGCCTTTGATTGGATACATGGATTGAGGCAGGATAGCTGAAAAACAGCCGAGTCCTCCAGATACGGAATCAAAACTTCTTCCAGGAGCTCACAGTAAGTGGTCGAGTTCATTCTCGTGGAAATCCAGCAGATAGAAAGCTGAACATCGTAGGAAAATGCACCCCATAACATAACCGTTTCGCCTCCAACATTTCTCTTCGATCTGTTGACCCCTTTATCCCTTAAATCGTGCCAATAATGGCTGTAGCAATCAGGACCACCCAAGTTGAACTTTTTCTCATCAGAAAAAATACGTAGCTCCATTCATTAGTCCAGTGCATTGTCCTATGCTAATTTCAACCGATTGACTTTATGCTGGAATGTTAGTTTCGGTTTTGGCTTTGGTTTTGTCCATTTTATGTGTGAAGACGCATAGAGTACGCGACTAACGGTACTTTCGTGCACTGGAAGATCGAGTTTGGTAATAATCCGGCGGCAACTCAAGTGATTTTGCGTTGCTTCAACCCGAATTTGTCCTTTTTGTCTGGCTGTCAATTTTGAATTCCCTTGGTACGTACCTTGAAACCATATTCCTTCAGATTTTTTAGATAATTTCTAACAACCTTTTCTGATCTATTGATCTTCAGAGAAATCTCACGATGAGATCGACCAGAATGTGCCAGAATCCGGATTTAGCCCTTTTCGACATCGTCTAATCGTTTTACCCTTCGCATGTCTGGAAAAATCAAAATCATTTTAAGGCTGTGAACCATTTGCCGAGTTAAATTTAACTCGTGATTAAAAGTGACTTTTCGAAAGTTATTTCTTATGTTCGAAAATCCCTGGGTTACCGAGCAGAACTCATCCACGGTTGTGAAAACTTAACTTCTTGTCTGTCAGAAATAACCACGCATGGATAGCAGGGTTAATCGATAACTTTCCATCTGTCAAATTTTAAACAAAAGTTAAAAAATCCGCCAAATGGTTCAGAGCCTAAGTAAAATAGTGATAAACATCTACTGCGTCTAAACGTTTGCAGCGCGGCGAAAGCAGAAAATATGTCAAAATGAAGTCTACTTCCTACTGACCAATGTCTTTTATATAAGGTCCAGGCCAACAGGCAGCTGGTGTTAGGAGCAAAAATACTGTAAACATTGCTGAGCATTCAAGTGACGACGTCACTCTACCATAACATTCCATACTGCAAACAGTGAGATTTACGTCACTGTTAACAGCTGTTTCGTGTAAAAAGATAAAAATTGCAATGAAATATGAACACCACTAAACATTTGCACATTTCACTAACACCAATAGGCCTGTTGGCCCGGATCTTTTACAAACGTCATTGCCTACTGAAGACAGTAGAAGCTGTCGCAAAAAGTTTGTAAACATGGTTGAGCATCTCCCTACACACTAAGATTTTGGTTCCGTGTTCGGTAAATTTTACCGAAATCAGAACGGCTGAATGTTCGGTAAACCTTTGACCTTCATTTTAAAGGCTATTGAATTTAAAATTATTTTTAAAACATGTTCAACCTCAAATTTTGTCATTCTAGTGGAGATTAAGTTTCAAAGTAGCTGAAAAGCAATTGAATTGAATTGCATCAATTATACCGAACAGTTCAGCTGTTCAGATTTCGGTAAAAATTACCGAATTCGGCGATAATTTCTAAGTGTATACCACATCCTATCATGATCCATGACTGGTTCCAAGAGAATCGTCAAGCTAAAGTGTGCTTCAGTTAGAACTCGGAATCTCAGTTTATTTTATAGCAGTGCTCTACGATTCATGAGGTTTTAAAAAGTTGTACCAGTTGGATGACGGGAGAAGAAAATTGATCTCGAATCGCGAACAGGCACGATGAGATGTCTCCAGCTAGTTTACATTCGTTTTCAACAACAATTTTCGCCATGGATAAAAAGGTGAATTGTACAACAATTGCGTGATGAGCAATAATTGATGAATTATCCCAAATCAGTAGTGGACATTGCCCGACATTATTTATGCATTATGAATGTATGACCGAAATGATTGGGAAAGATACTAAATGCACTTTAACTATTTTGTTTGTATTACTTGTGCGTGAAGTTAACAATTTACATAGTTGAAGATGCTAAGCGGAACTATCATCTCTATACTTTCATCTTCTTTCATCTTCTCATTTATCGTATAAAATGACCACTTTAAATCTGTTATCAGACGTTTAGCATCTTAAACTACTAAATGCAGCATAAAATATGACTAACCAACACAGGCATGGGGCAAATGGGATAACCACCAAATAAAAATTACGGACTCTCATTATTTTAACTTATTTGGAGTTTTATTCATAGAGAATTTGCTGAGTTATACAAACTAGAACTGTTTTAGGCAAGTGCAAGCAAAAATTCGTGATGCTTAAATAACATGAAAGTCCAGTATAATACATAAAACCCTTTTGAAGTAAACGGTATCAATAAATATCAGGTTTTGTTAAGTTCGGTTCTAAGTTCTCCTTCAGATATTTTTATTTATTAAAGCAACGTATCATTCAATCATACAGATTTTTTGACGTAGACTACGTCTTGCGGGAAGGTACAGGGGGTAAATCAAAATACTACAGGGGGTACATATATACTTTTTTAAGTATTCCATAACAAAAAAACTTTTGGAAATGTACAACTATAAAAAGTGATAATTTTATCACTGTTGGTGAGTGGTACCTGCAGCGGCAGGAGCAAGTCAGCTTCAAAAGGTGGAATTTTTCCCACAGCTGTCGTGCACCAGACGGCGTGATGAGTGGATCACCTTAACAACCAGTGGTGGGGTGGAAAGCTGGACCTCTTCAATGAGCTGTTTTTGCATTAAGCTCAATCCGCACCTTCCCAATATCATCCGAAACGACTGGCGGCTTTCTTCATTGCATGAATAAAAAAATAAACATAATATGGTTAATGGATAAAAATTCTTCCCGATTTCCGGGAATTCTCAGGTACAACCGCTTATAATAATTCTGAATTCTCATCAAAAATGGCCCGACAATGAGAAACACCAAATATGACGAAAGGTCAAGACAAGGAATCACATAGGTGAAGACTAACTCATTTTTCCTTGTTTCAAGATCATCCTCGGTCCAGGCAACCCGTAGACTTATCACTATCAGCAAGGCATAAAAAGTAACAAGGACTAAGATGTGTTCCTTTGATTCTTTGGTAGATCTTACATCCCGTAACGTACCACGAAAAGATGATCTACGCACGTTATGGGGCAGTTTCGTTAGTTTGAGCAGAGATTATTTACTATCGCTGTGTGGAGTAGAATTGTTAGTTTCAACCTCCTGATGACTATGATTGAGGTCTACCAATACACTAAGTTAGTATAGGAGCAGCATACCATGCCGAGAACGGTGGGATCGATTCTCGACCCAGTCCAGGATTTTTTCGTGTTGGAAATGTTCTTTACTTCCTTGGTCATAGAGTATTTATACTGTACCAATGCAAAAACGGTCTCTGATCTCTGAATTACCAACCGTATAAGTTCCCATAAAAATCTTAGTTTTGAATAGGTATACATTTCCAGAATGATTATGGCTTCCGTCAAAATAGGTTTCCAAAAAAGTTCTTCAAAACGAAGGAATTGTTAAAGAAATCTCAGCTTTTCATTCTCCTCTCCACGGGAAAGCTCCACCGATTGTATCGACTCAGTTCTACATAAAATTCCAATGTATTGATTAAATCACTTTATAGTTTATGACATGCGTTTCTTCATTCAACATCCATAACCATTATCGGCCCATAAATTTGCTTTATTATGCTCACTTTACATGACTTGGAGAGATCCGAGACACTCTAAGCCTAACCACAAATCATTCCACCCACAAGCGCCAATCGAATCTCAATTTATATTCCAATCAACAACGACGTGTGCATCCGTATAATCTACCAATAAATCCACTGTTCACCTCCCAGACGTTCGGTTTCACCGACACGTTGACGTGCGCTCGCTTGCAAATTAGAACAAAGAATAAAATTGAACAAATTTAAAAGGGAAATGTACTAATGCGAAGATACACATTAACCCTCCAGTCTGAGAAGGAGGTCAAACAAGCATGAGGCAGCTCATGTATGAATTGTGTGAATCATAATTCCAGAACTGAGATTGTTCTGAATTACCAACCCAAATACTGAAGAAATTATAATTTTAAATGCACCATTCAATGGATATCGCATTTCGTAACTTAGTCCCCCGCAAAGTGGGAGTGTTTTTCAGTTGCGAAATTTTGTCTACGAGACCTATCCCAGGCGAATGTTTGTCATTATTTATGCAAACATCGTCTTGCGCTTGAAAAGGTTTTCTACGCCAAGCAAGCTCATTTGCAGTTTGCCTTCTCTTGGATATACCGCGACGTGCCATCTCCATGTTTTGCTTATTGATCGTAAAAAGACTTTATTTTATTGCTGTAATCGCATCATTATCTAGTGCTATTAACTTAAATGGTTTACGCTTTGATTTCCGACACCGTGTGGACAAATCGACTCTGACAACCGGTGAACCGTATATTATTACCTCACGCAACCCACCTACGCTCCACAACGACGACGACACCGCCTTTCCATAAAGATAACGAGATTGGTAAGAAAAACCAAGCCAAGTAGGTGGTTGGTTACGAAATGAGGAACATTGGCCTTGAACTTCCAGCGAACGGGGAGTGTTGACTTCCTACGATAGCATGAATTCGTGGAACTATTTAATGTCGCTAATTGCGTTTTTCATTTCTTCTTTCTCCAGGTGACATCACTCAGAAAGGATATGAAAAGAAGCGAACACGACTACTGCAGCCATATCTAGCAAAAAATGCACAACAAGGTAATGAATTACTCATACATTACATATTTTTCACTCAGTTTCATGTAGCATGTAAGTAGTTAAATTCAACGAAGCAAGTAGGTCATTCAAAAAATCTCCCAACAACAGGTCATCCGCGTCGAAAGTGCAATCAATTCACAGTAACGGCATAAAAATTCCAACCTTTTGTGGGAAATTAATCCTACAGCAGGTCTTTTTTTTTCCTGCTGACAAGGTAAAATGACAACCGGCCGGCCGGCGCGAGCTCTACTCATTCGCGCTTCATTCACTCGTTCTCGCCTTTTTCGGCATTCGATGATAAATAACAACTTCTTAACGGTTCAACGAAACTTGCATCGCACATACCTACCTACGTGAGGATATCCGACAAAGAGCGATAATAAATTACCGCATCTTACTTAACAGACGAAGTAGTAACTACATATTCTTTCAAGATAAATTTGGTGTTCAAGCCTTAGCACCGGAGATGGATCGCGATTTTTTCACTTTGCACACATTTCTTTGTGAATTATGTAAACAAACTTTTGTTCGGTAATTTTAGCTTGAATGCAAACAGATGTATACTTCAATGTGCATAATAGCAGAACAGTAAGCTGTGTTTTTTTAAATATTGACTTTCAAATGGCACAAAAATATCCATTTGCATTGTCCAGATGACGAATTGTTCTAAGAAAAATTGAAGAACAGGAGATTTTTATCGATGGGCTCAATCTTTAGGCCAACATTAGAGCTATCATCACATTAGAGCCTCAATAGGCCAAAATTAGAGCCATCTCATCTATTTTATCTGAGTACACTTTAAGAGCTAAATAAGGTTCCATAATTTCAAAATCCTCACAATGAAAAACACAAATCCTCTTGAGGGACAATGTGCAATCTTTAGCTTTTCCAATGATACAATTCTAATACACCTTGGCAGGCATCTCAATGCTCATAAGCTCATGTTCACTCAAACGATTTCACACCCCAGTCCTCAATTGCTTAATTGTCTCGGCAAAGGGCGACGATTTGTCACGCGAAAGTGCTACAATTTACCACAAATTAGAGAGCGAAAGAAAAATCGCAATCCATCTCACTCAATGAATGCAGTGCGACAGTAAGATGATGAAAGCGCAACATTGACTGGAGCTGAAAGAATGTGTCACTCACTTCTTGTGCACCAGTGCACCTACCTTCCTATCTATAGGTACATGTGAAAAGGTCTTCATAACCGCGAACGAGTGAATGACAGAATGAATGAATGAACAAAAACGATACATCTCTGTGCGCCTCTTTATGACAGTTTATTGCACCCGCCCGGTAATGTTCTCCGGCTTTCCGATCGGGGACCAGTTGTGCGTCCGTGTGCATTTGAGCACGGCAAACGGGGGGAGGCGATAATTAGCAAGAAAGTGGAAAATTACTTCAACATTATCGTTTGCCCGTCAATTAACTCCATTTCTTCTTAAAGAGGCGCACAGATATCAGTGAAGAGACAGACCGATATTGTTGAAGAGCGGCGCGTTTACATGGTTGACGCACGCGGAAGAAAATGCGTCGACGTTTCCTTTTCGATGCTACCTCACTCTCTTTGGCGAAATATGCACCTTCCGGCGGTCGTAGACGGTTTAGGAAAATTGGCATTAATGTCCGAGTATTTATAGATCATTTCTGTATGTAGTAATAACTGTAGATGTAGCTAGCTGTTGTGTAATTGTATCGTTAATTTCTCGCTTGTTGACACTAATTTGTGCCGTCAGGTGGCGGAGGCGGTGGTGGTGGTGGTAATAACCCAGGCTATGTAAATGACATCCAATCGCACCTGCACCATCCTTCATCCCAGCAGAAGCAGAACATCTTCGCCTCCTCCGGCAGCGGCGGGGGAGGCGGAGGAGGTGGCGGTGGTGGAGGTAGTCGAGAACGTAATGACCGCTCAAGCAGCGGCCACCATCATTCTCAGCAGCAGCAGATCCAGCAGAACAGAACGAGGCGCAGCACGCAGCGAAGAGTCACTCACAATGAGAAACGATACCATTCAGGTTAGCAAAGCAGATCTTCACTAGGAAGAGCACAGTCGAAAATCATCGAAAATTAAATCACTGCACGATCATTTGTTCTCATATTTCAAACCATTTCAATTCAACCAAAATCGACTCGCACAACTCAGATCATGAATTTTTAAGAACTCTTGTTGGAATCGGAGTGAACTACAAGTGCCTTCCATCTGATCGTTTTTATAGCTTTAGTTGCGCATTAAAAAGTCACATGCTGCTTGCAGATGTTAAGTATTCGATTATGTTGGGTTGCAACTTCGTAGTAGTTCATCATTTATCAACTTTTTATAGATGTTCTTGTTGGAATATGTAGCTAGTAGCGTTTTCCCATTCTTTCCAGTAATCGTCGTTTCATTTAGAGTAATATTATTAAACTAATTGATCCACTTTTATGTGTTTTTAGATTCACATTAATTCATTAAAACATATAATGGATATTGGTCGAAACATCATAGAACTTTATCAGGGTTCAGAGAAAAGATGATATATATGTTAAGAATTTCTTAAGATATGCTAGGAATTCACATATATTTTCTTAGGGGAAGTGTACCAGTCTTGTCAGCCATAACCTTGAATTTTTCATAAAAATCTTAATTTCTTCCACAGGAAGTTAGTCTCAAAGCTTTTACGTATGCCTACGTTGAAAAATATAGAAAAACTTATTTTTAAGTTAGGTCAAAGAGCACTAGTGCCATTACTGCCATTCTTCCCCTATTTAAATTCTCAAGTAATACTCCTGCAAATTTGAGAGTGGCAGCACTCTCGAAACATCTTAAATTTTCTCACAGTGTATGGAAACAACGATGATGCCAATGAAGTATATTAACTTGGTCTTTGTTATACTATCATCGATCTGAATTGCATTAATATTATTCTATGTCAAATAGACACACGCATTGTCATTTGCAGTGTTCAGAAATTATCATTATCAAATCTCATTAATTAAACAGCCCTGAGCGAATAAACTCATGCGCGAATTTGCAAACAAATCTTTTGCACGCACTCCCACTCACAACGCCAAAAATTTATTCCATATCTTGCAATTCGGTCAAACGTCAATTGATGGAAGGAACATGAATGTTTTGTTACTTTTCCAACAAGTACCACCACGAACAATGGATAACGACAAAATATAAACGAATTAATTTTTGAACCAATAAACTCATCCGTGATTTTTGCGCAGCTGAATTTCGCGAGACAAAACTCATAGGCGAATAATCTCACGCATGAGATTTAGTTTTCGAGTTTTTTTTTTGAATACTGGACATTTGGAAAGTAGTTCGTACCAAAAACTGTGACATTCACAGAAATGGAAATGTTAATTGCACTTCTTTTTTTTTTGAATCCAATAAAAAACTACGGTGCTTGCAATATGCGTCAGTGTAAAACCATTGACGATGTGATTTTTGAACCAATGAACCTCTTTGTCAAGCAGTTTACAGTGTTATTTGATGCCATTCGAACTTTGCAATATAATTTGAGATTATTTATCTAGAACTACTAGACCTTTTGGTGATTGTCACCAAATCGTAGTAGATGGTTTATCTGGTTATATGGGGATGTGTTCATTCGAGTTGTTTAAAGTGAATCGCTGTGACATCATTATTCTCGGAACCACTTCCAAACTTTAAGTGCACACATATCAGCTTCAACGACACGTGCAACATTCAAATTGTTACTCCGCGTTTACTGCACTGCAGTATACATGAAGTAGCAATTTCATGTGAAATAGGGCTCCGATTTCCGAGATTTGTGTAATTGAAAATTCGAAGTGGAAGTGCATGTATAGCCTACGTGGCGGCCATTTGTGGACTCTACAAGGAATCACCTTAAAAACCATTCACCACTCAAACTATTTTTTTTTTTATAATGCGTTTATTTTTCCAGACCCATTTGCCGTGGCTTTGCGGAGCCGATATTCATCGTGTGGGTTACAAAATTACTTAAAATTAACGTTAGTAAAGCGGTGGCCGATAACTCGCGGCTATCTCGAGGTTAGGGGTAACAAATTGTAACAAATTGATGGCAGGTTAGGGATTGAGAATACAAGGTGTTTTCGAGCAATGTGCTCTTAATCTAGAACTAAGCGACATACTCGAGAAAAGGACGAACATGGAGGTACACCGATGGGGACCTAGCAACTTGAGAGAACACAAGATGACACTAACTACTAAATCCTCAAATCGATCCATTTTAAAAACACATAAATTAAATTGCAATAGTCGAGATCTCGGCTCGCCAAGATGCCTCTAATGGGCCGCAAAGGTTGTTTTCCTCGGGCCCTGAGGGATGCGGATAACTCGGATCTAGCCACACAATGGAGGGTGCATGACCAAAGCACGTGTTCGATATCGTGATAGCCACTACCACAAGCGCACAAATTGCTGCCTGCGAGCCCGATTCGGAAGAAATGCGAGCCTAACGAGTAGTGATTGGATATGAGCCTTGACATGACACGTATAAAGTCACGACTCATGTCCAATCCTTTGAACCACGGCTTTTTCGATACCTGTGGGAGAATAGAATGTAACCATCTTTCCAGATCACTCTTATTCCATTTTTGTTGCCAGTTGGTGAGGACTTGCTGACGGGTAATTGAAAAAATTTCCGCAAAGGCGATTTGTCGATCAAAAATATTGCCTTCCATAGCGCCCACCTTAGCTAGCGAGTCCGCTTTCTCATTACCCGGAATTGAGCAATAAGATGGGACCCAAAATAAGGTGATAGTATAGGAGCAGTATAGCTCGGATTTCGGTCAGGAAATACGAGGAGTGCTTCATCGGCCTCATTGATCGAATAGCCTCCAACGAGTAAAAATAAAATAGTGATCAGATGGTAGCGAGGCAATTTGCTCTGGCTGCTAGTTCCGCATGAAATTCGTTGAATACTCCAAATCTAGTGGAAGCGTTTATAGTTGACCCATCTGTGAAAAAACTCTTTTTGTTACTGACATGGTGGTACTTGTTTGCAAAAATTAAGGGGACAATCATCGACCGATGGTGATCTGGTATTCCACGGATTTCTTGCAACATGGTCAGATCAAAATTTACAGAGGAATTGTAAAAGTCTTGGAGGCAAACACGAGTGGAGTTGAATGAAGAAGAGCCAATCTCATTGGACTTTGCCAATGCAAAAATGGTACAGGCATCGAAAGCTCTCAATTAATAACTGTGGAAGTGCATCTAGAACACTAAGTTGAAAGCACCTATAAGCTAATATGCGATATGCAATAAGCTTCAGATCTTCTGTTGAACTGATTTATTGTAACGTCCCGTTAGAACTAGTAGGTTGTTTGGAAACAGCTTTAGCTGCAACTGAAACGGTTAAACCGGGAATCAATACAATCGAGAAAAACCAGTAATTTGATTTGAACCTAAAATACATTTTTATATGTACTTATATGTACTATATGTACTTTAAATACGTACATATGTAAAAAAAAAATTCTAAAATTAAATTTATATTTTGAATTCTTCAAGAATATTCTAAGTCCCTTATCTCGAATATTTCACTTAGAATCTTGTATAATTCATCAAGCTCGAAATTCTTAACTTTTCCGTAGTTTGCGCTACCAAAACTTAAGAGTTAGATCTAAAAAATAACAATGCCCTAGAGTTTTGATAAGTATTCAAACCCAAGGTGGTGATAATGTTTTCAATTGAGAATCTTAAGTAATTTCTAAGCCTTGAACATGTAATTCTTTGTCAACTTTTTCAATCTCCAAATGGATAGGGAAAGGTAAATATTTGCCTAAATCAGTAACGCAAAAAAAACCAAATCATAGTACCGTGCCGATTCAAATTTCGGACACTTAAACTCGAATTTCGGACACTTTTAAAAGTTGATTATCTCGGTCGAATATGATCCACATGTCTTGTAAATTTTAAATTTTTTTGACTAGTGCCCTCCACGATCATCTAACATTATTACTTTGTTTCTAACTGGATGTAATATTTAATTAAAAATGAAAGTGTCCGAAATTTGAATCGTCCGAAATTTGAATCGGAACGGTACTTAGATCAAATTTAAAAGCCGAGATCTTGAAAATTTTCCGAAGTTTCAGTGTACTTAAATAAAAATATTTTTAATTTCAGTTTGGCCAAACCAAGCTTTTTTTGTCTTTATTAGAGAAATTTTTAGCCGTTGGCTAGTTCATCTCTATAAAATGCCTGCAAATTTTGTAACGGAGTTGGCTTACAATTCACTGGTACTCAAATAGAAGCAATTAAAACAGATTCCGACTAACAATACAGGCAATGCAATCTGGTACATCAAAGTTATGTAGGGTTCTGAAAGAGATCGGAGCTCCAGCGTAGGAGGGGTAATCCCCCGTCCGACAGAGATGTCCCGTCAGCCAAAAGAAAGTTAAAAGGACCTAAATGTTGTTGTATGCCAAACATATTTTATTAACACTCTGAACACGATACCTCCGGTAAAATGTGTAACTAAAAATTGACAATGATTAACAAATTATTACTCAGCAACTTATCGATAGGTTTTTCATCTATTGATACTGAATAAATTGTAAAAATATGTTGTTTCAAATGGCGTCAATAAATGACTGAGCTATGATTTTTCAAATATTGCAAGTTTTCCTTTACACATGTTACCGGAGGCATCGTGTTCGAAGTGTTAACAGTATTGTACACTCTTCGCTTCATCAAGCAGTAGGCAAAATCATGTTGTTTGACACAACATTTAGCATAATGAAAGGTATTACAGTAGAGGGGTAAGTGAATGGTTATTAAAAAAAAAACACAAAATTTAATTTTTTTTACACGATCAGAGACATAAGTCCGCATGTTCCTCAATCCTCTTGTTACCCATGGAAACACGAAAGCATCTTTCGTATTGATTGTTAGAAATACCGTAAAGCAGGCCTGTCCAACCTTTCTAAACATGCTTTAAATGGCTGTATCTACGTTCAATTGACATGTTTAAAGCTACATTTTGTATATTTCTCATTCATTCTGATGATGATGATTATATTATAATGGTTTAACACCCATTGTAGCACGAAAACTAAGTCCGACAGCAGTGAGCTCTCTTCTCTGTTTGTCTTGATCAAGCCTAATAACCTCTGATTGTCCTCAACATGTCACTGTATGAAAGGCCAAAAACGGATTGGGTAGAGCGATAGGCAAAGTCGCCTATATGCATCTACGGAACAATAAAGAATCTCTTTCCAGCAACTTGATCAGCCAACTGGTCAAAAAGACAAGCCCCCAAACATGAAGATGCCCCAATGAGTGGGGAGAAGAGCCCGCCCTTTATCCACGAAATGTTATCAACAGGGAGTTGACATTCCCACTCTCCCCGTCCAAATCGCTTCAATCGGGTGCCCTGTTGGACAGTCCCTTCCTTTTTATATATTTATTTCAATGTATATACGAGTTGATTGTTATGATTATTGTCAATAATACTTACATTTCGATGAAGATCGTGCTACTTATTTTACCTTTTTTGTGATACTCATCATCACAGAATCCATCCTTGAATCGTAAACCAGGTCCATCAACAATACGCTCGTTCCGAGAAGGGGCTCATGGTCATCTTCTTCTTCTTCAGGTTCGCTCAACACCCAGAATGAAGACTCGGTGCGGTTAGTAATATCAAACAGTGTTACATGCAAACGAAAAAGAGATACAACCAGGATTAGTTTTTTAAAGTAATAGTTTCATCTGAATACCCAACTAACCAAATCTCAGTGGCATTGTCTCGCTCTGAACCTGCGTGTCAAAAATATGGTTTAATATTACTTGCCAAAATGGACAAAATTATCATTAATGCAGTGCATGAACTGACATTACGCTGTTTTTACTGCATTTGTTTATTTTTGTGGCCATAAAAATTATATGAGATTTTCGACATGAATGAAGTGCATCCTCTTGGATGTAATATTAAAATTTATTTTTTGCTGTGAAGTTCAGCATCTCCCAACTATGGACAGCTCAATGTTAATACCATTTACTCTTTGAATCAGCATACACCAACATGATAATCTTCTAAGAAACACCTAAGAATGTATAGCGATAAAGCTGAAAATACAGTTTTAACTGATAGTACTTTATAAACATCAAACTGGCCAATATTGGACCCTGCCAACACACGGCGCCTGCACGGTAATGTGGGCCGTCAGAATGGTTCATCGGTTGCGAAAGCAAGTGCTTCTCAAACTGAAGCGATACATTTCTCAATTTTTTAAACGTAATCCTAACGTAAACTTATTCGTATTATCACCCATATGCCCGTCCACGCCCGAAATTCATCCACCACACAAAATCAAATAAAAATGTTTCTGTATGACAAACACGTCCAGAAATAAACGATAATATTGGTGTATATCTTCACTGTAACAACTACGGGTAATCATCGAAAGTACTTGCAATTTACCCAGGCACTTTTGAGCAAACTGCAATCACTCTCTCATACTCGAAATGTGCCACGACCAAATTGGCACAACGAAGCCCTATACGCTATCTGACCAAAGCGCAGGGTGTATATTTCTAATTCATTCCGGGCTAAAATTCATAATAATGTATACAATTAGACTAGGATGATATCATTGCTGAGATCTATCTGAGATCAGTTCATAAATCCAGACACTTTTAAAGAAACAAAAAAAAAATGATACTCAATACAAACCATTTAGCAAATAGCACGTAAATCGTAACAAAGTAGACGTAATATTTAATTTAAGGAAAAATCCGTCATTCGGTGCATTACAGTACATTTCAGACACAAAGGCATTCCTGTTAACATCGTGTCGAAAGAGTGGACAACATTATTTATATAGGGGAAATAAATGTAATGTCGGGGCCTCCCTTAGCTCAGTTGGTAAAGGCGCAGCTACGAAGCAAGACCATGCTGGAGTTGGCTGGGTTCAATTCCCGGTCCGGTCTAGGAATTTTTCGGGTTGGAAAATTTATCGACTTCCCTGGGCATAGAAGTATGATTGGACTTGCCACACAATTATACCAATGCAAAAATGGTACAGGCAGGCATCGAAAGCTCTCAATTAATAACTGTGGAAGTGCATCTAGAACACTAAGTTGAGAGCACGCAATAAGCTTATATGCGATATGCAATAAGCTTGAAATGCGAAGAAGAAGAAGAAGGATGTAATGTCGGCCTTAATTTTCCTAATTTGGGCCCATACATAAATTCAGCAATCGACTAAATTTTCAATAGCGACCAAAATTATCCATTAGTACCGTCCCAATGACGCGTTCATCTAGATAAAATTGATAAATAGCACATTTTTAGCGATGGGCCCAATCCGTAGATCCATAGGTCAACATTAGAGCCATTTCCCCTATTATACATATTTGACCTAACTATATTGAGCTGAATTGGTCATTAGGTCGAATTTGCTAGTTTGAACTTGAACATAGAAATTGTTTTAATATTCTTGAACTTGGCAAAATTTAAAAATCTTGTGTTATTTTCAAAAATTGCAACGTGCCAGTGCGGTGTTACTCCCAGTACTGATGAGACTCCCATCTTCAATCCTCAGGGTCGGCACACGCTCAGTACTACGGATAAAACTCCCACTTTATTCGCTTTTATTCGTATTGCTTCCTTCCCACTTCACGAACGGTCTCGAACCTAACGTCTCCTACTTCCTTACTGTTCTAATCCTACCTTGCGCTAGTACTGTTTGCTTCGTTGTCTTCGGGACCCCTTCACCTGCCACTGCCTTCGCCGACGCTTCACTTCTTCCGCTGGTGCTGCTTCTTCTCGTTGGCCAGGGGTGGCCGTTCTCCTTTGCTTCCTTCTTCTCGCTTCGCTTGTTTCGGTTGCAGCCTTCAGTGGAGCCTTTCATTTGTCCCGTGCGTTCCTCGAGTATGGTAACGGACTCGAGGCTTCAACAGTCCCGTGGAACAGTTGGTCTGTCTGGTTTCGTGGTGACCACTACTGGCGTTTGGCGTGGTTGATTATACGAACGATGAACGGCCTACCGTAAACTTTACGTTTAAACCGCGAGGTCCTGGATGTAACAGTACGTGGCAACGTCCTCGACTCTGTTTAACTCCACTCCTAAGTTTACTCTCACTTGACGCTGTTTATCGTCTACTTCCACTTGATTATTATGTATAGCTTTCTTGCGACTAGCCTTCGTGGGCATTCTAGGACGTTTTACCTTTTACAAACATGTAAACCTTTTCTTGGATTTTAAAAACAAAATATTCGAAAATACACGTGATTAATCTCACCAATCTTGGACGCAATACTTACACTTGTTACAAAATGTTGGACGAAGAAGTCAAATTTTGTAAAATTTCAAACATTACAAAATCAGCTAGGTCTTGACAATGTTTGTAATTAACAGGACTTTGAATGCGAAAAGAAAACTTTGCATGAGAATTTAAGCAAGTCCTGACTGAAATGTAGTTTGAACTGTGAGAAGAATTCCTGGTGGATTCTAAGGAGCGTTCCAAGTTATTTCTAAGTAGAATTCAATGATAACTTTCAGAAAAAAAAATGATTGTGAGAAAAATTTCAGAAGGATTATAATCAGATTCTAAAAGAATGCTCAGTGTTGGCTGGGAATACTGATGAAAATTTAAAGAGAATTCGAGGAAAATACTAAAGGTATTCTTAGTAGAATTAAAAATAATTTTTGAAAGCAATCCTAGAAAACTTTGAGAGGAATCCAATGAAAATTCTGAAGAAATTTTTAAAATTTAGAGCAGGCAAAAGCTCGTATGACAGCGCCAAATGTTAGGATGAAGAAGATTCAGAAGTAATCTTACTGTAGAGACGGAAAACATATCGGTAAGAATTCCTAGGGAAATTCTGAAATAAAATTAAATACAAATAATTTCAACATTCATGATCAAGGATATGGAAAATCATCAAGAATTCATCGACTTCAGAAAATGTTGTTTATGTCTGAGTCATGCCTAAGCTTAAACCTGGAAGACATGTCTAGAAGACTTAATATTTTATTTGATAAAAACATTATTGACATCATGAATTTATGGATTAATTATTGTCATTATTTTGCTTTTCAGTTTAGATGATACAGTCAACTCTCCATTTGTCGATGTTCTATATCTCGATATTTCTCCCTATCTCGTTGGTTTGAGCAGTGCCTTTAGATTCGTGTTCGTGATCAAATTACTCTCCATATGTCGATGAAAAAAAATCTAGTTCCCAAGTTGTTTCTACCTTTTGAAGTAATTGATCGAGTTTTGCTTTGCACATACATAAATTATGAATATTACTGGTGATGTAAACAACCATGCGTGCAAACTTGTAAATCTTATCACCCAAACTAACAACTTGCAAGAAATATTGCTTATAATGATGTACGGTTTCATACAATATTTGTAATAGCTCATTAAATGTCTCATAACTTTACATGATCTATAATGTAATCTTGTATGACATATGACGCTCCATTTATGTTCATCATATTGAATAGAAATTTAAACTACTTTTTCGAACTGTACACTTTTGAACCCGAAGGGCTTCTAGAATCGTACTAGTAGGCTAATAAAATTCAATATCGAGAAATGTATTTACATTTAAATTTAATTACCTATTTGAGTTAGAGATCCATTTGTCGTTCGAACTTGTGGCAAAAAAAAACTTTACCTAGTCAGACTTACCCTTACCTTTAGCTCAGTCGGTAAGAGCATAGCTACAAAGCAAGCAAATGTTGGAGGTGGCTGGGTTCGATTCCCGGTGCGGTCTAGGAATTTTTCGGGTTGGAAAATTTCTCGACTTCTATGGCCATAGAGTATGATGGCACTTGTCACACAGTTATACTAATGCAAAAATGGTGCAAAATTAACACCGGCCGCTAAATCATTTCAAATCAACTCACCGAAGTAGTCAGACTTCTAATCGTCGTCGATGATCGCTGTAGCTTAATAGAATCAGAGTACAGTCATTTGTAGAGACAGAAGCGAATTGAACTGTGCCACCTACTGAGCAACCCCTGCACGACTTCTGTCATGCACCTCTGCAACTTCATATTTGCAAGTGTATCTGACTGCAACCGAGCGTAGACGAGACAGTCTAGCCAGAAGCTGTGCTCTGATGATGATTAAGTCAGTTTACTAGCGTAATTAAAATGGCTGATGAATGCAATTCAATTTAATTTACGAGTGATAGAAACTTGCGTTAGCGTACTTTGCGTGGGAACCAATGAATTGTTGTTTCATCCGGATTTTGTTTTTGCAAGTCATTAACAAATTGGTGTTGAGTGGCGTTTGAGCTCTACATATGTTGCTATCGTTAAACTCTATGTTGAATTATTGTTACGTAGTAAATGTCCATTTAAAAACAAATTTGCATTAACTTACATATATAATAATAATAATAATAATAACCCTTCATTTCAAATGAACCATACTGTGCATATTAATAGTCCGCATTTCGGTAATGGCTTAATTAGGATCTATTTGTACTTGGACAAAGTTCACCAGAGTTTGTGTTTCTTTCACGTTTATTCATTTTTCTTTTTTTCTTTTCTTTCTTTTGCATGTGCTGTGCGATTTGTTGTTGCGTTTTGTTTCATACACGGCCCATCACCAATTACAAACTACTTAACGATGCAATTCACTGCACCATTGGACATGTTTATCACACAACCCATTCACACATCCATACACGTACGTGCACATCAAACAAATCACGCTTAAATTGTCAAACACGATTGCGACCACCAACGGTAGCTGCGGGACGGCCAGAGTTGCATCCGGACAAACCGAGCTTTGACCCGCTGCGACCATTCGAACAATATATCCGGTCACAATTTGCCGCCCTCGAATCATCGACCGGCGAACAGTTGAGGAAAGACGTACCATCGCTAAGTACTAACTTCAGTAATCTAGCACTGCACTCGCCGGCAATAGTGGCGGCTGCGGCGGCACTTACAAAGTCACCATCAACTTCCACGGCCATTCCGTCCGTGGCAGCACCGGACAGTGGTTCCATTGCGGAAAACCAAGTAATAATGCGGCAGAAACAACAACAGTATTTACGGTCTCAGCCGCCGCAGCAGGCGGCAACGGCGGCTAGCTCTGTCCAACAGCCGCCGCCGCCACTAGAAACCAATTTCGATCGAACAAGTAATAACCAAACGTCTGGCAATAATAGTAGAAATAATAGAAGAATTGGACGACACGAGAGTCGTTACACCAGTGGTAATGATGAACATTCTTATATTTGAAATTTATGTCTACTGTCTGAAACAAAATTAATATACACTTTCTCTGTCTTTCGGCTGTGAACCACTTCAGTACCCACTCCTTTTCTTCTACTATTCCTCTACTAACAAGCTTAGTCCTAAAACAACAATAGCAATGACGTGAATGACGTGGAATTCTATACATTGGTATCGACTAAGGACACCATTTTCAAAAATCTTCACTTAACTCTCCCAAATATATGATTTTCCTTTCGCATGTAATTAAATGGTTAAAGTTGTGTACGTTTCGAAAAGGTCGTTAACGTTTGTTTTTAAAATTTGCATTTCTATTTTCCGTTTCATTATATACTGCATGATAATTGTTTTTATTTTATTTTATCTTTTTGAATAAATTATCGGCAACGTTCACTTCGTGATTCATCGGGTATGATCAAACAAAACAAATTGAGAAAATGGTTCAATGGTTGTATTAATAGGGTCCCAGACCGAAAAGCGCAACCAGACGCAATGATCGACAGCATAAATAGAAATACGACACAACACTCATATTTTCACATTGATCACACGTTCCTATTCGTCAAGTTTCCAGTTCTTGATTTCTCAAGTTAAAACCACCACTTGTAAAGCTGTCTGAAGTTATTAATCGATCTATGTGCGTGATCGTCAATGGGTAATTAACGTTCAATTGGTGGGCCCAGCAGCTGTCCGATTCGAGAATGCGGCTTGTTTGCATTCATCGTTTGAGAATGGCCGTCATCACCTACGCAATGCTCGAATTGATTGTGATAAGCTGCACGCTAGACGAGTGCGCGCATTAATTTAACTCACATGACGCAATGTCAAGTAGCTCAAACTATGAAGGGTCAGTTAGGGTGACAGATGTTTGAAAATTCTTGAAGGCTGCCAGATTTGATATCACAACTACTGACAGCATAGCGCATCACGCTTACCAATACACCACCAGCGCTGCTAATGATGATTTATTCTAAAAAACATAGCGCATCTGTAAAGAGACGATATTGAAGGATGCTGAAATTACTAAAAAGATTTTCTTTAATCCAAAAAAGATTTGTTTTGCTTAAGTTTATAAAATATCGTTCCAAAATTATTTACGATTTAAACTACTTCATGACAAATTGACGTGTCGCAAATCTCTGTTGAACTGCCGTTAGCTAAATATCCATTCGGCCAAGCTTCTTCATGGCAAACACCCATTCGCCGACACATCCATTGGGACAAGCATTCGGTCTATCGGCCATATGTCAACAAAGATCCCTCAATTCGGTGTAAAGGACACTTTAATGACCAAGTAGCTATTTTGGTCTTATGAAGGTTCTGTAGACCATGATTTCTAGACTTGTAGAATGCTTTAAAACCACGATAAAATTTGCAATGTTACTTTGGAGAAACATGCGACTTGAGCACCATAGAAAATATTAACAGGATACCAAAATTCTATCTGGTATGTTTTTGAAGTTATTAATTTTGGGTTCTGGACCACTGTCAGTGTAGCCAGGGAACCGTGAAAACTGGAAATTTGAAACAATTTGAGCTGAATAATAGCACAATAAGCCATGTTTTAGATGAAGAAGCATATTTTTGCCTGAATAAGCTCTCATGCTGCTTGCAATTTTTGCTGGGAATTGCCATTGTTTTATTTTAATTACTCAACAATATTGCAAGTTGATTTCTCGTCTCTACTCCAATTCGGATGCGATGTGTATTTATGAGCCTTAACTCTTTATAAGACCGTAGAAACCAAACATGCAATCAACTGGGTACACGACGTTAGGCATACAGACGTTAGGCATATGGACGTTAGGCATAATGTACGATAGGCATAATGGACGTTGGGCATAAAGGACGTTAGGTATAATGGACGTTAGGCATTATCTACCCGATTAATTCCAGAAGTATGATAATAGGGACCGTCTATTGATTTCTGACTTCGGTGAAAATAATGAAAGAGAAATTTTTCTACGAAGCTGACAAAATGAATCAATTTTTAATGGGTCACTATTGAAAATTACGCAAATGTCCAACTGTTGCAATGTTGATCAAAATTATCACCGATTGCCTGCAAAAACATGGTTTCCCTAACATAGTCGCCAAATATTGATACAGAGCACGTCAAATCTACGGTCGAGTCTAGGATACAACCTCTTACTTTTTTTTTATCAACCTCAGCATACGATTCTTTTGGTATTTTTCTTTGAATTCAGTTGAAGGTTGGTCCCTTAAACTCTGTTCATAATTTTCTTTGAATTCTCATGAAAGTTCTTAAATTTACCTGATGTCCTCCCCAAAATCTCCATACAATTCTCATGAAAATCACCTAAGGAGTTCTTCTTGAAGGTCTCCTCACAACTAACTTGAAACATATTTTAAGAATAGCGTAGGATTTTAATCTAGTACTTCTCCCCACAAATCCCATGAAATTCATCTCAGAATTTCGAGGTACTTAATCTCAGAATTCCATTGGAATTCCGGTCAGAACTCTATAGCCTTTCTTGATATCAGCATCTATATCAAGATTTCGCTGGAAATAATATGTATGACGTTTGATATCACGTGGTGTGGTGCGGTATGAACAAATGTCAAAGCATTAGATTTATAGAAAGTATCTCAAATCTCAAAATTTTAAAATTCTTGGTAGTACAGACTACGGTTCTGGATCCAAGATTTGTAACGATTTTCTCTAGCTTTATCATTTGTATAAAGTTAAAGATTTCTAAAGAAATTTACGATTTTTTTTTAATCGGGCAAATGACACGAAATTATTTCGCCCACAAGTACAGTTTTGGTTGAATTTGAGAAAAAAACAATCCAAAAATATGTGGTGGTAAAACTTCCCGGAAAAATTTATTTGAAGTTTTTAGATTTTCCTGGACATCACAAACTTTCAAAAATAATAACTCATGAACCAAGCATAGAAGTAGTTTTTTTAGTGAAATTGTAGGGAAATTATCTAAGAAATACAAAATTAAAAATAATCTATAAATATAAATAAAATACTAATAAATCGATTTTTTTCAACGGTTGAGGGAAATTGAAAGTTCTTTTAAACATGATCGTGTGTGAAAATTTCTTATCTTTAAGTGCAGAAAATTTCAGCGTGGATCTTACCGTTTTTGAGTTATTGACCGAAAAATTAACGGTCGATCACGCGCCAGAAACCGCGAAGATTTGAACTGGGAAATCCGACAAAACACACTGCACTGCAAGCAAGGGCGTAGCTAGGTTTCGAGCTAGGGAGGGGTGGGAAAAAAATTTACTATGGAACATTTGACCGAATGCTATTTCACCGAAAGCCTTTGTGTTGCTGAGTTTAGGGGGCATTTGCCCTCCCCCCCCCCTGCCCCCCTCTGGCTATGCCTATGACTGCAAGTACATACACTCAAGTGACGACGTCACTCTACCATAACATTCCATACTGCGAACAGTGAGATTTACGTCACTGCCAACAGCTGTTTCGTGTGAAAAGATAAACATTGCAATGAAATATGAACACCACTAAACATTTGCACATTTCACCAACACCAATAAGCCTGTTGGTCCGGACCTTATATAAAAGACATTGCCTGCACTGTGTATTGAGCTACAGTAAAGTGAACCAATTTTCCATTTGTTTTCCAATATAGCGTAGGAAGTAAAATAAATAACTAGAAAAAGTAACATCAAACGCACCGATAAATTTTAATCCAACCGATTTATTAACAAAATAAAAAATCAATTAAGAGAATCGATCATTGCAGTGATTCTGAACGCTATAAATGTGTTATTAGACAGATTTTTTTCAATATTTTAAATTCTGAGCCTCGGAGTTTGTTCTCTAGATCACGGGAATTTTAAGAATATAAAAAATGTGAATGAAATACTTTTTCAGATCCTGAATTAGATAATTCAAAATGTCAAGCTTGGAGAAATCTATGAGATTCTTGGAGAAAGGGAAATATTCAAAATGCTGAAATTTTAAAATTTTGTCGGTTGCCGGATTTGAAAAAAAAAAGAAAATTCAAGGTGCATTGTGCATTGGACAATTTTCAAGGATTTAAGTAAGAAAAAACAGGATACTGATCAGATATACTAATTTTTCAAGTCCCAGAATTGAGATATTTTTTTAAGTCCGGGATCTTGAAAGGTTTTCAAAGTCCAATTTATTTTTTCAGTGTTACTGAATTATAAAACAATCCAAGGCCGGATTTGGAGGTATTTCATGGACAAACAAACTAATTCGTCCGGAAATTAAAAAAAAAACTGAATTAATCAGCAATTAACTCTTTTTTTTACTATCGTAAATAACCATTTTATTTGTTACATAACTAAATCTCAACCAAAATGGTTGAAAGTTATCCAAATGACTCAAATTGTTTTTTAGGTGGCTTATTGAATTCGAGACATTTGTTTTCCAAGTTAACAGGTCTAATGTTTTGAAAAATAGGTGTGACGCCTAATTTCCGAAAAAATTATACCTCAACTTGTCATGCTACCAGAATTCAGGTAATTCGAGTCTTGTCGGCATGGATACAATTTGAATGAATCCTCTTGCTAGCCACGGTAGTGTTGATTCTTTTGCATTTAGAATAAATAAATTTCAAAAATTCTCTGTGGAAAGTCAAACGTACAGCAACGTCTGCTATTGTAAAAGAAAACAACTACAATTGATTTACATCATAATTACCGAGCTAATGATATGTCCGTTATGCAATGACGAAATCCTATACAAAACAAGCAACAAAGATGAAGCGGAAGCTCCCGCCAACTGGAATGAATGGAAGTGTGATCAAAGTGAAATGGAGACTCCAGACTGATGCTAAACAAACTCGTACTTCTTTGTTAACACAACACAACACATAGTAAATCATTCATAAGATCACAGTTTCTGATTTTGTTTTCTTGTTTCTCTTCTTTTGCCTCCTACTTGACACACACTATTGTCCCATTGTGCCCGTTGTGTGGTGTATGAACTCTGTGTGTGTATCGCATCAATCATCGATCATGATCCATCGCCAATAAACCAAAACTGTCCACCCATCGTGTACCGGCACCCATCAATATCACACACGCACACCACGCGCTCTGCCTCTCCAAATCACCACGATATCAAACGATTCACCTAACCTAACTACCACAGAAGTACGCCAGGAAGCTGTACAGCAAGCATTAGCTGCATTAAAAAATCGCCCCAAACCTAGCTTACCAATGCCATCCAAACGAAGCTCTGTGCTTAATCGTAGTCCCGAGCGCGATCATGATGACTCAGGTAAATTGTCGACATTTTACACATCATCATCACCACAGTTCGTCTATTCCCACCTTATATACAACATAAAATATATCTCATACAATTCGATCCACTGATTCAGTTTTTCAAAAATCAAATGCTTTTTTGTGAATGTCTTTTGTTCTCGATGATCATGATCATGCCCCGTCAAGCCCACTCAATACACATCGCGCATCACTGGTGCTTCCAATAATAATCTCTGTCCTTTTAACAGATTCCAGCACAGACGACGAGTCGATCCCGGAGGAGGGTATAATCGGTGGTAGGATATCCACACCGGATCGTGATAACTACAACCTTCCACGTGATCACATTCTCGGACGAGAACCAATGAAGCTTCCATCATCCCGCGATCATCATCACTCAAGCCAACAGAAACAACCAAGTCAACCGGCGCCGATTGAACGACGACCACCGCAAAGCATACCCACGCAGAACACCCAACATGCCACTCTGTCAGATACCTCCAGTGCCGGATCTCCCCCGGCAATGCATCGGACCTACTATAATCAGAAAAACAGCTACGACATCACCGACATTTCGGAGTATCAGCAGCGGCCATATGCTGCACCGGACATTACTCAATTCAGTGCCAACACAAGACGGGGAGCAGATCGCGTCACACGGTATGTAAATCTCTCAAGTCAAGAACCCGGCGACACTGGTACCGCTGGGCGATGGAAGGTTTCCGCCAAAATTCAACAACTCCTGAACACCCTGAAACGACCGAAACGTCGACCGCTGCCGGAATTTTATGAAGACAATGACATCGAATTGGAAATTGCCGCCAATCCGAAAGACCCTAACGCCCCAAAACCCGAAGGTAACGTCATGAGTCCGGTACAAGGCGAGCAGTTGATCGTCCCATCGGGTTTACCGCGAACGCTGGAAGCCGCCCTCCAACGGTACGGCACAAGTTCGTTCAAGGCTCCGATGGCGACCGTGCTGGATCCGAACGGAAAAATGACTACCACTTTAACCTACGGAAAACTTTTGTCTCGAGCGCAGAAAATTGCCTACGCTCTTTCAACCAAAGTTTTCAGCAAAGGTCCGGAGCAGCTATCTCTCAAACCAGGCGATAGGGTTGCTCTAGTTTATCCAAACAGTGATCCACTGAGGTTAGTACTGTCATTTTGGTTTACTTTATAATGTATGTGTACTGATGACTTTTTTTTTCAGTTTCATAACGGCGTGGTACGGTTGTATGTTCCGTGGATTGGTCCCACTGCCTATTGAGCTACCTCTTTCGAGTTCCGATTCCCCGCCTCAGCAAGTAGGTTTCCTGCTGAGTTCCTGTGGTGTACAGGTAGCACTGACATCGGAAGCATGCCTGAAAGGATTGCCAAAGTCGTCGACCGGTGAGGTGGCCAAGCTTAAAGGGTGGCCACGGTTGCATTGGTTTGTAACCGAACACCTGCCTAAGGTCCCAAAGGACTTCAATACTAATAATAACCGTATAAATGAGGACTCGATCGCGTACATTGAGTACACTACGGATAAGGATGGCAGCGTCATGGGAGTCACAGTCTCGCGCCAGTCGATGATCAACCACTGTCGAGCCTTGACCATGGCATGCCATTATACAGAGGGCGAAACCATTGTCTGTGTGCTCGATTTCAAACGAGAAGTTGGACTCTGGCACAGCGTGCTGACTTCGGTGCTTAACGGGATGCATGTTCTGTTTATACCATACGCACTCATGAAGCTCAAACCTTCCTCATGGATGCAACTGATCACTAAGTATCGCGCTTCTTGCTGTTTAGTGAAGAGTCGCGATTTGCACTGGGGTCTTTTAGCAACCAAGGATCACAAGGAAATCTCACTTGCGTCGCTACGGATGCTGCTAGTCGCAGACGGTGCCAATCCGTGGTCTCTTTCAAGCTGTGATCAATTCCTGAGTGTGTTCCAATCTAAAGGTCTGCGAGCGGATGCAATTTGTCCCTGTGCGAGTAGTTCTGAGGTCTTCACCGTTTCCCTCAGACGACCAGGTCGATCAGCCGGTGGATTCAACCAATCTGCTACCGGACGAGGAGTCCTCTCGATGGCAGCCCTTTCACATGGAGTGGTTCGCGTCGACAGTGAAGATTCGCTTACATCACTCACTCTACAGGACTGTGGCCAGGTTATGCCAAGTGGTGAGTGTCAAATTGTATTGTACATATCGTTTAGAATAATAAACAATCCAATGTATTTTTCTTCTACACAGCAACTATGATTGTGGTTAACGCCGAAGGTCCAGCGGTGCTATGTAAGACAGATCAGGTTGGTGAAATTTGTGTTACGTCAGGGTCCACTGGAACAACCTACTATGGATTAGATGGCATGACCAACTCTACATTCAAGGTAAGTGTTACCGAAGCTGCAACATTCACAGAAGATCGCCATCATTTTGCAATGCTACTGTTATAGGTTCAGGCACTCACGGAGCCTCCACCGGCTCTGGAAGGTGAAGTACAAACACTAGGAAAGCCCATCAGTGATGAACTGTACGTAAGAAGTGGTTTGCTTGGTTTTCTGGGACCTGGTGGTTTGGTGTTTGTATGTGGCTCTAGAGACGGCCTGATGACAGTCACTGGGCGCAAGCACAACGCTGACGACATTATTGCCACAGTCCTGGCCGTTGAGCCTATGCGATTCATATACCGTGGCCGCATAGCCGTTTTCAGCATAAAGGTATTGCGGGACGAGCGAGTATGTGTGATCGCAGAACAACGACCTGATTGCTCCGAGGAAGAGTCATTCCAATGGATGTCTCGCGTGCTTCAAGCGGTGGACTCCATACATCAGGTAGGAATCTACTGCCTAGCGTTGGTTCCTCCAAATCATCTGCCAAAAACACCGCTTGGTGGAATCCATTTGACGGAAGCTCGCCGTCGATTCCTTGAGGGATCGTTGCATCCAGCCAATGTGCTAATGTGTCCACATACGTGCGTCACAAATCTGCCCAAACCAAGAGAACTCCATCACGGTATGTAGACGCCCTGAGTGATTATTACCCATTGCACCCGATGTGTTCCATTTTTCTCGCTTCTGTTTATCGAACCAATAACTGTTATTGCCTCTTTCCGTTCGTAGAGTAGAGCACATGTTGAATTTGGTTGTTACCAGCACAAAACTAATCTCCAGCAAAGAGGTTCTTTACAAGATGTGGATGTCATCGCATAATTTCCCCTTCAATTGTCCGATCTGTTCTGTTTTGTCGTTTTTTGATTGTTTTCTTGCTTTTTATTCCTACTACCTCGCTATATGGGGAAAAGGTTGACCTACCACTTGAAACGAATCCTCTTGAGCGACAACTAATGCGTGTATTCTGGCTACTCTTTAGTTCGTTTGGCAACCACCTTACTAACTGTATTTTGCCTTATCCAATTGGCTGTACTACTTATCATATAATTTGTTTTCATTAATTTCGTAAACTTTCATTTACTCAAAATTAATATCATTGTTTTTCTCTCTTAATTTTCTTTTTAAATGCTGCTCTGCTCCTCACAAATACTAAAAATCAAAATCTGCAAAACCGACACGTGTGTTTTGACGCAATAACGTAAAATAATTGATAACAAATGGTTCCGTCTACATCACCTATGATCATCACCATCATCTCTTCGCCACCGAATTGGCCGAATAATACCCTCATCAACATCCCTAAAACCATCATCGCCTACGAATATTAAACATGATTTATTTGGTTCTGGTATTCTCGATCACTAAAACCTTACAACCCTGTAAATAATCGTCACCCGTAAAACGGTAACATAACCATACGACATCGTTATAATTTAACCCATCTTTAAAAAAAAATACAATAACAACACCAACTCTCCACCAAATCCACGCACATCCACACGCATAAATCACACGTTTAAACCAATAACCACCCAACATTGAATCCTAACATATATTTCCACCACGTGCCACTTCTTATACCTATCATACACACGCAACACGTATCGTAACAATAACAAAAATCACGCATCAAACCTTTAAAAAAATAACCACCCTCTAACACATCCGCCCGTGAATCGTGAAACGAACCGAAAAACTAAATTCAGGTTCTATCCAACAACTTCAAATTTCCGGCACCACACCGTCGTCGTCGACTTCGATCAACACCGCCGGAACAGATGCCTCCGTCGGCCCGGCTTCGGTGATGGTCGGTAATTTGGTCCAGGGCAACCGGTTGGCTTCAGCACAGGGACGCGACATTGGACTGGCGGATGATAACGAGCGGAAGGTGAGTTGGACTTTTTTCAACAGATTTAGATACATATAATATATATGTCATATATGTAGTCGAGTTGGAGTGTATTTTTTTTTCCTCTGCGAACAGTAATTTGATCTATTGTACCGCGTCTCCTTAGTATAGTGCATGTCGCATTACTCCATCACTATTGAGAAATGATGAAGTATTCGGTTTTGATACAGTTGTCATTATTGCCTTTATCGCAACAAATCGATTCTAATTGCAATTTAAACTATTTAAAACCTTCGAAGAGTGAGAGCACCCTCCAAAACAAAATTAAGCAATAACACCGATAATGATCATGCATCAGAACCCTAGTCTTAACCACTTCAAACTAGAGAACAACGAATAGCAGATTAGGAATCACATTGATGAAGACTAACTAACTCATTTTTTCCTTATTTCAAGATCATCCTCGGTGGACAAAACCGAGTCATGTCACTAACAACAAGGCATAACAAGGACTAAGATGTGTTCCTTTGATCACTGAAAAGTTCTGTTCCTAGTTTGAAGTAGTCAGGACTAGCAATCGATAGTAGATCTTACATCCCGTAACGTACCACGAAAAGGTGATCTACCCACATTACGGGGAGTTTAATAGATCGGGCAAATAGAAGTGAACGATTCATCATTTTTATCGAGGGATAAAAAAAACTTATGGTGGAAGGTCTTTTTTCTAACTAAATTGTTCGAGCATATGTGTATGTGGCGTTCCATTAAAACCCATTGATTCATTAGTATTTATTTGATTGTCAAAATAGACAGGATCGATACAACCCCAATGATAGTTTGCTTGGGACTACATTGAGCCTGGTGATCATCACCATCAAAAAAATAAATAAATCAAGTAGATTATCCAACTTACCCTACATTTTTGATAGGTATCACCAATACTGCTCATATTTGGAACATCAAATGTTGAATTCAAAAACTTCTTTTCTTGTTTGTGTTCGAGTGTATACCGCGTAAACTTTCAGGCAATTCAGAAAAAAAATGAGCAATTTAATTGTGGTTTTGGAAAATTTCTTGGAAACCTACAAAACTTCGAGGTTCAGAAACTGTGAATTGGTCCACTGCGATGGCAGCACGTACAGTGGACTTCGGGTACAAATTCCAGAAACCTCGGGGTCTTGTGAACTTTTACAGCATATCCAGTATAATTATTTATAGGCCTAGGTGGGGCAAGATGCCCTGCTCGATTTTTTTTGTCAACATCAGCCGGCTCAATGTAACCTCAATGCAGGTTAAAAAAAACAAACCATCATTGGGGTTGTGTTGAAGCTGATGATATCGACAAACAAATAAATTAATGTATGTTCTAACTGACCCATCTTACCCCATGATTAATTTTGCCACACCTTACCCTAATATTTTTTTACCACCGTACATCAGAGGCAACCTAGACCACAAGAATGCATGTAAATCCAAAAGTTTCTGCGAACAAATGGAACGACCAATGTATCGTACATGAAGCACAAAAATAACTTATACGTACAAAACTGTCGTGTGACAACTAAGTTACGTATACGCCACTATTGCCTATATTCAGTTAAAAAACCAACTTATTTTTGGGAACATACCAATTGAAAACTTAAGAATGGTATGCCAGCATGATTGATTTCAGAAACGCCTTTTTAATAGAAACTAAGCGATCAATTCAACCTCTGGTGGTGAATATGAGAACGTCAAAAAGAGTGTTGTGAGCAGAATTTTTTGCCGTCAGACATTGGAAGCGGAATTTTTTTCACTTTTCCTGATAAATTGATTCATCTGAGATGCTCGAAAACTTGATCAATGGTTGAAAAATTTAATTCTGTATCATTTTTGCAAGAATTCTGCTAGTGCTCAGGAATATTTTTGTTGAAAAAAATGCAAAATTCAAATAGTGCCTTAGTGGTTATGATCTTCCGGATTGCTTGTGTATGAATAATTTAGGTGCAAATCAGTTCAGATGTGTGGAAAATCGTAAAATAAGACAATTACTGATGAAAATTGGCAAGATGTTCTATGAAAAATGCTTTGATTTGTGTTGTGAAAAATCCTTCTTCTGATGTAAACAAACGGTTTGGTTGACGTTTCCTCTCGAACTGGCGTGGTGCCCTCTACGTTGGTGGTGCATATAAAAGGCCTATAGCCATGTTGAAGTTGTGAAATCAAAACTGGTTGACCCATACTTGCAGTCGTCTTACGGAGAATTTCAGCTCTTAATTACTATTTTCGTTTGAAACTTATTGTAAACTTTTAAATATGACTTTTGAAGTAGCCGGCGCCGGTGGTGCAGTGGTAAGCGTGACTGCTTTCTCACACCCCGATGGGTCTGGGTTCAATCCCAGCCGAGGTCAGTGGGATTTTTCCGAGGCATAAAAATCTCTATTCACGTCTTAATTCGGAAGGGAAGTAAAGCCGTTGGTCCCGGCCCATGTGTATGGGTGCGATATCCTACGCAGGTGTGGAAGCTGCCTTCCTGCACATTCGATTGCCTTCAATGGATGGCAATCGATGTCCGTCGGTGATTGGCACTAGATTGCGGAACAGAGACCGACGTTAAATAAAGGAATAAAAATGACTTTTAAAGCAGACATGATTTCCTATCCTTCCAATCAATAGCTGTGAATATAGTCTCTTACAAAAGCTACAAGAAGTAAAATAGTTAAACACTTTGTGAGCCGATAACGTGACATAAATCGAAGACAACAAATCAAGAAGACTGGCAACTCTTCCATTTTCTCATACGAACGCTATGAGACAGGTATAATCCCGCCATCTGCCGCTCAAAGGTAAATGATTTGAACGAATTTGATAGCAAAGATTACATCCTCAGAAGAAAGGTTTGTGTATTTGCTCATTTCTCTATGCGTTGCTTCCACCTTCACTCAAGTGCAGCGCTATTGTATCTGTCGCATGGATTCTGGCAAAGTTGCCATTCTTCTTGATATGATGTCTAAATATAGTATTTTCTAGACTAAAACTCTGTTTTATGAATTTTAACAACAAATAAAGAATTCAATATGGTCGAATTTAAGCACAAACTTTAAATACTACCCATAACAATAATGGTTTGCAAAACTGGCGTTACATATTTATTGGGTCAATTATGTTGTTGACATTCTAAGTGATTCTATTGATATTGTTGAGTTTTTCAGAAGTTATCCCTTGGATAATCTGCTTAAATTCACGTGGAAAAATTAGTCTAGTTTGAAACAATGAAAATATGGTTGCCATCCAAACTGAAAAATTTCCTCATTCTAAGCAATGTTGCTGATTGATGAGCGAAGCCGCGATTTGAAACCGACAATAATCTCCACGGAAGAGAACTATACAAACCAAAACTGTCTCTGTCCATCAGTCACCTTCCGCTTCAAGAGAAGAGCGAAAGAGTGCCCTTTACGTTTACGCCTTTATCCGTTCATTCTATGAAATGCACAAATCCAAGCCGATACCGAGGAAACTCGGGCACTGAGTGAGTGCCGCTCGAGTTTCAGGTGGCTTGAATCACTGATTGACTGAGTCAATGGTTGAGCAAGATTTTACTGGTTATTATGTACGGATACGGAGACACGACAAAGAGAGAGAAAGAGAGTTTTTTTTCTCTCTGCCTGCCGCAGTCCGCGTTCTGTTTCATTGGTGAAGCTTATTGTTTTTATTCTTACTGATGCAGATTTTGCTGTCTTCACCCACTAAGCAATGCTCACCTAAATTTTGCTGCGGGGAGGCGAAATATTTTGCAACAAATGGACGGTTTTGCGCTACCGAGGCATCTTGAGGGCAGTGAGGGAAAAATGGACACTTTCTGTTTTAATCCAAAAAATAGTGTCGCCTAAATTAAATGTACTAAATGTGCTTTAGCTCACGAAGTGCTTTGTTTTTGATTTATGAAATGTTGCCCACATGCAGAGTTTATAGTCACCGGAATTATTTATATGTCAAGATGCAAATCAGGGTTAGAGATTGTTTTTGGATTTATAAACAATAATAACTATATAGGTGCTCTTCATTAACTACATGGACTGTTTTGGGGTTTCTACACAGTTTAATGTTTTTAGTGCATATTTTTATTGGAAATTGTTTTTTTTTTTTTTTTTTTTTTCTTTATTTTAGAGATTTTTAGCCTGAGGCTAGTTCATCTCTTTATTGGAAATTGTATGAACTGTGGACATTTGCCATATCTCTTGTCCCATAGATAACTACAGTAGTCTGGGGGAAAATTGATCACCGGGGTGAAATTGATCACTATGGGATGTGTTTTTGGTTAGCTTATAGCATATTTTTGGTGGTTGATATCAAGTCAATTTTGATAGCATTTTATCGTGAGACTCCAATAACTGCTTTGACGAGTTTTTCAAAACAAACATATTTTTCTGCATAAATTTCAGATTTATTGAAAAGATGTTAAAAATCATCAAATTTCATCACTCAAACAAGTAGTCCTAGTACAATAGAAATTGATGCCATAAACTTGAATGCGGTATTGTTTGTTAAAGAAAAAGTCTATGAATCAGAGTTATGAAAAACTCCTACGCCGCACTTATATGGTGGCCGAAAACTAAGCAACAAACGGCACAAGTCAAACTAAACAAGCTACAAAGGCTTGTTACTATTTCCATAACTGGAGCAAGGCGTAGTACTCCCTCTACAGCCTTAGATGCTTTACTCAATATCCTTCCTCTTCATCAATATATTCAACTGGATGCAGTGAAAAGTGCTCTAAGGCTCAAACGGTCCATGAATTTCTTCGATGGAGATCTTATTGGACATTTGAGCATTCTAAAAGAGTTTCAGATAAGTCCATTAATATTGATAAGATTGTATGCTAAAGCGACATTATTTCAACCATAATTTCCAAGTTCCTGATGTGACTCGCGTTGACTGGGATGCAGGAAGACTGAATATTAGAAACAAGATAATATGGTCGGGGCTGGTATTACCGGCCCTGGGGTTAACTTCTCGGTGTCCATGGGAAAATGGGATAGTATTTCAAGCTGAAATATATGCCATCTTAGAATGTGCAACGATTTGCATAAAAAGGTAAAAATGCGAATACCGGCCCGAGCGAGCTATATTGCAAAGGTAGTTTTTCATGACAAAAAAGGTAGAAGATTATATGTTTTCCATTTCTGACATAGGGTTATTGTGTTGATCGCTTGTCATTTTGTCATTTTGAGATATTTTTGATTCCTTGATTAGGATGCTTTGTTGATTGTTGATTAACTCTTAACCGCTTGTAATTCTTATGAATATTTTAGGTGGCCAAAAAGCTGAACTAAGAGGCAAACGCCTAAGCTATTTCACATTTACATCGCTGTGATGCAACTGTAAACTTTAGAGGGAGTTTATATCTGTAACTGTTACCAGCTGTATTTTGTTTGCATATCTGGTTAAAATGTTATATTTAATTATCTTAAAAAAAATCGTCCTGCTCAAAGCTTTGTAGAAGTAAGAGGGGGACCATCATCATCATTTTTTAAGTTAAATTATAATAAAAAAAAAACAAATTGAAATAAAATCGTTTGAACAACTAGCTTGCTCATAATGTGTCCAATTCACGATTGTTAATCGATAACCGCCGATAACGTCTGCAATAGTATTAGCATTGCTGTAATGCAAACCTTATCGACAGTTATTGATTAACAACCCTGGTCCAATTACTTTCATAACGAACAATTTCGAATCATCACACACCTTTTTCTACACGACGCATTGTAAAAAGATTCGAATAAATAGGCATTAAAATGTTTCAAAAATCGAAATAAGATATTAGGGGAAAACAGTCCAAAATGCACCCCGGGGGAAAATGTCCGATGCGATTATGCATAGCATTCCCGTTTTTAATTCTTAAATTGTACAAGCCACAATGATAGTTTTGTACTTAAACTAGCATTTCGGCACAACAATCCCAGACTTAAGAGGGGAATAGCTATGAAAAACCACATTGTACGTTTTTCCTGCGGTGCATTTGTCCCCTGTTCTACCCTGCAGCTTGCTTACGAAGCATTGAAGTCATTTGAATACGCTGAACCGGAGCGAGCGATCTTGCTAGCTCTGTACCAAAGACTTCAACGCACCGGAAACGGCGAACCGCAGACTAGGAATAATTAAATATTTTCTCCACCAGCATCAACTGATAACCGGAGTGCTCCGATGGCGAGCCAACTCGTCGCCCGACCACGTGCTGTACACCTTGCTAAACTCCAAGGGTGCTGTGGCGAAGACCCTCACCTGCTCCGAGCTGCACAAGCGTGCCGAGAAGATAGCTGCTCTGCTTCAGGAACGCGGCAAAGTCAATCCAGGCGACCATGTTGCGCTCATTTTCCCACCGGGTCTGGATTTGATTTGTGCTTTCTACGGATGCCTGTACCTGGGAGCGATTCCGGTTACGATACGGCCACCTCATCCTCAGAACCTCATTACAACCCTACCCACCGTGCGGATGATTGTGGACGTGTCCAAGAGTGGCATAATCCTTTCCATCCAAAGCATCATCAAACTGCTCAAATCTCGTGAAGCTGCCACCTCCATCGATCCAAAGAGTTGGCCGGTGATCTTGGACATTGAAGATAACCCCAAGCGGAAGCTAGCTGGTATGTATAGTTGATTTGTGGTGTCATCGAAGAGTTAACGACTTTTTGATTTCAGCTATCGCCAACAGTACGCTGGATTCGACTGCTTATCTGGATTTTAGTGTTTCCACTTGCGGACGGCTTAGTGGAGTCATCATTACGCATCGGTATGTCAAATTAGAATGTTTCTTTTTGTAACAAATCGTTTGTCAATGGAAAATGGTTTTGTTTATTCTAGATCTCTATCGAGTTTATGTGCCAGCTTGAAGTTAGCCTGTGAATTGTATCCTAGTCGCCACGTGGCTCTCTGTTTGGACCCATACTGTGGATTGGGTTTCTCAATGTGGACCCTGATCAGCGTCTATAGCGGCCACCATTCAATTCTGATAGCACCATACGAAGTGAGTGTCCCTTGCAAATGTAGTTTTGTTTCCCGGTTTAACCCCATTTTCACTTTCAGGTCGAAGCAAATCCCAGCTTATGGCTGAGTACGCTATCACAGTATCGTGTTCGTGATACTTTCTGTTCATACGGTGTGATAGAGCTGTGTACGAAAGCGCTCAGCAATTCTATTCAAATGCTCAAGCAACGTAACATCAATCTCGGTTGTGTACGAACATGTGTGGTGGTTGCAGAAGAACGGCCTCGGGTTCAACTGACGCAGCAATTCTGCAAGCTATTCCAAGCACTGGGACTCAACATGCGCTGTGTGTCGACTTCGTTTGGTTGTCGCGTAAACCCGGCCATCTGTGTGCAAGGAGCCAGCTCGGCAGAAAGTGCCCAAGTGTATGTGGATCTCCGAGCGCTACGAAACAATCGGGTAGCACTGGTCGAAAGAGGTGCTCCGAACTCGCTTTGTTTGGTTGAATCTGGCAAACTGCTACCGGGCGTAAAGGTTATCATCGCTAATCCGGATAGTAAAGGCCAGTGCGGCGATTCTCATTTGGGTGAAATATGGGTATGTATACTACCTGATTAATTGAATTAATTCATGTTTCTTAGTAAAATTTTCGAATAATTTAACAGGTACAATCACCTCATAACTCAAACGGCTACTTCACCATCTATGGCGATGAGACCGATTATAATGACCATTTCAATGCCAAATTGGTCACCGGGTGTAGCATCAGCGAAACGTGGGCCCGAACGGGTTACCTGGGATTCCTGCGGCGGACGGAGTGTTCGCAGGCTGGTTCTATTTTGGACGAAACGACACCCAGCATCGCAAGTCGGGACTCGGATAATGAATCGATTCACTCACAGGTAAGTGTTGTTGTTTTCATTTGTTAATTATCTCATACATACGTATCCAGGAGGTGTTCCAGTGGTGTATAGGGATAACGCGACGGATTTCTGACCGACTGTTTATTTAGGGGTCATCCACAAATTATGTAAGGGTTTTTGAACGTATGACACTGTAAAATTTTAAGTAATCTCCCCTTCCCCTAGAGTCTTAGTAAGATTTCAGAATATTTAAAAAAAATCGTTCAATATTGAGTTTAGATATATTTTTTTTTCGACCGACTCCGACGCTGGCTCTTCTGATTTGAAAATAACCGACTCCGGCTCCAAATTAAACAAAATGTAATACATACAAACTTACTTACTTTTTATTTTTTTTTTAAGAAAAAAATAAAGAAAATATTTATATATGGGTTATGACGAGTTCGGCATATTTCAGAGCAACGAAAAAAAAAACTGAACCTAATCCCTGACGATAAAGAAGTGCCAATTGTCAATGGTTCAATTTACTTTGATGCATTTTCGAAAAATTAAAATGCAGTTTTATTCGACGCATCATTTCAGATTGCAAAAAGCTCGCGTCATTTTATGTATAATAGCAAAAAGGGTAGAATGACGCGAGCTTTTGGCAATCTGTAATGGTGCGTCGAAAAAAACTGCATTTGAATTTTTCGAAAATGCATTAAAGTAAATTGAACCTTAAACTGGTAATTTTATACGATGGATGAGGAGATGAAAGTATAGAGTTGATAGTTCCGTTAGAGTACGGCAGTGTGCTTATGGGAGCTTACCATCAATGCAGTACATCCCCTACCCGTGTCTGAGATCGTTAAGTTAACGATGACAGGAGCACATACAGTGGTAGAGGCACCAATAGCTGCATTTTTTTTCCAAACCTATCGACTAGATGCTTATGTCAGATGACGACTTGAGTGTGAAACAATCAATAGAACTGTTTCCAGGTACATTAGCAAATCGGCGATCATCTCTTTTGCCACACTAGCGGAGCAAAATTAATAACTCCGAAACGACGCATTTACCCGACTTGGTGTCTTCGGCAAAGTTTCTCATCATAATAAGGACCATCTATTAACATAAACAAATAGTTAAAAACACAAAGATGGCGCCACAATCTTACTTCTTTCTCTGACGTTTTGGAGGCTTGTTGTCTTGGGCAAAGTTGTTTATCTTGACAAAATAAACAACTCTTTTGAAGACGTAAAATTTCCACAGCCTACTGGAGTTAAAGAAAAAATGTCGAAAATATAATGTTATATTTTTCTCTTATGCTTCTTCTTCTTCTTCTTCTTCTTCGCATTTCAAGCTTATTGCGTATGGCATTATTAGCTTATTGCGTGCTCTCAACTTAGTGTTCTAGATGCACTTCCACAGTTATTAATTGAGAGTTTTCGATGCCTGTACCATTTTTGCATCACAGCAAAAAAAAATGTAATATCGATCAACGTAATTCAAGCTGATGTATGAAATAATGATGTAATAGCAAACAGCAGATACAATATTACATCAATGGATGTAATTTTGTTCGCAAAATCGATGTACATCGTACAATGTGATATTACACAACCGATGGATTGACCTGGTTGCATCAGTTTCGATGTAATATTCAACAACTTTTTTTGCTGTGATTAGTATAATTGTGTGGCAGGTACAATCATACTCTATGCCCAGGGAAGTCGAGAAATTTTCCAACCCGAAAAATTCCTAGACCGGACCGGGAATCGAACCCAGCCACCTCCAGCATGGTCTTGCTTTGTAGCTGCGCCTTTACCGACTGAGCTAAAGGAGGTCCCCCCTCTTATGCAAATGCATTAAATTAATAACTTTTGTAAAAAAAGCGTCAAATTTTGAAGATATTGTTGAAAAAAAACGAAAAAACTACGATTTTTTGAACTTTAATGTCTCCCAAAACGCATAAAATCTCAACCTGACATTTTCAGCAAAAAATAAGCAATACTCGATAAACAAAATATCAAAATATGAATGGTGCACAGCGGAAACACCGGTCCCGTGACACCAAGCTCCTTAGCTATAGAATTCTCCAGCAACGTTGAATCTGATCCCCCATCGAGAAAGGCGAACGTGTTAAAGGTTTTCCCGTTAGCGTGAAGTGAAACCGGAATGATGCGGAACAGTATCCTCTGAGGTTGATGTTGATGAACCGTCACTACGCCTTGTTGTTGTAGCTGACCATCTGAAATTTTCTCCATCTTGTGGATTCCCCGGATGTAGGAACCTTTGATGATGTTCTTGGCAACCGTCGGCTCCGCATACTGGAGCCTTGCACAGCCACTTACCGTGCGGATATAATACCGTTTGCATAAATGTGCTTCCTAAACTGCCTTCCAACGATCATCGAGTTTCTTCACCTTGAAGGTGGGACATTCCTTAGGCTTATGTCCAGGGGTTAGACATACTGCACATGGCCGTGCATTAGGAAACGTTGGTGCTTGAGATTCACCCAGTTTGTCACCGCTGTTGTTGTTTTTCTCGGTACATTCCGAGAATCCACTGCTGACACTGCTAGCGGCGTTGATGAACGTGTTCATATAGTAAGCACAGGCGCGTTAATCCTCTACCAATACAGATTGCTTGTGCATTGCCCATCCCAATTTGATATTGGCTGGCAACTTCTCCACAAGCTCTAGCAGAAGTATAGGATTAGCCAAATGCATCTCTTGTCCAGCTGACACCAAATGAGCACAAAGGTTGCGAACTATCATTCCGAAATTTACTAGAGCCTCTAGCTTCTCTGGTTTCGGTGTATGAGTGCTGCGAACTTCATTAAGCAGCATACCAATGATAGCATCTGGTCGGCTATACAGCATACGAAGGGTTGATACAATCTCGCCAACGTTCGATGGATGTAACAAAAAACTGCTAACCGTCTTGAATCGCCTTTCAGACAGTGCTGCAGTCTCAGACGATTTTCGGCATCCGGGTACCCACACATTTGCGTCGAGGTTTAGAAATTACTCCGGAATAATGGCCACTCCACAGGGCTTCCGTCAAACGATGGAAAATCCTTTGGAACCACATTACGTGCAGCTAATTGGTGAGCGTCTGGTCCTCTGAATGTCTCTTGAGGAGATGAATGATCCGTGTTAGGGAGGTTAGTTACTCTGGAATTGTTCACCGCCATACGAGTACCCGTACCCAGGTACCGAGAATTTCGATTCTGTCCCCAATTCCCATCCAAATATGACAGAGGCAAAGGATTTGAATAACTTGCTTGCTGTGCCACAGACGATGGTGGTATATAATGGTTAACGGAGACCCAAGGATTTTGTACAAAATTTTGATTTGCTTCTCGCAGGTCATGCACGTAACATCGATTACTTACCGCCGTCGTTGAGGGAGTATAATGACCCACTACAGGATTGACGGTCACGTTTTAGCCGTTTTACATACCCAGACTGATGGTTGCATTCCCTAGATGATCGGCTGCGTCATATTAACCACACGTCTTGCTCCTAGATGCTCCTCAAGCGGTATGCTTCTTGGCGTTGAATGGTAAGATGGTGGTGGTATAAAATACGAAGACTGTTTCCAAACCGACTGAGCTGCACCTGACTGCGCATACACCGGTACTGAAGTTGATGATACCATGGTCATGTGTGATGGTATTGACCAAGCTGACGATGCCGATACCTGTGATTGTAGTGGCTGGTATAAGGTAGACGATAGGTACTGCGTATACAATGAAAAAGAGCCCATCGGTGGCAATGAAGGCAACGGGTACGAAACAGATGCCGTCATTGTTGGTGAAATCACGAACATATTACTGACATTCATTGTTGTCGGCAGATTCACGTTCTGCAAAGCACTCACCAACGGGGTTGTTATTGGTCTGCTTTGGTACCACTGTATCACTGTTGTTCATATTGGTGGAGCTGGCACCGGTTGCTGAACGGACAAAGGTTTCTGTACTGTTGGTATAGGTAGTGGTTGTAGCTGGACAGTCAATGGTGGTTGTACAATCACTTGGTGTATTGTTGTCGACACGGAAGATGTCGACGGTGCAATTGAAGAACTGCCCGTCACGAACGAAGGAATCTCACTGACCCTCATTGCGGTTACTATTGTTGATTGCACTACACTTGCTCCAGCAACTGCGGTAGCCGCCGTCGAGGTAATCTGGATTAAGCTTACTGTAGTTTCCGTTGGTAACGTGAGCCCAGTGGGAATACTACCAGTATTGGCGCTCAGGGTCACTGCCGGGAACCGATTAATCCAATCCTCTACCTTGCGCGTACTTTGATGGCAATCTCTGCGGCTGCGAACACTTATCGCATCTCCATCAGCATCTAGCTAAGCGTGGAGGAGATTGTACTTCCTCTTGATGTACTCCTTTTCCAATGCGAACATAGCCACAATCGCTTTTTCCCATCTCTTGCATTACTTGGTCCTGCTTTTCCCGTTCTTCCTGCATTTTTCTGTAGCCGTTTCTCCTCTACCAAGCATTGCATTTCAAGTTGCAACCTTGCTTCTCGAGCGCTGGTGGACGTCGACGCTACGGAATCGGCCGAGTTAGGGAGAGCGCATGCCGTGCTCATGAAGCTTCGATTCTCATCTCATCGTTGATACCGGCACACATGAAATGGTACCAGCGTTCGCATCCGTCACACTGGACCATTTTCCGATCCGCATCATCCGGCTGGTGACATATAATGCAGTGAGGCTGGGATGAGTCAGCATTACTTACTGGCACGGGACCTGGTTCTTGCATGGTTATGTTCTTCGAAACCTTTCGATGCACAAAATGTAACTTTAGAAGTAAAATTGTATTCGTTGAGTCTTTTGTCAATTATTTGTTTCAATGTGTTTATTTTAAAGCAAAGTATACTTACAATTACAGTTATAATTAACAAATTTATAGTCCAACTTTTACCAATTATTAACTGGTTGTATGTTCTGTGTTGATCGTTATAATGATATAACAATGATAAACGAAATTGATAATTGACAACTCACTTGACGTTGTCCGGTGACATTATCAATCAAGCGTTAGTTCTAAAGGCTATCGTCAGCGTTTGCTGTTGACGGGGGTTCTGGTACCGTTGCGCACAATACTGGTCGATGTGTTACGGTCGCATCGGAATATGGATACTCGAACTTTCTGCGCTGTCAATATCAGATCTAAGCCAAGTTTTAGTGAACAGAAGAGGAGAACATCGTAATCACAGCTCGATAAAACCAAGCGAAGACGGGATATTTTGTTACGCAGGCCTCTAACATTCTGCTAGTATACCGAAAATAAGCGTTCAGGGGACATGCCATTTGAAGTGCTCTCCACTGGTAAGGTAGAACTGTTTGAAACGTGTGCATACTTGCCTGCGATGGCGGCTTGAAATACCCCTTCCCCGCACTCATACACAGAACCTGCATGGCTAGCAGCAATGACTCGACTGTGACGAGGGGTTTAGGGGCTTCCATGAAGCTTGCAGGCGTGCAAGTGCCCGGTGGCTCGACGAACACTGATGAAATAGTTGATGAGTGGTTGCTTCGAAAGAGGTTGACGTTGGATCGCCCCCAACTCCCGAACTGAACACAGGGCCAGGACGACATTGACGTTGACAGGTGATCTCACGATGCAGGGAATTAGGGGCTTCCTTAGTGTCTGATACGGTGCGTCCTGGGATGAGAGAGTGACGATGTGGGTCTGTTTTTTTTTTGTTAGGTTCGAACAAGCGGACAGTTATCCCATCAGGCCAATACCACGGATCACCGACCACCGTCCGATGCCGATTTGGGTACAGTCACTTTGAAAGAGACGAATTGAAGATCGTCCAGACTCTTTCCGCGTGGGACTAGCTTGGTGACTTTCAGTTGAGTCAGATCAACATTGGTGATGTCGTGAAGATGTTGTATTAACTCGATCTGATTCTGGTCGGGTGCGAAGGGGGTCACGTACTTTCTTCTGTTTCTTGAACGTCTGTAGACAGTTTCTTGCATTGGCATGATGGACGTTGCTCGCCGATGTTCTCAGTTAAATATCGAACAGAGGCACTCTTCTATTAGAAAATAATTCCAGCCCAGTTTCCGGTCGACAGGTTCCTGTTTTCGGCAGATTTCGGTGTGTCTTGAAAAGGTAATCTCCTGATCAGACTTTCGGATGGTGGTTGGGCTGCTTTGATACTTACTTCCTCCACTTTCGCTAATTCCTGAAGGACATTTTAGGCATGAAGCACCATTTGTGCAAGAATGTTTTGCGCTCTTTTGGGAAAATGTGTCGGATTTTGATGGTTCCGCGAAAAAAAAATTGCCTACGTAGTTCAGTAGACAGCTCTGCTATCGATAGTCGCTAAGAGTACTGAAGCGGTGATATCCGTTGATCCTAATTAAAAATCCACTCTCATTTTCTTGTTTATAGGGTCACAATACATTGAACTCCACGACGAGCTCGAATGCGGCCAACACCACGATCCCAGCAACTGGAAACGAACAGGAACTGCACGACGCGGTTTACATCGTGGGTGCTCTGGACGAGGTCATCACGCTTCGTGGCATGTACTACCATCCGATCGACATCGAAAACTCGGTCCTGCGATGCCACAAGAAGATTGCCGAATGTGCGGTATTCACATGGACCAATCTACTGGTGGTAGTTGTTGAACTCGATGGAAACGAATCGGAAGCACTGGACCTGGTTCCACTGGTGACCAATACGGTGCTAGAGGAACATCAGCTGATCGTCGGCGTGGTGGTTGTAGTTGATCCAGGTAAGCAGCAAGGCTTTGCACTTGTTCTAGAGCTCAGTTGTTGACACTGCAATTTCCTTGTTCTTCTCTAGGAGTTGTGCCGATCAACAGCAGAGGCGAAAAGCAGCGGATGCATTTGCGAGATGGCTTCTTAGCCGACCAGCTGGACCCCATATACGTTGCCTACAACATGTAAAGAACTAACTGGCTGACTAAACGTGATTCGTGCCTCTTATATGTTAGACTTTTTAAACGATGCTTTCCCAAGCATTGGCAGCAACAGGTGATATTTGAAAAAAAGATACAAACAAAAAGAGGATAAACCCAACGCACATCACACACACACACACAAACACACACACGTCAACGTTGTCTGATATAATAAATACGGATCGAACACGGGAAAACGAATGCTCAGCTATGGACGGTCGGCGCAATGGAAACAGTTTATGCTACCAAATTTCCTTCCAGCAGGAATTTTCTACATAACTTTATTCTGTAAATATTTTGTACATCAATTGGACATGTGAAATTGGTTTTCTCGAACATATGCTAATGAAAGGTACTAGTTCTCAATCGATTCTTAGGGTTGGACTTTAGAATGAGCTTAGTTGAAATAGGTCTTTGTTATAAACGACAAACTGATGAAAACATATGCTTGCTGAAAAAAAAAACTGTAGAGATTGTACATTTGTTTCTTTTGCACAAAATTTTAATTGGATCTACTTAACGGTCATTTTCAGTATTGATGTTTTTGTTAGTCTTTTTGAGAAAAATAAAGTTTTGCTTTGCGTACCTTTAAAACTAGGGCAAGCAATAAATTATTAATGGCATGTTGTTTATTTTAACTTCGTAATCTAGTCTCTTTTAATTTGGTTATTTTTTGTAATTGTTTTATCGCAACTGGTTCTGCCACAACTGGTTCAGGCAAAACAAACGTTAAATTGATTTTATTTTGTGATTTATTCGTAAATTTTAGTTCTTTAGCCTGGATCTCTGTTCCTTACAATCAATGCTAAACTTATCATCCATCATCTTAATCGTCGTCATTACCCTGAACACGTGCACAGATATGTACTCAAGTCATGTCCGTCTCAATCTTCCAACTTTCATCCAAACTCATCAACTCTTTAGAACACTACGCTACTAAACTAGCAATTAGTAAGGATTAACAGTCGTATTGTTTAGACAAGGATATACACAATCTTTCATCTGGTTATCATTCAACTGATAAGAAAAAAGAAATCAATTCAATTTTTTTGTAAATTTAAAATAATGGAATCAGTAAAAGTTGAAAAAATAATTTTAAGATGAGCTTGATTCTAAGCCACGAACTGCTCTATCTATCGAAGAATGTGAAAAATATACATAGGACAAAAAACACAGCAAGTCAAGTTGAGAAAAAGGAATTAGAATAATTAGTTGATTATAAACTTCATAATATTTCGCGATTCTTCTCTCTGTAACCTATATATTCACATAAGCAAGTTAAAAACAAGTCACATGAAACTAGAATTACTCCAAAATACTACAAGCAGAAAAGGCCAACAAAACATACGTGGAAAATTATGAGGATTAAATAGCAGCACTAGAGTGGAGATCACATACTAACGGAAATCGAATGAAGTAAAACAAACAAAAAACGAATAAACTACGGAATAGAGGTTTTGATCATTTTCTAAAAATTGGCATACCGTAAATCTGAAACCCACGATACACGGTCAGTATATAAACTGGACACCTATTGACAAATTTTACAATGTAAGCAAGATAAGAAGCAGTTTAGGCAGTAAAACAATTGGTAAAATGCTAACTAATTCCTTTGTATTTCTCTTAGTGAAAGGCGAATATTTCAAGTAAATATTTAATTTAGGAAATAAATGTATTTAGAAAAAATAACACAGTTGTATTGGAACATCCGAAACCCCTGTTGCCTTTCATTTTTATTTATTGTTCTTATTATTATTATTATTATTAAAGTCCATCTGACTTGATAGTCTCAATGAAACACTTAAATCTAAATGTAGTCACTCATTAAAAATTAAAAATTGGTCAACAGCAAACGATGACGAAACATCGAGGCATTGATGTCAAAGTCAAATAGGTCAGAGGCTTCGTTGAATTGATGAATCATGGCGACAAAGGAACTGTTTGCAGCATAGTTGGTTGCATGTACTACTTCATGTAGCAAGGTTCTCGGACGGAGTGTTCGGGCAGGAGCATACAGATTAATTTTGGCCAGTAACTCAGGAACATCATATTCTGCGAGTAAAACTTTAGCAACGAAGACGACCTGCGATATGTTTCGTCGCTTAGCAAGAGTATCCAAACCCAGTAAACGACAGCGGTCAGCATACGGTGGTAAATTCAGCGGGTCACTCCATGGAAGATAGCGCAGTGCGTATCTGACGAATTTGCGTTGAACAGCTTCGAATCGTCCACTCCATACAGCTTGGTAGGGATTCCAGACTACACTCGCGAATTCCAGTAGTGAGCGTACCAATGAACAGTAAAGGGCTTTAAAACACAGAGGATCACGAAATTCCTTAGATATCTTGAACATGAATCCAAGCTGTCGATTAGCTTTGTCGATTGTGGTTGAGAAGTGGCGAGTGTATGTGAGCTTTTCATCCAACATGACACCGAGGTCTTTAACGTGATCGACACGTTGAACTGCAGTTCCAGCAATGTTATAATCAAACAAAATGGCAGTCCTAGTTCGATGGAAACTAATTACGCAGCACTTTGAGACGCACAGGACCATAAAATTACGTTCACACCAATCATTAAAGATTTCAAGAAGGTTTTGTAGTTCTAAACAGTCGGCATAGCCTCGAACGACTAGATAAATCTTCAAGTCATCGGCAAAAAACAATTTACCTCCTCGTAGTAGAATAAACGTTACATCGTTCACAAATAAAGAGAAGAGGATTGGTCCCAAAGTGCTACCCTGTGGAACTCCTGATCTGTTCGAGAAACAGTACGATGAGTAGTTTCCAATGCATACAGTAACTTCACGTTGCACGAGGTACGATCTAAGCCAGCTGCAGAAGGAAACAGAACATCCAATTTTTTCAAGCTTTGCTAGCAGAACGTCGTGCACAACTCTATCAAACGCAGCTTTAAGATCAGTGTAGATGGCATCCACTTGAAGTTTCTTGCATACATTTTCCATACAGAACGACGTAAAGCTGACGAGATTAGTTTCCACGGAGCGACCAGGAAAGAAACCATGTTGACATGTACTTATGTAATGCTTGCAGGAAGCAAACAATCTCTCATTTATCAGCGACTCAAACACCTTAGATTCAACCCCAAGCGAGGTAATCCCACGGTAGTTTTCCACATTGCGTTTGTCTCCTTTCTTGAAAACAGGGAACATAGTAGACCGTTTCCATAGTGCGGCAAATTTCTGTTGACGAAGTGACAGGTTGAAGAGCAAGGACAACGGAGCAGCTAAGATATCGGAGCATTTTTTAGGACTGCAGATGGAATAACACTCGGACCTGGTGAAAATGATGATTTGGTTTTACTCATCACAGAGAGAACCATTTGTACATCTACGGCAAAAACATCCATGTTTACGACGTCGGTTGGCACATCACGGACGGCTTGCTCAATTTCTGCTTGCGATGGGGAGTCATTCGAGAAGACGCTTAAGAAGTGCCTAGCAAATAGGCTGCATTTGTCCTCAGTTGTCAATGCTACGTCAACGACCAGAATCCCTTGGGGTGGCATTGCAGATTATGTTGAGTAGTGGAGGCGAACCAGCCTAAGGCTGAAAGCCTCCTAAATAAAGCTAAATTAATTAATTAATTAATTATGTTGAGTACGAATTACATACCTCTTGTAAAGAAGCTTGTTGTAGTGGCGATAATCATTGCTGGCAATTGAAAAATTTCGCTTGGTAAGGGTACATCGTCGATGAGTGAGAGCACGGAGAGCTCTAGATCGCACTCGTTTCAGGTTGCGGAGAGTAGCGTTAGACCAAGGCGGTTTTCTTGGAGGTTGGCACTTCGGTACTGAAGCACAAACACAGTCGCGCAAAAGGCTATTATATCGAGCGGCTGTTGTATCGATATCAAGGTCATTCAACACGTTCCAGTTGATCCGGGACAAGGAACGTCTCAGCAAACGGAAATCGGTCTTCCGGAAATTGAGCCGAGTGGCAGTCATGGTTTCATCAAAACGAATTTGAGATCCGTTCGCGATAGATATATCCAAAGCAGGGTGGAAATTGTCAAGAGGAACGATGACATCAGGCGCTTCAACGACGACACAGTCCAGAAGTGCACTTTCCCTAACAAAAACCAAGTCGAGAAAACGAGACTGGAAATTGGGAACAAGGTTTATCTGGCTCAGTCCATGAAAAGCCGTGCCGTCAACAAGCAAGCGGCTGGCAGGAGTAGTTGAAGATGCAATCGGATCTGGAAACGCATAACCCTGGCCTGAGGGTGACCAGCTAAGCCCAGGCTGATTAAAATCACCAAGCAGAAGAAGCACATCCGTTATATGAGCCATGGACGATGCAAATTCTGTAGCATCCAGATGAAGCTGCATTGTGGTGCAGTCATGTCGACGTTCAGGGGGAATATACACCGCTCCAATGAGGATGTCCCGCGAAGTGAGGCTGACCTTAACCCAAACCGCTTCAATTGTAGTAAATAGTTCGTTGGAGATTACGCAGGAGGCGAATTCGTTGGAAACAGCGATGAGCACACCACCACCACGAGTACGAATGCTGTTGGATGAATTACGGTCTAATCTGTAGACAGTAAAAGAGTCACCAAACAGTTGCACTGAATTGATCCTCCCATCGAGCCAAGTTTCCGTGAATACATAAACGTCATAGATGTACCAGTAGAATACCGTCAGAACTTGTTAGCTCTTCGCTACACTAACTATGTTGTATTAACTGGTAAGCATCCACGACTCTCGCTCTCACGAGTTCAAATCTCATCCCGCGACATATTTTTTTTTCCGTTTTATACTCACTTAACTGACAAAACTACAAGGCTGCAAACAGTCGTCGATACATGTTGACATGATTGATTCTCCGTAATGCAATGATCAATTGTTATGATTCAGCCACCATTCGAAAAGTATGGATATCTACTTTCATTTGGACTAGGTAAAAATCCAATTGCATCTGTGGTTGGCCAGACGAAATGGAAAACCCCGGAAGAGTCCCGAGTCCCGAGCAAAATGTGTGTCGATTTATGTTGACTGGTTCTCGGCAATTTGGTTACCAAATTTTAAGATTGAGCCACTTTTTGGAAGGTATGACCACAGACTCCCGAATATGCCCTTGATTCAGAAAACATCGGGCCTGATTAAATCGAAGATGCTTCTGAATCCAATAAATGGATGAAACGTGGACATCACGTACCGTACGTTCCGATTCTGGTAATTATATGATTAGTTGGTCGTTGGAAGCATCAAAGCTAGAAAGGTTAAGTGATGCTCCATTTTCTTCTGACGGTTGGGGCATGAGCACTAACTCTTGTCCTAGCCTTTTATGACTTATGGCTATAGCGCCATTACTCGCTTTCTGAAAAGAGAAGAGGGAAAGGATAAGGAGAAGGACAAAGGGGAAAGGATTATGTAAAATCTATGATCATAAACAATATTTTTGATTTGAAATATACAATATAGAAATGCATAACGGCGGTGGTCACTAACCGAGTCTTGTCTCTATCAACAAGTCATAAAAAGTCACAAGAACTAAAATGTGATCCTTTGATAACTGGAAAATCCTGATTCCCTAGATTGAAGTTGTCACGACTAGGGTTCGATGGTAGATCTTATACGCTACTGGTTTGAAAAGATAAAAATTTACAAAATGGAACGAACTCACCAAGTTTAGCCAATTGAACCTGAAGGCCGCTTGGCATGTGTTGATGTAGAAGTCCAAATTGTAGACGAAGCTAGACGAAGATCAACATGAACTAGTTCGGTTTATGGTAGTTGCGCGGAATGTCTTCCGTTGATTTGAGATAAACAAATGTTCGGATGTATGTAGTCGATTTTTGATGTGCATTGCCCTTTTCGTGGCCAATAGTCAGGTTCAACGCTGCGACTCAACGAATTGTAGTGTATTTTATATCAACCATATCACATACACTACATTAAACTACGTTATTAATGTGGTAGATAGAGTTGGTATAGAATATTAATCATCGTAAATAATGGTAACTAATTATTTGAAGACAAAAAAAAAAAAGAAAGTTGAGTCGTATAGCACCACACTCAAGTTGAGTAAATTTGTGTCAGCGTGAGTCGTACAATAATGTCACGAACGATTTGAGCATAGTTGAGTCAGGGTGTAGCGTTGATTTGATAATCAATGAAACGCACACATACATGCAATGTGGGAACAAACCGAAGCTTCATTGCTTCGTCTTTGTACATGATTGAATCTTGAATGAGTCATTTAACCAATCTTGTAGCGCACGGTTGTGCGTCTTGTTCTCGGTAGGTCTTTGTTGCGACACATGACCGAGGCTAGTAAATTGCCGTACTGCTGCAATTTGAACACCAGGCCATCATGCCAGACATCGTCGAACGCTTTTTCAACGTCCAACAACGCCATGACAGATGTTTTCGAAAGAGACTTCGACAGTGAGCATTCATAAGGGCGAATACGCGATGATCGATTCTCTTCATCGATTTTCTCTTTGCATTGCTACAGCTAAGCGAAACCATTTTCTAGAATTTGTTCAATGCAGAGTAGTAACAGGTTGTATTGGCTATCAAAAGCAACAGCAAACGCACCGAGAAACGTTAAATCTAGCGAGTTATTAACAAAAGAGAAAATCGAGGAAGAGAATCGATCATCGCGTATAGGCCCTTATGCATGCTCACTGTCGACTTGTTCCGTCTGAGAATGTTTGTTACTCGAGTCAGCTGTTGGACGGTCGAACGACCTTTCCGAAAACCAAACTGTTCCTCGAGTAACAAGTTGTTTTCATCGGCAGATGTTAGGAGCCGGTGGTACACTGCTCTTTCGAACAGTTTTGATAACCCTTAGAGAAGACTGATTGGTCGATAACTTGAAGGAGAGGACGGATCCTTCCCAGGTTTCCGGATGGGTACTTTAGCTGATTTCCAACACGAGGGGAAGTAGCCAAGTCGGAGGCACAGATTAAAAATCAGTGCCAGATGGTTGTAGAATCTGGAACTCAAGTGTTTGAGTTCCAGATTCAGGATGTTGTCGAAACCTGGGGCCTTCTTGTTTTTAGATGATTTGATATAGGCCAACAGTTCGTCATCCTCAATCTCGGATTCCTCTGGAAAATGTTAGGAATGTGAAGAAGATTGGTTGCATTTTCAGCAACCTCAGATTCATGAGGGCTGACGATGTTTTGTCCGAGAATATGTGTTGATATTGCGCCCAGTTGACTCGATGGTAGTTGCGCCGGGAAGCTTCGAATCGGTTAACCGAGGATCCAACTTCGGCCACCACCGGGTAGTGGTCCGAGCTCAGCTCCTGGAATGCCACAGGTTGCGAGATGTTGTGTCCCATGTTGCTTACGAAGATGTCGATGGTCGCATGGACCCCAGACCGATTCAATCGGGTGGGAGAGTCCTGGGCCAAGATGGTATAGTGGCCCTCTTGCAGGTCTTCATTGAGGATGATGCCGTTTCTATTGCTCCGACCGTTGCCCCAAGCTTGGTGTTTTGCGTTCAGATCGCCAGCGATGATAAAGTTCCCGCTCCTCCGGGTGAGTTTGATGATGTCTTTCCGGAGGGCCACTGACGACCCGTCCCTGATGTTGATTTGCTTGGGGCAATAGGCCGCGATGATGGTGATTGGGCCAAGTGATGTGCTCACCTCCACTCCGATGGCTTCAATTGTTTTCAGCTGGAAGTTTGGTAGCAGCCGGCAACTGATGTTCCGTCTTGCAGCTATGGCCACTCCTCCACCTCCAGAGCAGGTGCGATCAAGTCTGACGAGCCGGAAGTCGGGAAGGAATACGTTCAGTTCGGGCTTCAAATGCGTCTCGGTGATGATAGCAATGTCGACCTCCTTGGTGTTGAGGAAATCGAGTAGCTCACTATGCTTGTTCGTCAGTGAGCAAGCGTTCCAATTTGCAATTTTTATAGCTCCACGGTCCATACTTGGTGACGAGTGTCAAGGCAGCATGAAGCTGTTCAGATCGAGTCTTGCAGGTGCGCATGATGATGATGACCTCGGCCACGAGCGTCACAAGTTCCTCCGAGGAGAACGGAGAATCATCGACAGATTCACCTGAGACAGCACCAGCGTATGATAAACCAGGAGCGGTGAATGAACCTGGAATTGGGTGGGCCGCAGCAGCAGCGAGACGATGCTGAACTGTCCGACTGGTGGGAACCATTTGGATACTCGCAGGATTGGCTTGTTGGTTGTTGAGCGGAAGCGGGGCTAGGTTCGGAACATGTCGACGGGGCTGGAGAGCTGGGTACTGGACTTCCGTGAGTACAGGAGGCGAACGATGATTACGGAGGCGACCGAGCTGGTTGTTGATTGTGGCCTTCCGACGGATATTAATGAACTCCACTCGTTTGGGGCACCCGCGGTGGCGTTTACTGCTGATGGGACGAATGATGGAACGAATGATGGGACGCCTCGTGAAGGTTCTAGTTGGCTTCGCAACAGCTTCTCAGCGGAAAATAATAGGGACCTAGAATGAGGAACTAGAAATTGTCTCTTGGGCCTGGTTTTGGTCAGATCAGCAACCGATTATAGATTTGAAAAAAAACTCCACCTAAGAAACAAACGTCAGGTTTAATCACACGCACAGCCTCAAATCAGTTTTCTTTTTCCGTTCAGGTTCTTTACTGCTCAGAGGTTTTAGTTAAAGAGACTGAATTGGGTAAAGAGGCGACATCTTATCCATTTGACAGGTCTTCTGCTCGATTGGAATCCAATGACTTTGACAGATAATCGATTGTTCCAATTTTGAGTCGTCTCTTTTTTGACATGTCGTCTCTTTATAAATTCAGCCTCTTTAGTTTTAGTGAGTTCATCGTCTCTCTGGCTAACTGGCAAGGATGGCAGGAATCGTGGTTCGTATTTTTAGGGATGGTCCATTAATTATGTCACGCAAATTTGGCCCATTTTCAACCCCCCCTCCCCCCTTTGCCACATTTTTTGTATGAACCTTAATTTTTTTTTGTATGGCTCGTCACAGTTTTCAAATGTGTGACATAATTAATGGATGACCCCTTACGGGTTCTGACTATGTGCACTCACAAAATAAATCACATAATCAGTGGAAAATATCCATGTGAATTTAACATAACTTTCATTATTGGAAATTGTATCAATAAATCACATGAACGTTATGTGTCGAATGAAATCTATATGATTTCTCATATAGAATGTGTTATGCTATGTGATATTCAGATAACAATGATTATTTTTGTTATTGGAAAAATATTATGGACGTTCCTAATAGAAACTAAGTGAAAACTTTTTTCAGTGTGGTCCTTTGAAAAATCATGGACAACAACTTGTTTGAGGGCCACACCTTCAAGGCAGATAACTATTAGATTAAAATTATTGACAGACAATTGCCATATTACCTTTTGAACACCTGTACACAGCAAGAACTTTAGATAGTTGAAGATGCTGATTTCAAATAACAGACTGTAGTGGTAATTTTTATACGATAGATGGAGTAGATGAAAGCATAGAGTTGATAGTTCCGTTAGAGTACGGCAGTGTGAAGATTGTATATAGATATTAGAATAGCGAACTAGGACAACTTTTAAGGAAGGTACAAATCGGTTTTTTCATCTCTCTTTACCAAACTCCCCCTTTGGAGAGGGATGGTGAGGGGTGTCCCCCCCCGCCATCATACTAAAAACATATAGTCAAAGTAAGAACTTTAGGATAAATCTATAAACCAATAAACCATTGATGATAGCAAATCTGACATATCTTCAATGGTGAAGTAATTGGCTATGTTGTGCGTGAGTTACACCACTGTACCACAAACGAAGTGACAGACGACTAACTGGCGAAGAAATCAATTAAAATAATGTGGTTCGCTGTAATAGAATTTTCTTAGAAGCTTGTGCCATCATTCACCAGATGGGATAGTATTTTTGTTTTGGTTTTGCGCAAAATTGATTTTGTGTACAATGATTCTTTGACAGTGTGCAAAGAGTGCGTATCATTTTGTCATTTTTTTATGCATTTCAGTTTTGAGTAGAGTGAAAGAGAAAGAACCAAAACATTCTAGTACATTTGGTGAAAATGCTAGTTCAATCCAGTAGTAGTGTTGCCATGTGGTACAATCAGTAGTTGTGGTGTTGCCATGTGGTACACTGAAAAATTGCAATAGCAGGTTAGTCACCAAAGTTTTCGAGCCGCTCCGTCTGTCACTTCGTTTGTGACTGTACGATATAAGCGATATCTCAACTACATACGCAGGGCTCCGTATGCTGCCCATGCAAATAGTGACGTCACTATTTGTGTTTACAATATTTTCGCGTTACTTATACAAATTCATTCGACGATCTGCATCTTTCTGTACCTAATTGCATGTCAACAACAACGATATAAATAACAGTAAGCACATATACATTGTGCCCGAACTTAAAAGGCAATATAATACAAAAAAATTGTTGATATTTGCGGTATTTTAGTCCATCTTTTCAACATAACAACACAAAACATTTTCGTACAATTAGAGGAAAAAACTGTTGATTTTAGATTTATGATATCTTGTTCCAATATGTTTTAAAAATCAAAACGTATTTTTACGTTAAAAGAACATAAAAAAAGAAAAAAAAATCAAATTTTCACCGATGAAATATTTTAAATCTTACAGATTATGAAACTAGAGGTCCCAAACTATCATCTAGTGAAATAAAATTTTAGGTTCATTCACTTTGAATAAAAGTCGCCTTTAAACATAGCGAGTGTTCGCACTCAGAGCGAATGTAATGATTTATTGTTCTGTTAGTAGTTGTGTTATTATTTTGTTAATCATCCTAACCGCTTTCCTAATCCATATGACATCCTACTAACCCCGAGCCGACCGCGGGAAAATCGGTCTTCCACAAACTAACATCATTTGTGTCATTTTAACCCCAAACCCTACTATAAACAAGCTTTGATATAGTCCTGGTGATGCCTCTGGCTTGGCTTGAGCAAGGAAACACCAACAGCATCGAACGAATGATCATCGAACAAGCGACGTGCTGATTGGTTCCCGACACAGAGGGAAAAACATGGCAGCACGAATTGAATGAAGAAAAAGAAGAAGAATAGAGTATTTAACCAGTCGCCTCTCGCGCGGAGAGGATTAGTATTAAAACAACTGTATTGGAAACAACAAAGAATAAAAATTGTCGTAATTTTAGATTTGTTCTCTCTCTCACAAGCCGAATCAAATAGCCTTTGTCAAGGCTCAAAAAGAGTTGGATTTTCGCTTTCGCTATCGCTGTCGCTATCGTTCCTGTCGTGGCATTTTTCCTGACGGAGAAGTTGGCCAATCTGCTGGGATCCTTCCAGCCAAGGATCGCCACACTGTTCCAAGTGTCCGTGAGCGGACATTTTATGGTCCTTCGAACCGGATCTGAGAGATCCACCCTCCAGTGTTGCAGCCGCAACAACAGATGTGTCGTAGATCAACCGATTGCGAACATCTACTCCCGCACCGTTTGCGCGTCTTTTCGAACGTGTCCAAACACGTTTGCTCCAGTATTTGCTTTGCGAGAGTCGCACTGCCGTTCCAGTTGATAGCGACAAGATAGCCGACCGAGTTGAATTTAGAATTTTCGAGGCTTGTTGGAGAAGAGAAGTTTTTTTTTTCCCGAAGTATTCGCGAGTGAAACGTAATGCGAGTGAAGTCACGTCGCCGAGTATTCTAAATTGAAAAACTAAAATCTGGTGCGTCGCTTCTGGTTTCTGCACGTGTCCGAACACGTTCATTCCTGTTCCCTGCTGTGCGAGGGGTCGCACAGCTGTTCCTGAGCCTGCTGATACCGTTACGAAAATCGACTGGATTTTCTGTGGCTTGCTGAGGTGAATTGTGAATGTTAAGTTACAGTCCGATTATTTTCTACCGTACGTAAGTCGCGCACGAGTGTACCTAGAATAATCAATTAACTTGTGAGTGAAGTCCGATTTTTTCCCTCGGAGTATATCGTGCGCGAGTGTAACAATGCCTGTCGATCCTTCACCAGCTAGGAAGAAACCTAAACCCGACATAGCAGATATGAAAACATTGGTTTCTTTGCGTGGCCAAGCAAAGGCGCAAGTCACCCGGATACGCAAAGCTGTGGAGGAAGCATCAGGAGCTGGTGCCGTCATACCCAACATGGCGATGCTGGCGGTATACTCCCGAAAGTTGGACCTCTACTTCAACGAGTATCGTGATTTTCACCATCAAATCATGGTGCTGTGCTCTGACGAAGGCATGGAGGAACAAGATCGAATATATGAAGCATTCGAAATCCAGCACACCGACGCCTGCGTGTTGCTGGAAACTCTTATGCAGTCTTTGGCCGTCACCGAAGATGCATCTCAAATTCCACTTTCGATTCAACGTTCAGACCAAACCCCTCGCATTATTGTGCAGCAGCAACCGTTGAAGGCACCTATTCCAACCTTCGACGGTAAACCTGAGAACTGGCCACGCTTCAAGGCCATGTTTCTTGATGTCATGCGGACTTCTGCCGACTCGGATGCGATAAAGCTATATCATCTCGACAGAGCATTGGTCGGTGCAGCTGCTGGGATCATTGATTCCCGAACGCTGAGTGAAAATAATTACGTTCATGCGTGGAAAGTGCTCGAAGAACGCTTCGAGAATAAACGAGTGATTGTTGACATTCATGTCAACGGCCTTCTGAACTTGAACACATTAAACCGTGAAAACGCCAAGGACCTGAGGGAACTTATTGACGACGTCACCCGACACGTCGATGGACTTAGCCTGATGAAAGAAGAGATGCTGGGAGTTTCAGAACGGATCGTTGTCAACTTGATAGCTGGTGCTTTGGATAAGGACACGAGGCTGCAGTGGGAATCTTCCATCCCACATAAGGAATTGCCGAAGTACAAGGAAACTGTAGATTTCCTGCAGAAGCGCTGCGCTGTTTTGGAACGTTGGGAATCATCATTGGTCAAGCCAGTTATCAACTCAAAGTCGTCGCCACCCGCCAAGAATCCTGTGAACACGTCGAAGAATACGTCAGCCAAGACCTTCGCTTTAACGAAAAGGGAGCAAACCTGTGACCTATGTGGAACCGGTGCTCATCCGAGCTTCCGGTGTGAGACTTTCCGTTCGTTGGACATCGCTCAGCGCCAAGCCAAGGTAAGAGATATCAAAGCTTGTTTCAATTGCCTAAGGGTAGGCCATCTATGTAGTGCATGCCCTTCTCCACATACTTGTGCCAAATGTAAGGGTAGACATCATACTCTTCTTCACCCTGATAAACATGTGTCTCAGTCCACTTTGAAACCCACTTCATCGTCCGCTTCCCAGTCTGAGTCGTCGTTCGCCTCGAAGGGAGCCGTTCCAAAATTGAATTCCCAGTCTGTCTCTGAAGAATCGCAATCCACCAATGCAGTGTCTTGTTCGTTGAAACAATCCCCGCGTTTGTGTAACAGTTTACTGATGACAGCTAAGATTCAGGTGATGGATGTGAATGGAAGGCTAATTCCTTGCCGAGCATTTTTGGATTGCGGTTCACAAGCACATCTAGTCTCAAATAGTCTGATTGAGTCGTTGAATTTGCCCCGCTTCTCTACTAACGTTGAGGTTGTCGGAGCAAATGGTCAACGATCTTCCATCTCCGAGATGGTTAACCTTGAAATTCGTTCGTGTTATTCGGATTTTCGTGGACAACTGCAGTGTCTAATTACAGACAAGGTTGCAGGTTTAATGCCATCCACACCTATCAATATCAATCATTGGAAACTCCCTCCTGGTATCCCACTGGCAGATCCAGATTTCCATACACCGGGAGAAATCGACTTGCTTATAGGAATTCAACTGTTTTTTAAACTGTTGATGCCGGGGCAGTACAAGATTGGTCATGATCTCCCAATCCTTCAAGAAACCCGTTTGGGATGGGTTGTTGCTGGTTCCATCGAAGATGTTGGTTCTTCACGAGTCGAACAACATTGTTACACTGTTGGCCTACAAAGTCTTGCTGAATCCATGGAGAAATTTTGGTCAGTTGAATCTGTAGATTCTTGTAATCCTCTTACTAGTGAGGAACAGCGGTGCGAAGCAATTTTCTGCTCCACCACCCGCCGAAACCAGGATGGTCGATATATTGTTCAACTGCCCCTGAAATATTCTGTCCATCAGATGGAAAATAACCGCACGATTGCTCTTCGTCGATTTTACATGTTGGAACAACGGTTCCAGAAAAATCCTGAGCTGAAAAGGCAGTATGTGGATTTTATTAATGAGTATAAAAATCTTAATCATTGTGTTCAGGTCGATGAGTCTCAAGATCCTCCAAATCTTCTCAAACATTATCTTCCTCACCATGCGGTGTTGAAATCTACGAGCTCGTCGACGAAGTTAAGAGTGGTTTTTGATGCTTCATCGAAGAGTAATGGACCCTCTCTGAATGATTCTTTGATGATCGGACCGGTGATTCAGGACGATATCTTTTCGATTAATCTGCGTTTCCGTAAGCATCCATATGCCTTTTCCGCTGATGTCAGCAAAATGTATCGACAGATAGGAGTTGACAGGATCCATACGCCGTTGCTTCGTATATTCTGGAGGGAAAATCCCAACGATCCATTGCAGGTTTTGGAACTTACGACTGTGACGTACGGTACTTCCTCGGCACCGTTCTTAGCCACAAGGGCTCTTCAGCAGCTCGCTGTCGATGAAGGTGATTATTTTCCTATCGCTGCAAGAATTGTTGTAGAAGATTTTTATGTTGACGATGTCTTGTCAGGGGCTGAAACCATAGAAAAGGCTATTCAATGTCGCGTCGAGCTTACAGAACTACTTAGTCGTGGCGGATTTCCCATACATAAGTGGTGTTCGAATCACCCGGCTATTTTGGAATCGGTCCCAGAGAAAGACAGAGAGAAGTTTTTAATGTTCGAAGATGCAGATATCAACCAAGCTATCAAAACCCTTGGACTCCTTTGGGATCCATCAGAAGACGTCTACCGTTTCCATTTCGAACTTCCTAATCTTGCCAATTCACCACCAACCAAACGTAACGTTCTCTCTCAGATCGCGAAAATATTTGATCCACTTGGTCTTGTTTCGCCTGTTGTCGTAATTGCAAAGGTGTTGATGCAGCAAATATGGATCAGCAAACTCAACTGGGATGACCTTTTGGATGGTAAATTGATCCAAACTTGGGCCACGTTTCGTGACAATTTGAATTACATGCACCAAATCAAAATACCAAGATATTTTGTGCTTCCGATGCAATTTACTACGAGGTTCATGGTTTTGCAGATGCGTCCAGTTATGCTTATGGGGCTTGCTTATACATCCGTGCTGTTACCCACGATGGAGTTAAGATTTCGCTCGTCTGTAGCAAATCCAAAATTACCCCTATCAAAGGATTAACCATTCCTCGATCTGAACTGTGTGCTGCATTATTGCTTACTCGACTGTTTGTTAAAGTTGTTCCGGCTGTTAAAATGGAATTCCAGTCAATTAATTTTTGGTCGGACAGTCAGATCGTTCTTGCGTGGTTGAAAAAACCTCTAGCTCAATTAAACCCGTTCGTTCGCAATCGAGTTGCAGAAATTGTTGAACATTCCACCGATGCTAAGTGGAATTACATCCAATCTGATGAAAACCCTGCTGATGTTGTAAGTCGTGGACAATCTCCTCAATTACTTGCTTCGAATGATCTCTGGTGGTACGGACCACATTTTTTGCGAAGTAATGGTTATCAGATTGATGAGCCCGAACCAATGCCCGATGATAAACTTCCGGAATTGAAACCAGCTACTACTTCTGCCGCTGTGGTTATTCCAGATATTCTTCCTGTAATGACTGCTTTCAGTTCTTTCCGAAAATTACAACGAGTAATTGGAGATGTTCATAGGTTCGTTGCGAATGCGAGGTCCCCTAAGTCTCATCGAATAACATCGAAGTATCTCACAGTACAAGAGATGCGTAAATCAATGAATGTTATTGTACAATACGTTCAAAAAACCGAGTTTTCTAACGAAATAACTCGTCTAGAGTTAGGTGAACCCTTGCGTCGTCTTGGCAGTTTAAATGTCATTCTGAAAGACGATATCTTGAGAGTAGGAGGAAGATTGCGCCATGCCCACCTGTCTTACGAAGCGAAACACCAAATCATACTTCCAGATAAAAATCCAATCGTCGAATCAATGCTTAGAGCTATGCATAAAGAAATGTTGCACATTGGTCCTTCCGGTCTTATCGCTCTAACCCGTCAAAGATTCTGGCTTTTGAATGCTCGATCTGTTGTTAAGAAAGTAATCCGAACTTGCGTAACTTGTTTCCGCAACAGTCCCAGATTGTTGCAACCGGTCATGGGTGATTTGCCAGAGGTTCGAGTCGTCCCTGCTCCACCGTTCTCCAAATCGGGAGTTGATTTTGCTGGCCCTGTCTTCATTCGCCAAGGAGGTAGAAAGTCTACTCTTGTGAAGGCTTACATTTGTCTATTTGTGTGTATGACTACAAAGGCTATCCATCTTGAATTGGTTTCGGATTTGTCTGCTTCAGCGTTTATAGCAGCACTCCATCGGTTTGTTTCCCGACGCGGTCTCGTTGATGAAGTTTTCTCAGACAACGGATCTAATTTTGTTGGGGCAAAATCGGATCTGCTTGATTTGTTTTTACTGTTCAAGAGTGATCAGTTGCATGGAAAGTTAAACGAGTTTTGCCAGGTTCGTGAAATAAAATGGACTTTTATTCCTCCTCGAGCCCCCAACTTTGGAGGGTTATGGGAAGCCGGGGTAAAAAGTACCAAGACCCATCTTAAAAAGGTTCTCCGTGATGCTTCCTTGACATTCGAGGAATATTACACAGTACTAACACAGATCGAGGCAATTCTTAATTCGCGGCCCCTATTCCCATTTTCTTCAGATCCAAATGAACTGGAAGCTATTACACCCGGTCACTTCCTTATTGGTCGTGAACTTATCGCTATTCCAGAACCAACACTGGAAGATACGAACATTAACCGTTTATCCCGTTGGCAACTCGTTCAACGCCTGCGTGATGATTTCTGGAGAAGATGGTCTCGTGAATACTTGAACACTCTCCAAACTAGATTAAAGTGGACGAAAAGATCCAAGAACATTGAGCCTGGAATGATTGTTTTGTTAAAAGATGAAAATCTTCCACCCCAATCGTGGAAACTGGGTCGCATTGTTGATGTGTTTCCAGGAGCTGATTCCGTTGTTAGGGTCGCAGATTTCCAAACCAGTAACGGAGTACTTCGTCGTCCCATCTCGAAGCTAGCCCCCCTGCCCGTTGAACCTATTGTCATCCAAACCCTTCTTCGCCCGGGGGGAGAATGTTCGCACTCAGAGCGAATGTAATGATTTATTGTTCTGTTAGTAGTTGTGTTATTATTTTGTTAATCATCCTAACCGCTTTCCTAATCCATATGACATCCTACTAACCCCGAGCCGACCGCGGGAAAATCGGTCTTCCACAAACTAACATCATTTGTGTCATTTTAACCCCAAACCCTACTATAAACAAGCTTTGATATATTCCTGGTGATGCCTCTGGCTTGGCTTGAGCAAGGAAACACCAACAGCATCGAACGAATGATCATCGAACAAGCGACGTGCTGATTGGTTCCCGACACAGAGGGAAAAACATGGCAGCACGAATTGAATGAAGAAAAAGAAGAAGAATAGAGTATTTAACCAGTCGCCTCTCGCGCGGAGAGGATTAGTATTAAAACAACTGTATTGGAAACAACAAAGAATAAAAATTGTCGTAATTTTAGATTTGTTCTCTCTCTCACAAGCCGAATCAAATAGCCTTTGTCAAGGCTCAAAAAGAGTTGGATTTTCGCTTTCGCTATCGCTGTCGCTATCGTTCCTGTCGTGGCATTTTTCCTGACGGAGAAGTTGGCCAATCTGCTGGGATCCTTCCAGCCAAGGATCGCCACACTGTTCCAAGTGTCAGTGAGCGGACAGCGAGCAGCACATTTTTTAGTGATCGCAGTGGCAGCATACACTTGCTTAAACTCTACACTGGACCGAGGGGGACGACTCTATCTACGATGCAAAAAGGTTGTGTTTTGCCGTGGCTAGCTGCGCGCACGCTGAGTAGATAGAAAGAAGATTGATGATGATTCTGAAGATTTCCTGCAAAAAATTGATGAGCGATGCAAGTAGATGCGACAAATGAATAAAGATTGTTCGAAGATTGATTCGCTAGTGTGAGATTTGTTGACCATCTAAACTTGAGATTTAGATGTGTCGCCCCCCTCGCACTGGACCCCTTTTATTGATAAAATTTGCTTCAATGAGACTCTATTTTAAATCAACACACAGACGTTCCTAGGCTATGGTGCCCGTTTGGTCACTGTTTTTTTGTGTTGATCCAAATAGTTTTAAGTAGTGATATAATTACGCATTCTTGTTTTTTTTTTTGAAGGTTGATTTTTGTCCCAGGCTTGTCTTCTTATTGTCACTTATTTTGTCATTTTGTCTTGTGCATTAACCCCTTATGTATTTGTCATTTTGTCTTGTGTATTAACTTGTCTTGTGTATTGTGTCAACTTGTGTCTATTGTCCTTCCCCATTTGTTTTTAAACTTGTTCTGTTACTCTGTCATGACTAATTTCATTGATATATAAAAATAGTAATGTCAATTATAGGATAATATGATTATTCCTTGATTACTCTTTCAAAGGGACGTATCAGCTCCTGCAAACAATACATCCGATAGCCGATCCGGCGCAACTGGTAGCTCGCACACGCCCACCAACACCACCACAGGTAGAGGAAAATTTCCCTATCTGAGTGTAGTGCTAGTATGCGTGGGCGAGCCACCAACCACGCCAAATCGACGATCAAACGCACCGCCCACAAAAGCCGACACGTCCTTCTGAAAAAGTTATCGAGATTTCTACTAATTAATGAATTATTGGCAATTACCTCTCATGATCATTGGCTCCACTATGATTTTAACTTACCACTTTTTGATTATTTATCAAATACCTCTCCGAGTATATAACGCCCCGATGCCTTGTTGGTTTTTGGTCTCATTTGGATTGGTCCTGAATTTGTTTGATATCCTGTTCGAAGTGTTTTTATTCCTTATCCTTAGTCAACTGAGTTTTTGAATTTCTTTGAATTCCAGCTTGTACGTGTCTCATGTCATATGATTCGCCATTCATAAAGATAATTGGTTAAAAGGGAGCAAATCATACATAAAGGTAGAATAGTATTAGTTGTACTTGATCCAAACAATAGAAAGAAGCATAGATAAATTAGTAGGAAAATAAAACTAATATATAACTAAAAGTGCAATGGATGAGTGTTAGCTCCGGGATCATTTTAGCACAGACAAACATACGTAACTCTTTGAAAAAGTTTTTCTTGAAAACATAGTATCTCAAAACATATGACCTCAGTAACGACATCTATCGGGCTTCTCGCGGAAAACAAGCTTGCTCGATAGCTCGCAAACAATATTGCATAAAAGTTCTATAGAATGTATAGAAACGTCAAAGTGATCCGATGTCAGCGCTGCGGCGAGTAGTTCGCGGAACTGATAATATTCAAATCAACCGTTAAATGCATGAACGAAGATACACAATGAAGAGTTACGTCTGTTTGTCTGTGATTTTAGTGTTAAGAGTTAGTTTTGATCCGTATTCAGCCCTGCCGGCCCCTCCAAAACTATTTGCATAAATTGTGATTAGATTATGCGACACTGCTACTACTACTATGTTAGATGTATGACTTGTCAATTTTCGCTATAGAAGAATACTGTTTTCTAACGCAACGCAACCCGCATAGAAAAATACCATTTCTAGAACAGTTCAAACTTCACTGACACCTTACTAGCTATGTTAACTTTTCACAAAATAGTTTTGTTATGGTTTATGGAATGTAATAAACATTAAAGAAACACTACTTTCAACTGTTACAGTTTCTGGTATGTTTCAGCTAAATTTTGTTACGGTTGATCAACTATACTGAACTGTTACAAAACATTACGAATAAAAGTTGTAAACAACTTGTACAACGCTTACGTGTTTCGATTATGGTTGCTTTATGTTTTTACAATTTGTACAAACAGAAGAAAACGCTTTTGATTGAAACGGTGCTCGTGAGTTCATTGTGTTGTTTTGTTCGTTATTTTATTTTTAAAACCCTTGGTAATATTAGCTTAAAGCATAAAATATTTCTTAAAAGCGCATGCATTTTCTACACAAATATTCAGGGCTAACAGCGGTTTACATGTGAAGGAGATTTCGATGTTGGTGGCTCACATCATCCAAAAAGGAAATCGAAGCAGGTACGTTATGCCGGGGCCTTTTTATCTTCCAGAAATGGAATGGAGTTTGTTTTGCAGGGCAAATTCATTTATCTATTCATTTTATATTAGATCAATAAACATGTTACCAAGAGCAAGGGAGGTGTCCACAAAAAGAAATCTTGTAAATCACATTAAAATTAAAGAACAACCCATGATGGCTGTATTCCGGATAAGCTACGACAGTATTTATTATAACGTCAATAAGTATAGTAATTTATACCATTTCATAGTATATCATGAAGTTAACAACAATGGTTGGTTCTAAACCGTACTACCTTATTCGAAAGTTAATGGAAATAGTTTCACATATCCAACTAGAACCTTTTCTGATGTGGTAAGGCTATAGTTGTTTTGCTAAAAATGTATGAGAAAAAGCGAGATTTCGTATGGTGAACGTTCTTAACCACCCATTGTTCATATGGTTGGGTCTTCGAAAACCTTAATCAATATGGTCAAAACTTTATCTAGGTATGGTTTGATTAAAGTTGACTGAACCTTTCTCATTATGGTTTTCAGAGGAAGATAAACCATTTTTAATGTGGTAATCGTATGGTTGTGATTTATGCGGGAATGTATCAATGAAAGTGTCTTTCAATAAATCACTCAATCAATTTGATTTTTGAAAATTTGTTCAAAAGGGTTTAGTTGACCCACATACCTTACCGGAAACTAAAGCACAACACCTAATTCTTATTTCAAACCTACCATCATATTTAACACACCTTTCTTAAAACTTCACTTATTCGTAAGCGCCTGATTGAAGATATGACTGCTATTGACATTGCCTGTAATTAACAAATATACTAAATAGAAAGATTTATTATACAACTCTAAAAGCTAGTTGCGGACCCCCCGCGTCCTATCTCTTATGTTAATTAACTTTCTGAATTCTCTAATTGAAGTTCATTTAATGATTATTTAGTTAATAACTGAAATCTCTAATCTACCCACACAATCATAACCCATGCTTTTAAACTAAAATTTAACGTGTTTCAAGTACTTCTGGCTTTGACATATATTAATTATATCTTTGTTCGTCCCAGGTGACACCTTCAAGTGACTGAAATGCTTCACTTTGAAGTTAGTTTCCAAGCTAATTTTAAATTGTATATTGTATAGGGTAAATGTTTCAATTACGCTCTCACGTTTCCACTATGTCGCACCACAAAAATACATATGGGTATGTCACAATAGAAGCACACCACAGTGGAAATCCCGAGTCATAGTTCAAACACTTATTCCAAATCATAATTAAGCACATATAAGATTAGTTACAATACCATGTACAAAATGGTGTTTAACATTGTTTCCTGAGTAATACTTCAATGAAAACAACAATGAAAACTTGTCACACACATAGAAGGAGCACCGTTGGGCACTTTCTGAAATATTTCAATAGTATAATCACAGACAAACAGACATAACACATTGAATATTTCTCACTGTAAAACATCGTCGCTAAAACATTACCACCATCTGTTGAGTACACTGTGGTGGGCACTACACTGAACAGATGGCGGTAGTGTGTAAACGTCAAACGCAAGAGAATTGACTATGCGCGCCACAGGTGGCGGTACTACCAACTACGATACGTTTAAATTGTCCGTTAAATGCTTGTTCGATGAACAACTTGCGAGTGTTATGTCTGGTTGTCTGTGGTATAATTCCCTTGCAAACCCAAATAAATCTATCTGCACAAAAATATATAAAACAAGAGTGATTTGCGGCAAAACCCGCCAGTTTCACACCCAACGTCAGTGCCTATACGTAAGCGTACTACGACGCGGCTCTCAAAGAAGTAACAAGTGTGATACTATCACTGCTGGACTAGATATTTGGTTTTCTCATGCAGTGGTTTCTCAGAGAGGGGAAGCTTAGTAATCCCTATTGCCTGTCCATGGCGCCATTCTATCGCGGCATGAGCCAGCAACGCCGGCCATAAACCTACCGTCTCCAACACTCCACTAAAAAGCATGAAATTAAGCCCGCCCACCAACAGCAAGGTGCAAAAACTAGCTAAGGGGAGGGTTAAACATAGCGTGCTGCACATTGTAGTTGAAATACGTATCTGTCATGGATACCAAAATTAATTAAATGGAAGATAACCTTTTTTACTGTTTTATATATTACCAATTTGTACACTTCCGCTTCTGGTACTGCCGCCGCCTCACTAAAACCATAGAGGTAACTCTAAAACTCTCGCCCGATTGATTTACTTTTTCCTTATTTTATTCATTAGTTGTTCTTTTAAGGTTAATTTTTGCAATATTTATGCAGATGTCTTCTTAATGCTCGCGAAACCAACCTAAGAAATGTAGTACAGTCAAAGCTTTTTATCATTTTTTTTATACATTCGGGGAAATGGGGTATGCATATGTTTGTATGGTATTCGGGAATATCAGAGTTGATAATAGAAGAGTTACGCAGAGTGAAGCTTGCAACACTGATGTCGATCAATGGACATTTTTTTTAATGTTGGCAACATTTGTTTTTGTTTACACCTGCGTTGTGACAGTTTCCTCTAGTTTCGATTAGAGTCGGTGTATAATGAGTCACGCCAAGAGAAAAACAGTTGAACTCGCATCACGGTTTTCGAAAGATTCCCTTTCTTTTCACTTGGCAACAGATGACTTCTACATCAACTTCAAATGACTTCTAGCGAGAAAAAAAAATAGCGGCTGTAGTAAATCATTATATCAGTGATTTAGTCAAATTATCTCAACCAAAAATAGTAGAAATTCTCATAAGTGATCATTACCAAACGTATTCCATGACAATTTATTGCTCACTGCTAGTTTATGATCATTTCTTCGATTATATTTTATATTTTATTGCAATACCTTTCGTGGACCTTTCATAGCATCGTAATGTTTGTTTACTCTGCACGATAGGTAGCCGGTTTGACAGCTCAATAGGTAGACTTGGCTTCACTCTTGGCGTGACTCATTATACACCGACTCTAGTTTCGATAACAATACTTCCCACGCAACAGAGTCAGTTTGTCTACTACACCGAAAATAGTTTTCATGTAGCTTCCATTGGAAACGCAAATGATTTTCATCCATAAACAAAATTAATGGGATTCATCTGAATTTCACATAACATTTATGGGATCACGTTAATTTTATATGATTTTTCATATGAATTTCATCGGCCTCATAATATTCATGTGATTTTGTGGTGGGATTTTTAGCTATGTGATCACATGAAAGCTATGTGAAGTTCACATGGTTTTCATCCATTAGATATGTGATAAATTTTTTGAGTGTATGCTCGATAGGTAGACGGTTTGACAGTTTAGGTAGATTTTGGTTTCAGTCTGTGTACACGAAACGAAAATCAATCATTTTATTCATGTGTTTCACTTATACATTTTTGCCAAAACATCAGCCTTTACATTCCATAAGACAAACTAGGATTGGGCGATTTTCAGAGAAAGATCGATCTTATATTTGGCTCTAGAATCGGTCCACTGATTAAATCGGTACCAAAGAATCGATCTTTTGTAGATCGATCTTATGGTTTTAATTTTAATGGATCTTACCTTGCACACTTGCGAAATCCCATTTTCAAGTGCTTAGTTTGCTATCCTCACTTTCGCTCTAGCGAAATTTTTTGTTATTGTTATCCTCACTTTCGGACCATCAATGGACTATACGCTTGTTTACGTTGGTACCCCAAGAAATTCTTCCCTTTATTATATTCAATTAAATGTTGTCGTGACGGTAAGGAGGGAGGTAGCGATGTCAATACAATTACAAAATTTAACACCTATTTTTTTTTTGTTGAAGATCGAAAAGATCTAAAGAAGAGATCGATTTTTTTCGATTTCTTCGTGGACAAAGAATCGATCCGAAAAATCAGAAATCGGGATGAAAAAGATCGATCTTCCAAAGATCGATCCAAGATCGCCCAATCCTAAGACAAACCACATAGGTCCTACACTGAAACAAATCGACATGTACCGTTTATTGGATCCATCTTATAACATAGCAATGTCAGCAGATTTATTCATTCTATGTGATGATTGATAGATTCCATTGGATTATCACTTAAAAACTATGACTGCAATATGGAATGATTTCTATCGTAATTTCACATACTTAGTATTTGATAATACTTTGCTTCGAACGTGGTTAGCGAAGGTAAGAAGTATATGAATATTGTCTGATATATTTCATGGTGAAAAACTGTTGATATGTCATGGGTGGGTGGGAAACTAATGGAAAATCATATAAGTTTGCTCTATGAGAAAATTCAGTAAAATATACCTGTTTTCATGATGAATATTGCTCACTAAAATATATATCTTATAAGATAATCATGTATATTTTATTGGAGTTGCTTTTACTGATTTTTGACGTTTGTTGATATGTCGCGTGTAAATAGACATGTAGAAACTATTGGACTGTCATTTAACTTTGCAGTATAGGAAAACATGTATATCTCATTGTAATAGCTTGCTTTGATTTTTGACGTTTAAAGATTGTAAACAGATCTATCCAAATCATTAAATAGTCATATAGAAATGCCTTTTAAGAAATCCAACAGCAAGCATTTGTTTTTGCATGTTTTTCTGGGATGAATATCGCTCCCAATAAAATACATCTTACATGATTGTTCTTTATAAATTATTGAAACAATTTTCAACGATGTTAACGTACACTCATTAAAATGATTAGTTGAACTAAATACTACTAACAACAATGATACTGTATTGAATAATCTTTGTTTGTTATTGTTTCATATGATAATTGGTTCCAGAAAAGAATGTATTGAGATTGAAAAAAAATGATTCTACTGTAATATTTACTTTGCTATGATTCTAATTGTAAGCCTTCTACACGGCTAATTCAGATTCCAGCCCTAAGTAGTATTCGAACTTCATGAGCCAGTTCTATCAAATCATATAATTTAGACGTTGATTTATTGCACACAGGTGCATTAAGAAAGATTTGAACAAACCACACCACCGAAACGGAACATAAATTTGTCAGTGCTATTTGTCTTCACTCTAGCAAAACGAGCATAAAGTTGCACTACATTCCATGTCGGGAGAGCTGTTCTTACTTCATGCTATTTGAACGAGCTCAATCTTGAAGTCAGCCGTAGCCCAGTGGAATCGAGCACAGACACCGAAAGCATCACACCTCAACAGATCTTGATCGAATCCCAAATCAGCTACAATAAAAAAAAGGCACAACTGTGAAAGCTCCCACTGCCTGATGTTTATTTTTCGAATTTATTTTTAGAAATCGATTAAATATATGTGTCAAAAGAAGAAGTAAATTTCATGTTATTTTCACATAAACTTTACTTCGATTGATTTATGACACATATATTATATTGTGGTGAAAAGTATAGCTTATGCTTATGGGTTTCAAATTCATTTCAGTTAATTATTATAATTTGATCGATTTTCATTTATCATATGACGATCATATAAAAGTTACCAAATTATCAGCATTGTAAATGTATCAGATATTCATATAGAATTTACCTGACACATTTTCAATCATATCATTTTCAATGGATTATCTTATAGCGCAAATTTATTAGACTTCCACATAACAGGAATATGTCAAATTCGGTCAGTGTATAAGAATGCATAAAAGGTGTGACCGCTTATACATTTCATTGGACACATGATCTTTATTAACTTTTTGCAAGGCATCTGCTTATTAGTTGACTTATACATTTTATGAATAATCAGCAATAGAAATTTGCCAAAAGGTATAAGGAGATTTCTATCCGTGTAACTCTTCTATTATCAACTCTGGGGATATGAGCATTCGGGGAAACAACATTCGGGGAAATGTAGCACAATCGTCAAGATGAGTACAAGCGACTAAATTTGGAGATCTTTCGATTCTCCGTGAATAGATGAGTAAATTTGAACCAACGCCACTTTTCTGATTCACTCCGATTGCGGATCTCAAATTAAGTATAGAACCCAACGTTGAGTTATTTAAACTTAATTTTGAGTATTTTGTTCTTACCGTGTAAACTTTTCTTTCAGCGTGTTGAATAATTTTAGTGTGTATAAACAATACAAAACCCAAAACAAAACAAACTTTTTTAAATAGGTTACATGCAAATAAAACAGCCAACACTTTTTGACTTTCTTTCAGTTTTATTAACCTTTAAATGCTTTAAATATATTTAAAAAATACATTAAAGTGAAAGCTAAAGCATGATAGAGTACGACAGCAAGTATTTGTCCGATAATTTCAGCAACGTTTGTCGGTTTTGTTTATCACAGAATAACTGTGTGGAAATTCTGTCCCATGGTATGATTAATGAACACCTGGAAAAAGCAATCGATTTCATTGTTTCCAAGGTACCTAAGAAGTTACATGAATATTCTTTCTACCTCTAAGAGCCGATTTCTTCGCATTTGCTTAAGCTGTATACCAGGTTTATCTATGTGGGTAGAAAATGAAGAAATCGGCCCTAAATGTTGCGTATCGTGTGGCTTATCAATTTGTAGTTTTGCAGTTTAGTTAATGGTATGCGAATCTATATAATGAATGTTTATTATAATTTCAGGTCGATGAGAATGATGGCTTGCCGAACAATATTTGTCAAAAATGCCTCAAGTGCGTGCTCGAATTTGCAGAGCTTGAGCAACGCTGCCAAGAAGCATACGAAATTCTTCAGCAAATCACGGAACTGCATTCAACGAACTCACAGAGCTGCACAGAAGTACATACCGAAGAAATCAGTTGTGCAGAAAAGGCAGAATTTATACAAAACTTTGAACATGAAAATGTCGATGTAAAATTCAATTCTATAGACGAAAGTGAACAACCTCTAGATGAGACAAGTATGGATGAGCAAGCGTACACTAATTATCCTGAGTCAGATAATAATGACGATGAGTCGGAAATCATCAAACCATCGCTAAGAAAGGGGAAAAACTGTCCGATATGTGGAAAGTTTGTATCTCAACTTAGCAAGCACCTGCCAATGCATTCCGGTGTCAAGCGCCACGCTTGTTCCTATTGCAGTAAACAGTTTGCCCACGATACCACCCTGCGCAAGCACATAAATTCAGTCCATCTCAAAATAAAAAAGTATCAATGCGAGCACTGCCCGGAATCGTTCACCGACCGTAGCTCGCTGCGGTACCACGACGTGGTGAAGCACCGGGATTCGAAAGATTTCACATGCAACATCTGTAGCAAATCGTACTATACATCTACAGGCCTGCTACAGCACAACAGTTTGAACCATGAACAGCGAAAGTTTAAGTGTGATGAATGCGGGAAAATGTTTGCCATGAAGTAAGACATTAATTTGGGCACAACAAGCTAAATTATTATTTCACAAACGGTTTTTGTGCTTTAATTTTGCAGGTATCACTTGAAGGAACACGAGAAGATTCATTCGGACGTTAGACCTTACGCGTGCAGCTTGTGTGATAGGACGTTCAAGCGTTCGAAGAATTTGAATGAACATTTAGTAACGCACAGAGATGGTAATACTTGAAATTAAAGAGGTATACTTTGCTTTGCATACGTTGATCTTTTCTACTGTATCTAATAAAGGTAGTGAATATATAGAGCTAAAATAAGGGCCTAACAGCTTTTGTTAACAATGACTTCTCGAAGATTCCCCTTCCCGATGGCGATGTTGGTTTACGTGACCGGGATAGGTGTGTAGTAACAGTATTTAGCTAAACTAAATTTGCAAGGCAATTTCTCTAGTATTGAAATATCACGTTAGCGTTATTTCTGGCACACAGTTTTCCCGCACATGACATCTTTATTGAAACAACCAGCGTACCTACCTTGCCTGCACCGATGATTGGCCTTACTTTGTTCCTCTTTCATCACTGATTGCATGCTTAGTAATGCGATGATGCCGCAGGGCAGCCTTTGTAACGAATTTTTTCGTGCACCCTTCCACGCCACAAGGCAGTTGCTCAGCGTTGATTTCATTTGTATGAACATGCTTCATGTGGGATGATAATTCTCCGGAAGTGACGAACCGTTTGTCGCAAAAAGCGCACACATGATTTTTCTCTCCTCGATGCGCCTTCATATGTACATACAATCCATTCCGAGTTGTTAACTGCTTATTACAGATTGAACACGTGTGCACTTTTCGAACGCCAGACTCAGGATGTGCTGATGCCTTGTGCTCTTTCAGTTCGAAGGATTGCTTGTAGGCCCTTGCACAGAGCTCGCATACATATGGTCGTTCGTTGGTATGCGTTCGGATATGACGACGTAAATCATCCGCACGCAAGAACATACGACTGCAGTAGTTGCACGACTTCCCGGGTTCGCTATCCTTCGAGTGAATTTTCTTGTGACGATTCAAGGTCTGCGGTTGCGTAAAAGTTTTATAACAAACATCACAAACATGCCGTTTTGTTTGCTTTGCTACTGCCGGCTTCGATTCCTCCTCGGTAGATTCTCCATTATCATCACCGGTCTGAACTTCTTTCTTAGTTTCAATTTCACTAGGCTCTTCTGCATCCGTACTTTGCATCTCGATTTCTTCAGTGAATACTGTATGGGTTTCTAAAGGGACTTTCACATCCAGTTCAGCCACTACCGTCTCTTCTGGCTTCTGTTCATTTTTCGGGCCCCTCAGTAGCTCCTGCAATAGAGCATCCGTTTGACGACACATCTCAATAAATTGGAATGCAGATCGAGCTTTTTCGATACAGGCCATACAGATACTTTTCGGAAGACGATCTTTTTGATTGCCAACCTGCAAGAGAAATTAAATGAATATGCAATACAGCAGTGTTAAATTTTTTAACGAAGCCGGTTTTACCTCATCGTCGATAAACAAACAAAGAACCTCCTCGAAAGACTGGATCTGGCTGGTAATCTCGTCCTCTTCCAGGAATATATCAGCAATTTGATACAGATCCAATTCGTTTTCTGCCATCAAACAAGTTCTGCACAGCACCGAAAGCTTGGAGGAAATGGATTTCTTCTTATTTGGATCCATTACTAGAACGTATTTCAAATTCAAATGCTGAAACAAGTTTTAGTTTATACTGGGTGAAATAGTCCTATTTAACAACGAATCAACCCGAATTATTCACTATATAAAATACTAGAACTTGACGCGGCCTGATCACTGCAAACCCTGCAAACAGAATAATTATTTTACAGTTTCCAGTTTTCTCTGATTGTAAACAAAACTACACGGTAAGAAAAAAGTACGCAAAAGTAACCCGTAAAAATCCTATAAAAATACATTAAATTTTAAAAAAATTTTCATTGTCATTGTAATTATGAAACACAGCAAAAAAAAATGTAATATCGATCAATGTAATTCAAGCTGATGTATGAAATAATGATGTAATAGCAAAAAGCAGATACAATATTACATCAATGGATGTAATTTTGTTGGCAAAATCGATGTACATCGTACAAGGTTATATTACACAACCGATGCACGGTAATAGTACGTTCAGACTACAGAGTTATAACATGTTATAGCGCTATCTTGATGGTGGTTTTTGTGTTGCAATTAGTTGACAACCGTTATAACATGTTATAACTCTCCAGTCTGGACAGCGTTTAAGAAAAACTACAAATTGAGTTCCTTTCACTTATCACGTGGCTTCCATGGGGCTAGGTAAAATTAAGTTAAAGAAGAAAACTCAATTTTGAGTAATCCTGATCATGAATCCTAAAGCCCTACAGTAAAAGTATGGACGTCTGTCAAAAGTTGTTCCAATCGAACCGTCAAAATGCATCGCTTTGCTCGATTGGAACCAATGACATTTATATAAGGTCTGGGCCAACAGGCAGCTTGCTGGTGTTAGAAGCAAAAATGTTGTAAACATTGCTGAACATCTGCGAACAGACAGAAATACGTCACTGCCAACATACTGAGAACACATAGAAATACGTCACTGCCAACAGCTGTTTCGTGTAAAAAGATAAACATTGTAATAAAATACGAACACCACTAAACATTTGCACATTTCACTAACACCAATAAGCCCTTTGGCCCAGACCTTATATAAACGTCATTGGATTGGAACAGCTTTTTTCAGTTTTGTGGTGTCAGTCGTCCATACTTTTACTGTAGGGCTTTAATGAATCCACGTTCACTCAAAAAATATTGAAATCTAAATAGTTTAAAAGTTACGCTAAATCGCAACTCTCCGTACCGACGCAAAGGTCGGTATAAAGGGAGAGAATGCAAACTTAGTATAAAAATGGTTTATGCGTGCCATAGTATAAAATCGAAATATACTTACAATGCATAGGTACGGTTTATTCGAGAGAATGTATTTTGTATTTATGGTAAATATTATTGTTTTCAAATAGAAATAAAAATTGTCTCAGGCAGGGTTACTTCCACTCACTTACTATAAAAAATGTTTTTTTTTTATTATGAAATCATGAGATGGTATAGAGATAATTAGTACTTTCAAGTTACAAGAAGAGGACGTGAAGTATGTGTTTGACGCATACAATCTGTCAATATTGCTTTCAGTGCGTCACAATCAGCAATTTTACGACTCGTGAGTGCTCACTCTGAGTGAACGCTCACGAATCATAAGATCGCTTATTGTCACGCTCTGAAAGTGAAATTGACAGATTTTGTGAGTCAAACACATACTTTACACCCTCTTCTCGTTACTTACAAGTTCAACATATCATTATATCATCTAAGGATTGCATAATTCCAAAAAATATGTTTTATAGCAAGTGAGTGGAAGCAACCCTGGTCTCAGGAAGCTTTTTGAATTAGTTTATTTTTTATGAATATTATTTAAAAAATACTAACAATTTCGATGCTGTCCAGCAGATCACAGGCGCAGTAAAAATACGCCGGAACAAAGCTCTTCACCAGCACGAAGCTCCGAAGGGAATCCAGATGTTCTTTTTCCTGTCATTTTAGTAAACACTGATCGAATTCCACTCCGTTATTCGGACTTAGTATAATTTTGACGAAAATTTTAATCGAACCAATGTATAAATTTTGAAAAAGCATAAAATGCATAAAATTTAATCTATATTTGTTTTCTAATATTTTTGAGTGTTGACCAAGTTGACAAAAAAATAATAAGACGGAGCAGACTGGAACCGAACCATGGACGTTGAGATTACGGGGCCCGTGTGTTGACCACTCGTCTATCAACGCTTGTGAAAATGAAATGGTTAAAGGCGCATAAGAGCAACCTCAATGAAAATAAACTTATAGGGGAACAGTTGGCTTCGGCAATACCTTAACCTATTATCGTCAGGGGGTAAACAAAGTCCTAGAGCACTCAAATTTGGTCAATGGTTGCTCTGAAACACAATGTATCCACATGCCAAAATTGAGCTCTCAAGGACGTTGTTTACCCCCCTGACGATAATAGGTTAAGGTATTGCCGAAGCCAACTTTTCCCCTATTTGAGTTCATTTATTATTACTCAATAGTTGAGTATATTTTAACCAACACCGCTTTTCTGATTCACTCAACGGCGGACCTCAAATGATAGAACCCAACGTTGAGTTTTTTTAAACTTAATTTTGAGTATTTTTTTTTCTTACCGTGATGGATTGACCTGGTTGCAGCAGTTTGGATGTAATATTCAAAAACTTTTTTTTTCTGTGTATTTACTGTCAAAACATTGGGGATTTTTTTTATTACCATAAAATCACAACGAAATTCATGGTTCACAACAATGAAAATCATGGTACATATTTGAGCAATTTACAGTAAAAAAGGGGGAACCCGCATAAATACGGACCACATGACCTTATCAAAAATTGTTGAAATTTGTTTAAATTCCCTGCTAAACTTTAACTGAAATTTCTTGTGGCTAAAATTCATAAGTGGTTCTTATGGAATGCTTAAGGCCGGCGCACAATGGATACGTTTTCAGGTTTTATGACAGTTAGCCCATGCATTATCTGTCAAAAAACCCGAAAACGTATGCATTGTGCGCCTGTCTTTACTTTTTTTTTATCCTCAGTATAAAGCGGGTCAAAGTAGTTTTCATTCACTTGTGTGTAATTCGTATGGAATGTTCCACACGGTTTCTACACAAAAATAAGTTAGTTGTACCCAAAAGGAGGTAAATATGTTTATACTCAACGCTGGGTTCCCTTACTTTACTACCCCTGTTGGGTGGTTTTGCTATTTGTTTTTGACAACATTAGAAGGAGAAAATGAGACAAACAAGTTTAAAGTAGGTAAAAGTGAACTGGTACTTTTTTTCTTACCGTGTACACATTGCACAAAATGAATGAAAGCACGAAACAATTATGAACACGGCCATTGCAAACAAACCAAATGCAAATGCAAAAAAAAAAAAATAAAATTGAAAATTTATTTTCGATAAAAGTGGGGCTACTCGCAGTGGCCGTGTGTACCAGCGTTGCCAGATATACCGATTTATCGGTATTTATCAAGGGGGGGAGGTGGCTGTCAAATACGAACAATCGTCGCCTACCTCGCATAACTGGTTCCAAACGTAAACAAGCCATAAGAAACCTACAGCGTTTGTTTACGTTTGGAACCAGTTTCATACAAGATGATCAGTAGGCTGATTTGACAGCACATCCCCCCCCCAGGTATTTATAGCGATTTCACGCTACACGGTAAGAAAAAAGTACCCAAAATTGAGTTCCTTTCACTCATCACGTGGCTTCCGTGGGGCTACGTAAAATTAAGTTAAAGAAGAAATCTCAATTTTGAGCAATCCTGATCATGAATCCACGTTGACCAAGTTGACAAAAAATAATAAAACGGAGCAGACTGGAACCGAACCATGGACGTTGAGATTACGGGGCCCGTGTGTTGACCACTCGTCTATCAACGCTTGTGACAATGAAATGGTTAAAGGCACATAAGACAACCTCAATGAAAATAAACTTATATTTGAGTTTATTTATTATTACTCAATAGTTGAGTAAATTTTAACCAACGTCGCTTTTCTGATTCACTCAACGGCGGACCTCAAATGATAGAACCCAACGTTGAGTTTTTTTAAACTTAATTTTGAGTAGTTTTTCTTACAGTGTAACTTGAAAGTACTCATTAATGAGTAAAAAAGACCCATTTTTAAGAAAAGTGGCTTAACTCATTAATGATTAAACAATTTTACCCATTAATGAGTATCTGTTACCCATTAATGATTAACAATTACTCATTAATGGGTAACAGATACTCATTAATGGGTAAAAAATTTACTCATTTAATGAGTTAAGCCACTTTTCTTCAAAATGGGTCTTTTTCAAACATTAATGGGTACTTTCAAGAGCGTGTTCCGAACTAGATACATACAGATAAGGTTCATCAGAATACCGATTTTTGAGATATTTTACCGATTTATACCTGCTCTAAACATATGAATTATTTAAAGTAAATTTAAAGCATGTTTAAAACTAAAATATTTATGTTTGAATTAAATTTAAAAGCATGTTTATTTCAACAATATAGGATTTGGGTAAACGGTTTTTAGCGTGTCGTGTCTTTTTATTTACTTCTTGTAACATTCGGAAAAAGTTGCCCCACCCTAATAAATAAATACCATAAACGAACGATAACCCAAATGATTGAACTATTCCCAAAATGGTTTGGATGATACCCAGAACACGTCGTTAAGCAAAATAACCATAACAATTTTATTAGGGCACCATTGCTCAACACAACAAAAAACGGCCCGAAAGTAGCAAAACCGAAGATGGATCCGGAAACCAGCCGAACAAAACCGGCGGAACCCCACAGAATCCTCCACACGTGACTTCGAAAGGACAACGAAAATCCGGATACTCCTCCGACACCGAATGTATAAAGAAACCGATATGAGGACTAGTGGCAGAACAACAAAACGACGCTAACATAACACATTTTTACCGGTTCCACTGAACTGGAAACCCCCGGATACCTACTCCGACGGGTCCCCGCATCCCGGCCCAGGACCCCAATACCCACAGGTCACCCTTAATCGAAGGGTGAAAGAGCAGGAATTTAGATGCCCTGCCCGAAAATCTTGTTTTTTTCTCTTTGCAATCCGTTTTATCTTGCTTTACCCTGCAATCAACTATTAAAATAATTTCAAAATATGTATGTTTATTTTAAACATAAGAAGCATGTTTAAAATAAAAATATTTATTTTTGTTCGCATAGCTGTCAAACCAAACAAAAACAAAAACATTTATTTTCAACACGAATATTTTTAAAATAAACATAACAATATTTTTATTTTAAACATTGATTTCACATGACTTCAAACATGGAATACGTTTGAAATCAACCTAATTTATTTTTGTGGCCAGAACAAACTGAGTTTACGTTTAAATTTACCTCAAATATTTTTGTTTCTACGATAGTTTTTTCTGCGGTTGTTAGCAATATTTAGTTCGACTAATTATTTTAATGAGAGTACGATAACATCGTTGAAAATTGTTTCAATAATTTATAAAGAACAATCATGTAAGATGTATTTTATTGGGAGCGATATTCATCCCAGAAAACCATGCCAAAACAAATGTTTGCTGTTGGATTTCTTAAAAGGCAAACCTATATGACTATTTAATGATTGGGATAGATCTGTTTACAATCTTTAAACCTCAGAAATCAAAGGAAGCTATTCCAATGAGATATACATACCCGCATAAACAATAACCATAAGAAGCGCCTAACAACCAATTCGGGATATCATCCCAACTTTAGGTGGTATGGACGTACCATCTATGATATCGTAAGTGCATGGTACCCGTTTATTAGGGTATACTGCAAAGTTAAATGACACTCCAATAGTTTCTACATGTCTGTTCACACGCAACATATCAACAAACGTCCAAAATCGTTAAAATCAACTCCAATAAAATATACATGATTATCTTATAAGATATATCTTTTAGTGAACAATATTCATCATGAAAACAGGTATATTTTACTGAATTTTCTCATAGTGCAAACTTATATGATTTTCCATTTGTTTCTAGATGTCTGTTCCCACCCATTACATATCACCAGTTTTTCACCATGAAATATATCAGTCAATATTCATATACATCTTACCTATTATTATCAAGTACTAAGTATGTGAAATTACGATTGAAATCATTCCATATCGCAGTCATAGTTTTTAAGTGATAATCAAATGGAATCTATCAATCATCACATAGAATGAATAAAAAATCGGCTGACATTGCTATGTTATAAGATGGATCCAATAAACGGTACATGTCGATTTGTTTCAGTGTAGCGAATTACCGTATGTGAGGTTTTCGGTTCTGTTTGCACTGTTTGTAACCCTACACGGTAACCAGCGTAAACACATAAATGAGTAAAAAAATACACATTTTTTATATTTATATGCCACTGTCAAAAAATTTGTAAATTTGGAGATCTTAAAATGTGTAAAAAAAAACACACATTTTAAGAATGTAGTACCAGTCAAAAAATGTTTATTTTTATACTCATTAATGGGTAAAAAAAACTTCAAATCTTGCCACCTCCTCCTTCGTTGATGCACGACATTTGCCAAAGCGAAAAACTTTCAGCAATTTTAACAGAAAAAATAAGAAACTACGGTCCAAACTGTAACAGAGCAACGGTGGACAACCCTAATAAAAAATTACCATAAACGAACGATAACCCTAATGATTGAACTATTCCACTAATGGTTTGGATGATACCCCGAACACGTCGTTAAGCAAATTAACCATATCATTTTTATTAGGGAAGCTAGAGGGTAAGTAATTTATATTATTTTCATAGCTAACCCGCATAAACGCGAACCATCACATGACCTTACAGATAATGGTTATAAATTGTTTATAATCCCTGCTAAACTTCAACTGAAATGGTTATGGAACTTTACATGAACGTTTGTGTGATAAAGTTTTAACCTTATGTATTATGGTTTTTTGGATGCGGACCTTACAAATAATGGGTTGTTAAGAACCATTACCATTCCAAATTCTTGTTTTCTCCATAGATTTTCGAAAAGAGAACTATATTAGAACGTTTTTACTTATGGTTTGAGAACATTAATGGTTATGGTTATGGTAGTCAGTAAGGTCCATTAATGGTTTTGTATTATCGCTCAACTTTACGTGAAATATATCGTGAATTGGTAATCAGTAATTTACAGACAACCAATTCGCGATATATTCCACATAAAGTTGATCGATGTTACAAAACCATTCATGGACCTTACTGGTTACCATAACCATTACCATTAATGTTCTCAAACCATAAGTTAAAAGGTTTTAGTATAGTTTTCTTTCCGAAAATGTATGGAGAAAACAAGAATTTAGAATGGTAACGGTTCTTAACAACCCATTATTTGTAAGGTCCACTTCCAAAAAACTATAATACTTAAGGTTAAAACTTTATCATTAAACGTTCATGTAAAGTTCCATAACCATTTCAGTTGAAGTTTAGCAGGGATTATAAACAATTTTAACCATTTTAGATAAGGTCAATTTATGGTTCGCGCTTATGCGGGAAGTCCTAGAAAGGAAAAATAAACATTAAGGTTTTCATTGTCCGGTGTCTGGCTGCGATTTTTTTAATAAAATATTATTGAATCCGATCAATTTTCATTTAATCCTTGACACAAATAAGAAAACTCCGATATTAATAAAAAACCATGTGTCCTTATCATATTTAAATTATTTGAATGATTACAGTAAAAACTGTTCTTGAAAAATGTGTAAAAAATACACATCTATTGACGTTCGATGGGTTTACACATAAATGTGTAAACGCAGTTTACACATTTTATGAGTAGTTCCCTTTTTTCACGAAATGTGTGAAATTATACACATTAATGTGTTTACGCTGGTTACCGTGAAGATTTGTGACTTACTAAATAAAGTAAATAAACAAAATCTCGCAAAATTTCGCGTCGCGAAACTACTTCCCAAACTTCCATGGAAGTAAAGTAAGAATAATTTTTTTTTTTATAATTTATTTAGGTAAACATAAAGCTGGTTAACCTTTTGTCAGGACAAAATAGTAATAAAGTTAAAACCGGTAGTTGAGCTCTGTATTGAAATGGATTTGTTTCGGATTCGGGCTGATTTTCACCAACTTTGCCGATTTTGCTTATCGAAGGAGAAATGCATTCGAATTTTCACCGGCGAACTTGAACTGAACGAACGGCTTGCACAATTGTTGGATATTCTTCTGGCCAAGATCGACGAAGATGATGGCTTTCCGAACAGCATTTGCATGAAATGTGTTGCCTGTGTCGAACAGTTTGTCGAATTTGAAGCAACGTGCGAAAAATCCTACGAAGTTCTAGGGAAAGTTTTGAATCTATCTATAGACAACAATTGCGGTAAGTATTTGCCCTTTTATTGATTGGATAAAGAAATAATTATGATTTTCACGTTGCAGTTAAAGAGGGCAAGGCCGAGTTCGAATCTATTCAAAATGATGAATTGCAAGAAGATGGTAATGATGGAGAGGAATATCTTATTGATAAACCAACCGTTGATGATGGCGATGATAACTGTACCGAAGACGATGTAGTGACTATCGAACGCTTGGAAGATGAGCAGATTTCTATAATAGATGAACAAATCGTTCTGCAAGAAGAAGAAATCGAAGACATTCCAGAAGAGGATAGAGAAAATCCTAACGAAAGCTATAATCTTACCAATGAACAGCAGCAAATGATGGATGCGGCCATGGAGGTTCAACCTTCAGGATTTATTGACCGAGGCAGCCGCAAAATTCCGCTGGTAGAATGCCTCTATTGCAAAAACGTGTATCGCGGTCGAAACACACTCAAAAAGCACCTTCGAATACATCTGAACATTAAAGACAACCAATGCGCCTTTTGTCCAAGAACCTTCACTGATCGTAGCTCCCTTCGTATCCATCAAGGTAGACATACGGGAAAGTCATTCAAATGTTCTCAATGTGGAAAATCCTACTTCAGCCAAAATGAACTTCGGCAACATTTGACGATGCAACATATGGAACGGAGATATACTTGCGAAACCTGTGAAAGAAAGTTTCCTTCGAAGACCATACTCAATGACCATTATCGCGTTCACCTTCCCGAACGCCCTTTCGTGTGTAAACAATGTGGAGCAGGTTTCAAGCGTAACCGCAACCTAGTACGTCACAAGTTGGTACATCAAAAGGCAGACGAAAAGTTGAAACCCTCGCTGAATTGCCTTCTGTGCTCTGATTTGTTTGATCTTCCTATTGCATTATTGGAACACTTAAAAACTAAGCATGTTGACGAGCTTGACTCCATTCGCACTGGTTCGTTCGAATGCGCTATGTGCGATGAAAATCAAATCGAGGATCTTTTGGAGAGCTTATACCATCAACAGACGCATTACAAATCAACTGAAAAAAGAAAGGCCATCTCCCATTCGGTTTCCTGTGGTGAGTGCGGGAAAAACTTTAAATCAAGGTATTTTGAAAACATATTTTTTTTTTCAAATTATGTTATTATTATTTATTTATTTATTTATTTAATTATCGAATCCTATCCAGACCAGCGGCTATGAACCATATGTTAACACACGAAGGGAACAATTGCTATAGCTGCTTTGAGTGCGAAGAAAATAATCGTAGAATTATGTTTAAAGATTTATCGCACCTGGAAGCTCATCGAAAGGAAGTACATGAAGACCAACGGCAATGAAGCGCCATACAACCGTAAGTAATAAATGTTTGATTTTTTTTTTCTGAAAAATCATCAGTAAAACTTATTTCGATGACAGCCTGAATCAACGCAATGAAACTTAGTCATAACCGCAAAAAAGCATAGAGAATGTGATGGCAACTATTCATAGTGATCTAAAATGATGCGTCGAATAATAATCGAGGCTTGTATTTTTGAAAAACAAAAATTAAATTAATAATTAAAAAACAGTTTTTAATTGAAATCAATAGTATGTTAATTTTTTTTCGCAATTGTTACACAGTTGAATCTTCAAGAATACATATGGACGAGAATAATGAACATACGGAGAAGTTTAAATAAGTACTGACTATATAATGGTAGATTGACAAAGACGGAGACGGACCGAAAAGTTGTGCTACTACCATGGGTAGAGAAGATAACGGGCCTCTAGTTTTTATGAGGTATGATAATATATGTATGATAATTGGAACTAAGTCCGATAGCAGTGGGCGCTCCTCACTGGCCAATAGATGCTCTGAATCATAACGTATCCACATGCCAAAATTGAGTTCTCAAGGACGGTTTTTACCCCCTGACGATAATAAGTTAAGGTATTGCCGAAGCCAACATTTCCCCTAGGTACTATCACTTTAGTGTACACGAAAAGTTGCCTAATTTGTTCAGAAAATGCCGCGAAAAATACCAAAACTATGTTGTCCCATTCATGAAATAAAATCTTCAAACGTGTTTTTCTCAGCTTGCTGTTTTAATGAATGGGACTACTATAGTGAATAGGACAGTACATATAGGTCTGTGCTAAACCTAAAGCACAAAGAGGTCCTTCCCCTGGCAGGGCAGGGAGCAAGTCTCACTGCAGTTCCAGGTTTATTAAGGGGCAATTAGAGTAGGGCAGGGCAATAATGCCACACCAAATAATATTGAAAATAAATACATGTTCAATGTATGTATGAAACTATGAATGCCAGGATAAATGGAATTCCTAAGAAGCATTACACGTAGAATGTATGAAAAGTCATACAAACAGAATGTAGATCTTACAAAATTAAAAAAAAAAAGTTGTTTTTTTATAATAAATATTCACACATACTTCCATTTACGCTCGAACCGTATATTACATATAAATTCAGTGTCAACATTTCAAAGGGGCGTAATTGCTTTTGTCAACAATGGCTTTAACCGTCGATTTCTCGCGAATAAAAGCTCACACGTGAAAGTCAATGACTTCAACAGGTAGATGAATGTATCCTCTACCAGCTGGAATTTTTAATTTGGAGGGGTGAGCTTTAATTTGCGAGAAATCGACGGCTAAAGCCATTGTTTACAAAAGCAATTACGCCCCTTTGAAATGTTGACACTGAATTATTTGTTTGTTTGTTTGGAAAATACGGTGTGAAAGTAAACGATAATAATGGTGATTGTTAAATTATTCGATTTTTGGCACGACCTCTATCTATGACGAGACTGTCCCAGGAAAAATCATCAAAACTGATCGAAATCAACGAACGTCTAAAAAATATGACAACAATGAACTATTTTTACACACAGTATTTTTTATTTATCATTCAAATATTTTACTTACATAATTTAATAACTTAATGCATCAGTCAAAGCATACATAATAACCATTACAATCCATCATTCCAAATAGACTTTCCCCTAATCAATACATCTTTGTACCCTTTAATGCCTTTCCCTATCTGGTACCACATGTTTTCTGGATTTTCATGTACCTCTTGTTGTTTCTTATCGTTCATAACTTCCTTCATTTCTTCTATTTGCATACTTTGGAAAGAATCACTGAAAACATTCATTCGCTTACAGCAGATCAGTTTTTCGTTACACACTCCACGGACAGAAACATCGATCACATATTTTTGACAGCTCGCGGGTAATTGGTAATTCTCGATTGGCCTGTATTCAATAACCTCGCTAGACATCCTTGACTGCTCCGTTCGGCACATGGGTACTAGTCCCAGCAGCATAAATGTATTGGTAGGCCCAATGAACTTTCCCGATGGACAAAGTTCTTCTGCCAGGATAATCTGCTTTGTAATCTGTTTCAAAGCTGACTCCAACCCTTGTCGATGGTGCTGAGCGTAGTGATTCTCGTCCGCCATGGGAAGATTGATTACAAATGCTTCCTTAGCAGTATACACCGTAGATCCAAACAAAACCATTGCTTGAACATTCTGCTTACTATTCTCTACAATGACTGCAAGTTCCTGCAACATAACGATAACAATTTTTTATGAAAACAAAAAAATATACATTTTAAACTGCATTTTACCACCACTAACCTTGAAGAGGGTTTGTAATTCTTCCAAGGTTTTGATAGCGACTTCACGTTGTTTAGCTAACTGGTAATTTCCCCATTTGGATTCCTCCGTTCCAGCCATTTCGGCTTTTATCTTGTTCACAATAGCTCGGAACATCTGATAGCAAAATGGGATTTGGCTTCTCTGGAACAATAGCGTTTGTACGATTGTTTGCAACATTTTCGAACACGACTCGCCCGTAATAATATCTACATTCATCTGGACATCGAGCACCGTTGCAGTTTTAGTTCCCATTTTGCGACACTTTAACAAATATTAATAAATTTTAAATATGTATCTACTTCACTTAAATATTAAATAATTTTCTCCCTCGAATAACCGTTGCGTTGGTGGAACAATGTTTGCTGCATATCTACCTAGCAAGGGTGTACACGCTATTTTGAGGCTACTCATTTTTGAGTCAAAAACGTCTCAGTCCGCAGCCAAAACGGAAGTTTTCAAAAATTGGTAAACATGCTTTTACTCACATTTGAGACACGCTATTTCAAAACTACTCAAATTTGTGTAAAATACACCCAGATCGGTCAAAACTGAACCTACACGCTATTTCAAAACTACCCAAATTTGGGTGGAATCCACCCATATCGGTCAAAACTGAACCTATCCAAAAATGGGTAAACTGTGTTGGGAGTGACAAGTTGACAAATGAACAACATCGACATGAATGTCATGCCTTTTTATTTCAACACGCTATTTCGAGGCTACTCAGTGACTGGGTAGATCGCACTCATTTTTGCATGCTGTATGGAGTTGTCAAAAAATGAGTGAACTGGTTTTGCTCCGATGAGTCGAATCTACCCAGATTCTGGGTAAATGGTTCTGATATAAATCATTTCGGTTAGTAATGGCGGCAAGAAACGAAAACGAGGCAAGGGATCCGGACGTATTACTCCCAAGGATTTGAACAAAGGACAGGTGTTTGGTTTCGGTAAGGCCAACATTGTATGGCCAGGATTGTCAGCGCCGATTATTCGAGGTCGAGAGCTTGTCCAACAGCAGCAGATTATGTATGGAAGATAAGGAGCGGGAAGCCAAGCTCAAGAAGATTCGCGATGAGTCCCTCAGTCCCCTTGAGCGAGGTTGGTCTGGATATAAAATGGAGAGGACCAGTTTGAAGGATTCGACACCAAATGTTTGGAACTGAAGACCGTTGTCAATATGAAGGGCAATCTTAGTCGAAAGAGACGTCATGATCTGAGTAACCGTTACCCAGTTTCATCCATTAGCACGTTTACTCATTTTTGCGTAACTTCCCTTTTGGCTGAACTGAATGATTTTCAACTCAAAAATTAGTAGCATCGAAATAGCCTTAACTCCATTTTGTAAAAAAAAACCTTGGAAGGCAATTTTCTCGCGAACCGAAACCTTTATTCGCAAACCTAAACCACAATCGGGTAGAGGAGAATTTCCCCTACACAGAAAAAAAAAGTTGTTGAATATTACATCCAAACTGCTACAACCAGGTCAATCCATCGGTTGTGTAATATAACGTTGTACGATGTACATCGATTTTGCGAACAAAATTACATCCATTGATGCAATATTGTATCTGCTTTTTGCTATTACATCATTATTTCATACATCAGCTTGAATTACATTGATCGATATTACATTTTTTTTTTGCTGTGTACCTGTTCATTATGCTGGCTTGACTTTGTGGACTTCGGTTTGTTTACAAAATGGAGTTAAGGATTTCAATTGTGGTCTTGATTTCCTTCTTGTTATAGACGAGTGCACGGATGGATTTGAGTTCACTCACTCGACAAAAAGTGACACAACAGCGAGGCCCTGTTTACTAAAAATGAACACATGAATAATACTCGCGTAACATTCGAAACGGGCCTACCAACTTTTGAACACAAAACTTGTAAAGCCCTTTTCGTGCGAACCGAATACGTCCACGCCAGCTAACAGCAACATCGGGTAGGGGAAATTCTCTCCTTCCCAATAGTGCTCTTGGTTTGCGTGGGCGTACTTCGGTTCTCGTGAAAAGGGCCTAGGAAGTTGTTTACAAAAAAAGATCCCTTTTCAAAAATTACGCGAGCATTTTTCATGTGTTCATTTTTAGTAAACAGGGCCCCGCTGTTGTGTCAATTTTTGTTCAGTAGATGAACAAAAGTTCACCCGTGCACTCGTCTATTACGCATTTCCCTCGACTTTCGATTGCCGTCAATGGATTGCAATCGATGTCCGTCGGTGATTGGCACTAGATTGCGGAACAGAGACCGACGTTAAATAAAGGAATGAAGAAGAAGAAGAAGAAGAAGAACGTAAATTCGTCAATACAGTGCCAACATTTCAGAGGGGCGTAATTGCTTTTGTAAACAATGGCTTTAGCTGTCGATTTCTCGCAAGTGAAAGCTCACCTCTTCAAATTAACAATTCTAGATGATAGAGGAAACATTCCCCTATTTGGTGGTGTAAATAACTTTCATGAGTGAGCTTTTATTCGTGAGAAATCGAAGGCTAAAGCCATTGTTTACAAATGCAATTACGCCCCTCGCGGCGGCTTGCTGGAGGAATGAAGAGATAAGGTTTCATGCACAGATTGTCAGATGCTTATGGGATTTTACCAGGAGTAAAGAGTTGCAGAGTCGTAGTCAACGCCAATGCTTATTTTCGTATAAGGGCCAATGCTACAAACGTAAACAATTATTTTTGTGTGAAATTCTCGAAAATGAAAAATCCTTCAAGAAAACCAACACCATGCTTGTGAAGAGAAAGAGTCCTCCTATCCGATAAAATTAGTGGCTTACATTGATTGACTTTGACCTACGAGTCATTTACTAAAAAAAAGCCATTATTTATGTTTTCGACAATGTGAAGAACTTGAGAATAGTTCTAAGCAACTTTCAAATTTGATCCAACATGTCTTTTATGAGAGCTGCATCGAAAAGGAACGCTCTACAAACAGGGATGTACCTTGGTGGAACAACAGGCTACAGAAACTTCGTAAAAAATCCCGGAAGCTTTTCAATAGGGCTAAACGAACACAACAGTGGGAACAATATAAGGAATCCCTCACCGCTTATAATCAGGAAATACGGAGATCAAAGAGGATACACTGGAGGCATACATGTGAGAACATTGAAAATACTCCAGCAACTGCTAGGTTGCAGAAAATACTCGCTAAAGATCATTGCAATGGTCTGGGCACTTTGAAAAAAGAGGATGGCTCTTTTACTACTTCTACAAATGAAACGTTAGAGTTGATGATGAGAGAGAACGCATTTTCCATGTTCTATTATTAATTCAAACGAAAACCAAAACGCAACGACAACAGCAATTGGTATCGATGAAACCAGGACGGATATTCATGAAATATTGAATGAAACGACTGAGTTAGACAGAACAAGAGCTGATGCTTGCACTTTGGCCAACAAAATCTTTACTGAAAGAAAAGTTGAATGGGCGATTGACTCCTTTGAACCTTTCAAGTCACCAGGTAGGGATGGAATTTTTCCTGTACTACTACAGAAGGGAAAAGCGGTTGTAATGCCTATTCTAACAAAGATATTTCGAGCAAGCTGAATATTAAGCTATATACCGGCAGTGTGGCGACAAGTGAGGGTTATTTTTATCCCCAAGGCAAATAAAAAGGATAAAACTTCACCAAAATCCTTCAGGCCAATAAGCTTATTGCTAAAAATAATGGAAAAAAAAAACAATAGATGAACACATAAAGTCATCATATTTAGTTACAAATCCTCTGAGCAAACATCAATTTGCATACCAGGAAGGTAAGTCATCAGTAACAGCACTCCATACGGTTGTTACAAAACTAGAAAGATCTTTTGAAGCAAAAGAAATTTCACTTGCTGCATTCCTTGACATTGAAGGTGCATTCGATAATTCATCTCACGATTCAATGACTACAGCTATGATGAAACGTGATTTCGATCAAAGCATTGTAAATTGGATCAATGAAGACTGGCAAGACTGGCAACTCTTCCATTTTCTATGATACAGGTACAATTGCGTCATCTGCCGCTCAAAGGTAAATGCTTCGAACGAATTTTAAAGCAAAGATTACATCCTCAGAAGAAGGGTTTGTATATTTGCTCATTTTTCTATGCGTTGCTTCCACTTTCACTCAAGCGCAGCGCTACTGTATCTATCGCTTGGATTCTGGCAAAGTTGCCAGTCTTCTTGATTTGTTGTCTTCGTTTATATGCTACCATTGCATCAATTTGTACAATTAGAAGTCGAAAAGTGTGCTCTAAGGATTACAAGGTCAGTGAAACTCTTTGAAGGAGACCTTAGAGGACATCTTAGGATTCTAAAAACTGTTAGTATCAACTCTCTAGTAAGGAACAACGAACACTGGATGGAGAAAAGATACAATTTCAATCGACTTTTTCAAGTAGTTGACCCTGGGCGTAATTCGTGGCAATTTGGTGGCCCGGTTCTTTGTCCAGGATCGATTGTTTTTTATACAGATGGTTCAAGATTGAACAATCAAGTGGAAGCAGGAGTAACTGGCCCAGGGATATCGGTTCCTACGGGCAGATGGCCAACTGTGTTCCAAGCTGAAATCCAAGCAATTTTAGAGTGTTCCATTATATGTTTGCGTAGAAACTATAAGAGTTCAAATATTTGCGTCATGTCCGACAGTCAAGCTGCTCTAAATGCTTTAAAGTCAGCGACAGGAGTGTGTTCAATCACTTCAAAAATTGTCAAGTCAACTTATATTGGGTTCCTGGTCATTGCCGGATTGAGGGTAATGAAAGAGCTGATGCACTAGTAAGACTCGGATCTTCTCATAAGTTCATCGGGTCAGAACCCTTTTGTGGCTTATCGGCTGCATCTCTTAGAATGGAGCTAAAAGCGTGGGAATCTTCGTGGAGGAAAACTGGAAGAACACTTCTATTGTTAGGCAGTCTAAGCGATTCATTAATCCAAACATTTCTGTGACCCACAAAATCCTGGAACTTTCTAAGAAAGATCTTATAACAGGTCATTGTCCGAGCCGTTATCACTTGAAATTGGATTGATTGGAAAACTTCAAGATGATGTATGTCATTTCTGTGGCATAGAAAAGGAAGACTCGGAACTTTTGCTATGCCATTGTCCGGCTGATAGAACCCTTTGACATTTAGAGAACAACTCCCAGTACGGCAGTGCACTTTATTCGAAGTATAATGCCGTGCTGGGATAATGCTATTAGTCAAACGATGACGATCACTCCTAATAATAGTGATACGGCATCTTGATATAGCTAAAGAAAAAAAAGGAGAATATCACAATAGATCAGAAAAATGGTCGCAGTGATAAAAATACCCGACAAGGGAAAAAAAAACATGGCGTTTGGTTTGTTTTTTTTTTCGTCGATCTTGTTTTCCGTGCTGAGCACCAATGCTACCGACTTGCCAGGAAGGTAGCTCCCACACCTGAACCGGGGACCAACGGCTTTACTTCCCATCCGAAGGAAGGCGTGATCAGAGATGTTATGCCTCAGAACATCCCGGCGGCGCCGACTGGGATTGAACCCAGGCCTGCTGGGGTGAGAGGTAATCACGCTTACCACTACACCACCGGCGCCGTTATGGTGGTGTTGTTTTGCGGAGGTAAGCTTTGAATCGCGAGAAAAGTGTTTGCGGAGTTTCAGGCTCAAAACCTGATATCCCCTTCTCCGTTGTTGGTCGTGATATGTTCGATTGGTTCCGCTATTTGACAGCTCAAGTGGTTTCCGAAATTCTCTCCGCCAGCCTGTTAATATAACGACTGTAATTCTACTTCACCAAACCTAATAAAATTTGTATGGTTATTTTGCACACACCCTGGACGTATATATGCAAACCATTTCTGAAATAGTTCTATCATTTGGGTTATCGTTAGGGTATAGTATTATTTTTTTATTAGGGGACGCTTATCTATGGAATCTATAAGATAGTTGTGTTATTGTGTCGATGTTTTACAGTAAAAAAATATTTAATGAGTTTTGTCTGTTTGTCTGTGGTACATGTACAAAAATAGCTATTAATATTGAAGAGCTATTGTTCCCACCTACATATGTTCAGGATGCCCTCAGAACCTCACCTAAACCGTTTATGTGACCCTTCAAACAGCATGATTAAAAAAAACTGTTTTCTTGTTGCACTGCATTTCTTATTTTTATACATCAGCTGTCACCAAATGCTTCTAACAAAAGAATACTGAGCATGTATTCATAGTGCTATAGCTTCTGTGACGAAATGCGTAAACCTGACCATTTTACGTAGTCAATTTAAATTTAAATCCACAACAAAGCCACTTCATCTTCTCTGTTCTTGGTTTCTGACACCCCATATGGAACTTATGCCTGTTCTCTATATAATGTTCTTTTTTAGTAATTAATTGAGAGCTGTGTAGCCTAACATTGCATGAAATTGTATATTGTGTGGCGTGCAGTATGATACTCTATGATCAGGTCAGTCGTGAAGATGTCCTGCCCGATAGTTCTTCGATCGGACAGCAAATTGAATCCGCCACCTCTAAGTAGCATAATATACCACGCCCTCACTAACTAAGCTATTGAAACATTCCACTGATACTATCAAAAGACGCTAGTTTGATTTGCCTCTGACGTAAACAGTATCTTCATGAGTGAACTGACTTGACGTTCGGTACGCATGTATTGAATGTCAATGGCATCAAACATTCGTGTGTATATACTTTCATTCATAAAAAGTGTTTACATCACATAGGCAACTAAACGCAGCGTGCTGTTTACCTTTGTGTTGTGGTTAAAGATTGGTTCGATTTTCGAATCGCGTACATTACAAGTATTTTAACCGGCGAGATGGACCAGTCGTGGTCTTAGCCTGTCTGCAAAGACAAATCCAAAGGAAAATCAAAGTGTTAACCATTAAACGAAGTTAATCTACCTAACAAATGAAAAACATTCCATTGAACGATTGAAAAACATTTCCATCTTAAGAAAATATTTTCGTCACGTGCAGTCAATAGAAAGTGAAAGTATTGCAGATGCTTTTCCCAGAAGTTATTTATAGTGAGGCGTAAGTTTAAATTTAGCAGACAACTGCAATCATGGCAATAGTTCGCGTGGTAGCTAGATGCAGTAATGTGTTGGTTTGCTCTAATCAGTAAAATTACGTAGCTTGTTTTCGGGAATGAGTACATCTATCCTAGATTTTTGATGTTGATTTGAATCAAGCAATAAATAATGAATACAAACTAGGCATTGTCAAATTAATTGAACTGGCATTCCCTAATAAACGGGTACCATACTCTAACGATATCATAGATGGTACGACTATCCCACATAAAGTTGGGATGATATCCCGAATTGGTGGTTAGGCGCTTCTTATGGTTATTGTTTATGCGGGTTATCATTCCAAACATTGGTGGCAAAGGAACTATGTTACAAAGACTAATGTCATTATGTTAGCTTCATGAGCTAAGTGTATGATTTAAAGTCATTCTCTAGTAAACATTAAGTTAAACCAACACTTGTCATGTTATGTTAGATCGAGATAAGTGTGTGAGAAATAGGATATATTTATTTATAAACAAAATCGCTCTGCTCTTTTGTTCTATTCATTCTCTCAAACGCGTAATCTCAGTCTTGTTGTAGATGCGGTAGCGAATACTACGGCTCTTCTCATCTTGCCAATTTTCGGTGGTATTTCTTTCCGGTTGCAATTTCAGTCTATGAGTGATACTCTGCAGTTGAAATCAGATACGATTGAGTGACTATTTAATTTTTCCATTTGTCGATTATATTAAAAAAGAAATAAGCGCATATTATATGGCAACTTTCGAGGTGTGTTCTGAGCTGTATGCTGAAACGGACTTTTCTACAACGGACACAACAAATGGAAGTAAGAGCTATTTTTGGATGATTTTGCCAAATTTTTGCGAGTAACATAACTTGATTTTTTTTCGCAGACAGCATATCTAAATTTACATTCATCTATCCGAAAGAAAATGAAAAATGTAAAGGCGGCAAACAAATTGTTTGTAGTGTGGAAGAAGAAGGTATCAAACTTAATTTCAACGGCTCTGGTTTGAATGGGGCGGATAACCACAGCAACAGCCATTCCAATGGAACACAAAGGATTACATTAAATGACATTAAGAATGCTTCTTTTGATGACTGTTTAGCAGATGGCAACAGTGTGTCGAAGGATTCAATTGAAACTGATAAAGATGGAGATTTGATAGTTGAACGTAGGAAAAAAGGAGTAATTGAAATAGGTAAGCTTGAATGGAAACTAATGATAGAATTTTCCACACGTAATATTGATTGATCGTACCATCAGTGTATCGGTTTCCGCTCATGTTCCAATCACCGCTCATTGGTGCAATGTTTCAATTTTATGTTTCCAAATATAATTGGTGTTTACTGAATACTGAGAGGAGCAGAAACCAAAACACAGATGATATGAGGTGAATAGAATTTGGCAAAATCACAGTTTTTCGTAGTAGTGAGCGGTAATTGGTACACTCATGGTACTGATTATTAATATATACATATATTTTTCAGAACATCTCAAATCAACGAAACTTGATCTGGTTGGGCTGCAAATCTGGAGAGGGGCTTTATTGCTGGCAGATTATATTCTACATAACGAGAAAAAGTTTAAAAATAGAAAAATTTTAGAGTTGGGGTCAGGAGTTGGTTTAACCAGCATAGTATCTAGCTTATACGCGCGCGAAGTCGTTTGCACTGGTGAGTAGCCTATAAATAATACGTTAATATAATTTTGATTACATATTATTTCTCATTAGATATTAATGTCGGCGGTCTTCTGGAGCTGATTCAGGCGAACATCACGCGAAATTCCAATCTGAAAAATCCTAGTTGTAATGTCGTTGTTACTGAACTCGATTTCAAAGTGCAATACGCTAAGTATTCTGATGAACTCAAAGCACAACTTCAAGATGTGGAGTATGTAATAGCTGCCGATGGTGAGTAATAGTTTCATTGTTTATAACTTGAGTTATCGGAGACACATATAACAATTATACTGGAAAGATTTGTTCAACCTTCATAGACTTTCGTTTGGAAGTAGAATTCTCGAAAAAATTATAAACAAATCAATGCAGGTATTCCAGAGAAAAAAATCTAAAATTATAACCACAGTTCCGGTAGTTTAAGGGATTTATCAGCAATAAATTTACCTTTTGTTTTATTTCAGTGATTTATGATGATGATATAACCGAAGCCTTCGTAGTGACATTGGAGAATTTACTGTTGGAGTTACCAAAGCTGAAGGGCGTTTATATAGCTCTTGAAAAACGTTATGTTTTCACCGTGGAAGACATGGATTCGGTAGCCCCAAGCTATGAACATTTCTTGAGAGTATTTTATAGAAGAAATAATAGGTTTGGAATTACGCGGTGGAAACTTATGCAAATTCCATTGAATTTTCCTCGTTACTTTGAATATGAAAAAATCAAAGATCTTGTATTGTTAAAAATATCCAATTGATACAAGAAATGTGTCAATAAAATTTGAATGTAACTTTAACTGTTTTATTTACTATCATTGTATAACCCAATAATGTTTTACTACATGAGTTTGTAACGCCGTATTCCAGAAGAGAATGAATCTCATACTTTTGACAAGTTTTCTACCGAATGGAATGATTTTGTTTAAGAGGCTGCAAATTTTCTCCAAGACTTATCGATTGTTCCAATTTAACGTATCGTCTCTTTATTCAAATTCAATCTCTTCCGTTATTAGCGTTACGGTTGCTCTGTTACTCTTTACTTCTTTGGTATTGTGGATTTTGCCCCCAATTAGACGCACAGCAGAAACATTTGTTCACACCATAAAAGTTCACAACGTTTTCAGCATTGTTGCTACAATGCTCAGTAGCGGGTACGTATTTCGGGGTGGTGTATTGAATAATCGGTTTGTTTACATGCTTTTCCCTTTGTGATTGACGTGTGATCAAATGTTTTCAACGATCCAATATTTTGACTTATACACTCGACATGATTATTGATATGCTGAAAACTAACTCCATGTTTGATGATATTCAAACTTGAGTAAAATTTGCTAATAAAATAGTCATGACTTCGAAATTTAGAAATGAATTTTAAATCATTGAAGATTTTGAATTGAAATGCTCGAACTCTTACAGATAATTAAGACGAGCCGTTCAACGTGCATATCTCCGGTATAACTGAAATGTTGCTTAAACCCCTTTAAACCATAAGGTTAAAATGAACGCACATTATTTTGCCATTAGTGTTCATAGACGTATCGAACATCAAATTCTTTCATCATTTCTCGATTACTTTTTCAAAGGGACGTATCAGCTTTTGTAAACAATGCATTTGATAGTCGATTTGGCGTAACTGGTAGCTCGCCCACGCATGCTAACACTACCATCAGATAGGTGAAATTTCCCCCTACCTGCTAGTGGTGTTAGTAAGCGTATGCGAGCTACCAGTTACGCCAAATCGACGATCAAATGTATTCCAATGCGTAGGCCAGCAAAAGAATTTTCTCAAGGGTGTCCTTCAGAAGCTTGGAAAAATGCTCAAAGCAATTCCAATGGTTATATTCTGTTGGATGGTTGTTTCGCAGGTTATTACACTATTCAATATCCAAACAGCCCTACATGCTTTTCTTCAGCAAGTAATCTCTTAACTATTGATTTGGCCTTATACCTTGTACAGACATACAAAGTACACTGTTGTACCATAGAGGTAACTCTAAGACTAAATAGAAGCTCCCGAAATAACGTGCTCAACTTTTTGGCTCAGCTCTGGTACTCTCTTCGGTCCCAAGCTAATCGATTCACCCCTCGAAACATAACGGCGCCGGTGGTGTAGTGGTAAGCGTGATTACCTCTCACCCCAGCAGGCCTGGGTTCAATCCCAGTCGGCGCCGCCGGGATGTTCTGAGGCATAACATCTCTGATCACGCCTTCCTTCGGATGGGAAGTAAAGCCGTTGGTCCCCGGTTCATGAGTCTCACTCATCAATCTATGCTGTCAGCAGGAACTCACAACGATAGGGTGTAGTCCATAAACAGGGCAGCGGGATTAGCAATGGCAGATAACTGTATCAAGAGCAAATTTTCATTATGTCGTAAGTAACATTCGCACCGATCCGAGAAAAATAAAGTTTTGTTTTGATGACCGAAAAGTTATTCCTATTTCCAATTAAACACATATAATCTCATAGTGATAGCAATGTTTAACATATTTAGCCGGGTAACAAAGGCAAATCGCTAGCTTTCATGCTAAGAAATACTGGTTTTTGAGTCAAAAGTTATTATACGTCGTTTGGTGGCCCCTATTGTTACTTAAGGGGGGAAGAATTAGAAGGCCTAAAATGAGGCCTATCTTTGAGAGTGGATTGCGAGTAGGGAAATAAATGAATGTTAGCGATTCTTTATGTATGTTATTAAGGATTTAATGAAGATTAATTATCAGTGACATTTTTTTTAAATTTTGCAATTTAGCCCAATTATTATAGGGTTAACTACCCCATTTCCAGCCTATTAAGCACAACCCGCATATAGTCTTTCTTAATCTAGCGCAGTTTAGCACCAAACGGAATTTTATTATCACTGATGGCTTCCAAATTTATTTACCTTTCCGTAAGTACCGTAAGATTTGATAAATATAAACTAATCGTTGAGATATTGTCAAAAGTCTAACACTGCTTCTTAACGCCAAACGCATTGAAACGCAATTGTAACGCCAGTGAATTCTCTTCGGCCTATCGGATGAAGATAAAAAATGATTCGGTCGGAGCGCTTCTTTTGTTTTTGGGAATAATCGGTGCAAACCTTCATATCACGTGTTCTCATTGACTTCGTTCGGTAGCTTATTAACTAAAGTATCGTACCAAATGCATAATTGACTTGTTGACTATGAAATCATGGATTTATTAGAAGTTTTCTGCTCGATAGGGCCAAAATGGGCGATTAGGTCGAAGTAGTTCTCTACCCTAAATAATGTGAAGTCAATTTTTTAAAGCAGCACTTCGCGCCGTGCAGTCCCTACGTCCATGATCACGTCTGAAAAAAAACAGGGCATTAAATTTGAAGGTACAGCGCACAACATGAATTAATTCGTATGTAAAAAAAAAATGTTTTTTTCACAAAAAAATTTGAAATTGAAAAAAAAAATTTAAAAAACCCTATTTTTTTCGACTTTGTTTATAAAAAAAACATGTTATAACAAACAAATCTAAAAAATCTTTCTATTCATGTTGTGGAGAATTTAATTATGAACATAAAACAGAAAACCGGAATCGATTTGAATGAAAACTCTGACCTGTACATTGCACGGCGATTTTGAAAACGCTACTTTTCAGTAGAAGCATTTAAAGTTCAACTTTGACATGTTCAGCCATTTGACATGCACTCACTGAATTAACTTTTTAAATAAGTTCCGGACGGCTTTATGCTTTTAAAGGCTCATTCCCAGATACATATAGAGTAAATTAAGCCAACAAATTTTTTTTCGAAAAAAAATTCTAATTGTACTTCCCCCCTTAAGTCAAAGTGTATTTCCCAGGATATTCGAGAGAATTATCAATTACGTCTCCTTACGTGCAGCCCATTCATCATTTCAGGACCACCGAAATCATCTTAGCAACAAACAGTTCGATTTATTCACTTTAATAATGAGAAAGCGAAACGACGAAAGTACACTTTTCACGGGTTTCTCAGTGCTGTTACTTAAGGCAAACGGCATCTCCATAGAAATCGGGTGACTTAAGTAACATCGAAAACTATTTTGATCGGAAGGTGATTACGTCAAAAAGCAATTCGACTGGTAAATAAATTTAAAAATGGGATGTGATCCTATATTTGGACAGTATATAGTGTAATAGTAGGAGCATCGATTGACACTGATAGCTCGACTTTGTTTACCTTTGTTACATTCGACGTAATGAAAATTTGCTCTTGGTATCATGATTGTTATGCTCAAAAGCCACAGTGTAAAAAAACTCCAAAATAACCGCAAAGGGAGGGAGGCATGGAAACTCCTTTCGAGTCCAGAAGAACGCAGCAAAACGAAAGGTAGTAAAATCATCAATGAATATGAAAAGTTCCCAAAAATTACATTTTTTTCACTTTATTTTATAGTTTTTGGTGTATATGTAAATACACACAAAAAACAAAAATTGTACCAGTAAAAATATTGAACTTTCAATTTAAAAGTATCAACAATTCGTTTCAATTCAATTTGATCTTATCTTGTAGTTTTAAAAGCTCAAATTTTCAAATCGAAAATTGTTTTACTGTCAAATTTACTTCTTCATGGGTAGATTTCTACCTTTTTATGGGTTATTCTACGGTAGCGTGAGTATATAAAAACAAAACGCGCTAAACATTAGGTGGAACATTTTACCAGCCACCAGCCTGTGCATCGACCCATGCAACAGTTGAGTATTGAAATTATTCCCTGTCTCGATCAAGAATAAAATATTTAATCTTTCAGTAGAATCCGGTCGTCCATTAGAACGTGAAAACCTACCTGGAACTACCTGAAGGACGTCTATACGGCTCTAGAAACGAGCAGCTCGCCAATTCCGGTAGTGAAATCGAACACGAGCACAAGAAACTCTCGAACAGACGCAAACCTCGCAAATGTCCGACAAAGATTCCAGTAATGACCTTAAATTTCCCCCTGCTTGGACAAGATTATTTCAGATTATACCCCTTACTTTTACACTCTCATTAATTTCTATATACCATTCTAGATTAGATCCACGACGCTTCGCTGGCTGCTTCCCACATAGAACATGTCCTCTGCGAAGCCACCAGTTCATTGAGTTTGTTGCTCCGTACTGGACCACAACAGACATGGATGATGCAGTGCAAAATCTGACTGCTGCTATACGACGTCTATCTAACCATACAAAAATCTAATAATTATCATGTAAACTATAAAAATATTCAATATTAAAACATAAATTTATTTTTGGAATTTGAAATTGAAGCACAAAAATAGGAATTTTATAATTAATAGATTTTTAAATAAAAAATTTGATTGTTATGATTGAAAATGCTGGTATTCATACTGAAAATATTGATTTTTTAAATCGAAATGGTACATATTATTGTAACAGTAAGGAACTTTAATGTTAATAGTTTGTTTTGGTTAAAAAATAATCCACTTTTAATTTCAACACTGTGATGCTTTTGAATTGACAGTAGTACAATTCATTTTGAAAGTTCAAACTTTTAAAAGTAGTGAGTGGACTACTTTTGATTTGACAGTTGGCTAACTTTTATTTTGAAAGCTAACCGCTTTCTACCAAAAAGAACCAACGCAAACTTTTAATTCTACCAACGATTTTTTTTTAATTTCAACAACGATAATTTTTTGTGTGTAGATTTTGGGTTTGCTTTCTTAAATCTAAATTTTTGACGTCACATATTACTTGCGGTTTTGGTGGTGGGTCTTAGCTAATGGCGGTGCAGGGTGGTGGTGCTGGTGCGGTGGCAGCGGGGAGGATGCTGGTGCTGGGTATCGGTAGTGTTGCTGGTGTGCGGGTGCGTATCGTGAATCACGGAACTTCCGAAAATGTTCCCACACATTCCCTCACGGGGCATGCAGTTTTCGCCGGGCCAGTTGGCCAATCTGGACAGGTAGTGGTAACCAGAATTCAAAATGGCTGAGCCTACAATTTTATCGCCGAGGAATGCAATGGCGCCGATTCCCGGACAATAGCTGTCGATGAAACAAAAGAAAAAGGCCCTTAGTGGACCTAACCACCTGGATTAGTTACAAACACCCAATGCTGTTTTTGCCCTGCCCCAAATCACCAATTAAACCGCAAGCTTACAAACTCACCCAGATCTTTCACAATATAACAAAAGTATACAATAAATTACCTTTTTCTTACAGACGAAAATGTTCAGAACAATGAACATTTAATGTGGGGTGACAATAGGTCACACTACCCTAGATTGTGAACAAAGGAACACAATTATGGCGGTAAGCTCCAACTCGGATTAACTTTTAATACCGTCCCTGTTTGGATGATCTGCGAATTGTTTGCATAGCATCGTGTTGAATAACTCTGATGTCGACATCAAAGCAGCCGGACATTCTTGATTGGGATTTAATCCGAGGATAATACCGATTGGAGCTTACCGCCATTAGTGTCTAAATGTTTTTATCTCTAACAATACTAACCACTTTTTATTTTTATGTTCACTAACTTTACTAACCCTGACTCTAACTTTTCTGGTACGCACTAGACCCTACAATTAAAGAAACAAATCACATTAATTAAAAACTTCACTACCGACACATCGCCCTTTCGGCGGACTTACGGGAAAACTTAGCACGGTGCGCACTGAGACTATTCCCGAGTGCGGTCAAGAAGGAAATGAATTTACTTCTGCTAACACGCCAAGCAATGACCGAAAAACCATGAACTACGAGCGAACCCGAATTTCACTGTATTTATGTTTTCAATTTATCTGCATTACCTCTCCCCTTGCCCCATCTATGGACAACCTTTTCGGCAGAGCGCCTGCTGTCAACCGGTTTCATGAGAGTGAGTGGTGCCGCACGCGAATGGAACGGTATGGGAAAGTGAGCGACCAAAAGCAGAGTTGGATTTAGGACGACCATTCTACAACACTGTTGTACAGTCGATTATGATAGTCACAAGCCCACATTCTGGAACCATCGGTTACACTTTTGAAATATCCTCGGAAATATCCCAAGAAATAATTTCTAATCCCAACAGCTCTACCCGTATAAACGTGAACCATAACTTGGCCTTACCGAAAATGGTTAAAACATGTTTACAATTCCTGCTAAACTTTAACTGAAATGGTTATGGAACTTTACATAAGCGTTTGTGTGATAAAGTTTTAACCGAGGTTTTGTATTATGGTTTGTATTATGGTTTTTTGGAAATGAACCTTTCAAATAATGGGTTGTTAAGAACCATTACCATTCAAAATAGCTGAGCCAAAAAGTTGAGCACGTTTCTTCGGGGCCTTCTGGTATTAGAGTTACCTATATGGTCGTAGTAGCATAGAGGTTACTCAAAGACTAGAAGCTCCCGAAGGTGCTCAACATTTTGGCTCAGCTCTGGTACTCTCTTCATAGGAAAATCCACGAACCCCTCATTTTATCTGTCAAACTTTCATAGCGAATCAAAACAAACATTGTGTAGTACTAGAATGTTGACTAGAATGGGATACGTTAATCGATTTGCTTGGAAAAAATAGGCTAGTCAAGTAGTGAGCCAATTTAAAATCGTTAGTTTCGTATTGATTGATGGTGATACCCCGTACAGACTATGGCTTATATCATGTAAAATAGGCTGTCTTGCAATGAGCACTCATACATAGGATTTCCAGTGAAAACTAGATGTATGAGTGCTCATTGCAAGACAGCCTATATTACATGATATAAGCCATAGTCTGTACGGGGTATGAGCATAGAGGCGAGGGGGACGACTCTATCTACGATGCAAGAAATATTGTGTTTCGCTGTGGCTAGCTGCGCGTACGCTGAGTAGGTAGACAGAAGATTTATCACGATTTTGAAGATTTCCTGCAAAAAGATGATTCGCGATGCAAGTAGATGCGAGAAATGTAAGAAGATTTTTCGAAGATTTATTCGCTAGTGTTAGATTTGTTGAGCATCTAGAATTGAGATTTAGATGTGTCGCCCCCCTCGTATAGAGGTAACTCTAAGACCACTGGGTCCCGAAGAAAATCATTATTATTTTTGGCTCACTCAGTACCAGAACAACGGTCCCAAGCAGTCCCAAGCTATTTCACTCACCCCTGCATGTTCTGCATGAATCCACACACCCCTGATGTTATCTGTCAAACTTTCATAGCGAATCAAAACAAACATAGTGTAGTAATAGAATTTCAACTAGAATAGGGTACGTTAATCGTTTGCTTGGGACCAATAGGCTACTAAAGTGGTGAGCCAATTTAAAATCGTTAGTTTCGTATTGATTGTTGGTAACTCTAAGACTAGTACACAGCAAAAAAAAATGTAATATCGATCAACGTAATTCAAGCTGATGTATGAAATAATGATGTAATAGCAAAAAGCAGATACAATATTACATCAATGGATGTAATTTTGTTCGCAAAATCGATGTACATCGTACAATGTGATATAACACAACCGATGGATTGACCTGGTTGCAGCAGTTTCGATGTAATATTCAACAACTTTTTTTGCTGTGTAGCACAAACGAAGTGACAGACGACTAACTGGCGAAGAAATCAATTAAAATAATGTGGTTCGCTGTAATAGAATTTTCTTCGAAGCTTTTGCCATCATCCACCAGATGAGATAGTATTTTTGTTTCGATTTGAACATAGTTGGTTTTATGTGCAATATGAGCTTTGACAGTGTGCAAAGAGTGTATCATTTTGTCATTTTTTATGCATTTCAGTTTAGAGTAGAGTGAAAGAGATAGAACCAAAACATTCTAGTACAATCCATTAGTAGTGTTGCCATGTGGTACAAGCCAGTAGTAATGGTGTTGCCATGTGGTACACTGAAAAATTGCAATAGCAGGTGCGTCACCAAAGTTTTCGAGCCGCTCCGTCTGTCACTTCGTTTGTGCTAGTAGGTCACGAAGAAACGAGCTCTACTTTTTGGCTCAGCTCTGGTACTATCTTCGGTCCCAAGCTAATCGATTCACCCCTCGAAACATAGGAAATTCCACTAACCCCTCATTTTATCTGTCAAACTTTCATAGCGAATCAAAACAAACATAGTGTAGTACTAGAATTTTGACTAGAATGGGGTACGTTAATCGATTTGCTTGGGACCAATAGGCTAGTCAAGTAGTGAGCCAATGTCAAATCGATAGTTTCGTATTGATTGTTGATACGGGGGCGAAAACGAACCACTTTTCAATTGACCACTTTGTCAAGCAGTTTTGGCGTGACTTTCTACCAGCGATTTTACAAAACTGGACCAACTAAATTCTATATTTTTTATGAAACGCACAAATGTTGGCTATTTTTCTCGTGGTTCTAGAAGAAAAAATCTCAAAATAATGTTTTATTTCAAAGTTCGAGTGGTAGTAAACGTAATTTTAACTGCTCGAATGAAGTGGTTAATTAAACGCGAATCGATTGGCCGACTTGAAGTGCGTAAGATACAGATAGAGATAGATATAGAAAAAGATAGAGATAGAGATTAAAGAGTAAGAAGCCAGTTTTCTCCTCTTCTTCTTAGATTTCGACCGGTGTTATACAATAATTTCGCCGTTTCTTACACAGCAAAAAAAAATGTAATATCGATCAATGTAATTCAAGCTGATGTATGAAACAATGATGTAATAGCAAAAAGCAGATACAATATTACATCAATGGATGTAATTTTGTTCGCAAAATCGATGTACATCGTACAACGTTATATTACACAACCGATGGATTGACCTGGTTGCAGTAGTTTGGATGTAATATTCAACAACTTTTTTTTCTGTGTAGATCGTTTGCTCCGATACGGCTGGCATTTTTTTCTATGTTCCGGATTTGGCTGACTGAGTGGCTTTTACTCAGTTTGACATTTCTCGTTTACTCAGATTTTGACAAGCTAATGCATCACAGAGTCGATGTTATAATAAGAGTCCCAAGAGAAAATGTTGCGAACAAGCAGCACTGTTTGTGATTTATTTTTCGTCAGTGTAAACGGGAACCAGAATTTTTTGTTGCGTTAGCTCGGATGACTTTGATTCAGAAGTGAAAAATTTCATATCGATAACGGAGCTTCTGTGAGACAAAAACAATTTTAGATTCCAGGAATGATTCAATAGTTCAAGCTCTATGGTTCAAGGTTCAACGGTTCAACCGTTCAACTTTAGCTGCCAATTTTATCTGCAACCTGAAAATACGCTGATGCGCACTTGTCGAATGATTTTTTACATAATGGCGATCTGTGTTTACCTCGGTTAGCAGGTAAATAGTAATCGTTTTGTTTTCCAACCAAACAGCATTTCTGTTGATGTTACCATATTCACAAGGCAACATGGTAAATTTGAAGTATTTTTCAACCATGAACACAGAGAACAGACGTCCAAGTTCGGTCAAAAACTTGTGTCGTCGCCGTTACGTAGCGCTAGCATCTCCTGATTTCCTCTATAAATGTATCACTTTCGACTAATTTGGCGCTAGTATCGATAAATTATCGGTCTAAAATTGCCACTTGGCGCTACCAGCACTTAGCGTCTAGTGTAAGTTTTGCAACGCCAGCGCCATCATGTTGTCAAAGAGGGTTTAAAGTGGGGAAGTCGCCGTTAGTGACGCTTAAGTGAAATAGAAATCTGTTGTTACATTCAGAAAAAGTTGACCCAGCTTTGCTCAACCTCAACAGAAAACGACCATCCATTCCGAATCCATTCCGGATCCTCCTCCGATACCGAACATGGAAAGAAACCGGTATGAGGACCAGTGGCAGAAACGGCAAAACGACGCTAATAACACAAATTTGCACCGGTTCCACTGAACTAGAACCCCCGGACACCAACCCCGACGGGTCCTCGCATCCCGGACTAGGACCCCAATACCCACAGGTCACCCTTAATCGCACCCGAAAAAGAGCAGGAATTAAGATGCCCTGCCCGCAGATCTTTTTTTTTCATTTCTTTGCAAACCGTTTTATCACAGAGAACAGACATGGAGGCTCGAACAAAATTTCTCTAAAAACTTGTGTAAAGATTCCTATTCGACTTAAGCGCCACTAACGGCGACTTCCCCACTTAAAAACCCTCTTTGACAACATGATGGCGCTGGCGTTGCACAAATTACACAAGACACTAAGTGCTAGTAGCGCCAAGTGGCAATTTTCAACAGAAAATTTATCGATACTAGCGCCAAATTGGTCGAAAGTGGACAATTTATAGAGAAAATCAGTAGATGCTAACACCACGTATCGGCGACGTTCCCACTTATTTTACACAAGTTTCTGACCGAACTTGAACGTCTGTTCTCTGTGGTTTACGTTTAAATTTACCTCAAATATTTTTGTGACGACGATAGTTTTTTCTGCGTGTTCAAGCAAAAGATTCCACGGAAAAATTATTAGTTGTTGTTTATGGACCGATTTGACCCAAAAATCGTCTGTTTTACTTGGAAAATTTGGGAACTATCCTCCTTCTAGTAGTTCTCACTTCGAAATGTAGGTGGCGAAAGCTTGGAAAAGTTTCACAAGACACAGAGAACAGACATGAACGCTCGAACAAAATTTCTCTAAAAACTTGTGTAGAGATTCCTATTCGACTTAAGCGCCACTAACGGCGAAGTTTCTGACCGAACTTGAACGTCTGTTCTCTGTGCTGCAAGACGCCAATCTCTTAAATAAAGATAAATAAAAAAAAACTATATCAGTGCTAACATTTGAAAACGGCGCAAAAGCCATTTGTAAACAAATGGTTTGTGGGCCCTTTACTCGCTACCCGAAGAACGCCCACGCAAACCAACAGCATCGTCAGGAAGGGGAAAATTTCCCCTACCCGATGTTGCTGTTGTGTCGCGTGGGTGTACTTCAAGTAGTGAGTAAAGGGCCCACAAACCATTTGTTTACAAATGGCTTTTGTGCCGTTTTCAAATGTTAGCACTGATATAGGACTCAATTTTGACTATAAAGGATGCATATTCGGCTAAAAAGGGACTACGCCTGAAATGTGTTATTTTTTACACGTTTTATGACTATCTGTTACTCATAAATGCATAAAATTTATTCATTTTTGTACTAGTAATTGCTCATAAATGTGTAAAATTTTACTCATTTTGTGGGTAGTCCCGTTTTCATTTAAAAATGCGTACACGGTAACCAGCGTAAACACATAAATGAGTATAAAAATACACATTTTTTAGGTTTATATGCAGCTGTCAAAAAATGTGTAAATTTGGGGATCTTAAAATGTGTAAAAAAAATACACATTTTAAGAATGTAGTTCCAGTCAAAAAATGTGTATTTTTATACTCATTAATGGGTAAAAAAATACTTCAAACTTTGCTCTATCCTGCCTTGTTTACGCACGTAATTTGTATATATGTCAGTGAAGTACACCAGGAAAATGAAAGAACTACGGTCCAAGCTGGACAGTGCAACGATGGACATACTAGAGGGTAGGTGGTTTATACTATTTTCATAGTTAAGTTTTAGAAAAATAATCATAATCAATGTCCGGTGTCTCGCTTGCTTGCTTCATAATGATGTTTGTTTTTTCCTTGATTTGTTTTCCGTGCTGAGCACCAATGCTACTGACGCCAGGAAGGCAGCTCCCATACCTGGATCCTACCTATCGATCCATGAACTCATGAACCGGGGACCAATGGCTTTACTTCCTTTCCGAAGGAAGGCGCGATTCTCGGCGTGATCAGAGATGTTATGCCTCAGAACATCCCAGCGGTGCCGACTGGGATTGAAATCAGGCCTGCTGGGGTAAGAGGTAATCACGCTTATCACTATACCACCGGCGCCGTTACTAATTTTTTTTTTATGGCATTCCTTTTTTTAATAAAATATTATTGTATTCGAGCAATCTTTATTTAATCTTTGACACAAATAAGAAAATTCCGAAGTTAATAAAAAACCATGCGCAACCATTCCCTAATACAAAATAACCATAAACGAACGACAACCCAAATAATAGAACCATTCCACAAATGGTTTGGATGATACCGGAACACGTCGTTAAGCAAAATAACCATAACAATTTTATTAGGGTTGTATTTAAGTTCTAGAAATGATTACTTTTTACACATTTTGCTGTAAAACCCGTTCTTGAAAAATGTGTAAAAAAAACACTTCTTTTGACGTTTGCTGGGTTTACACATAAATGTGTAAACGCAGTTTACACATTTTATGAGTAGGCCCATTTTTTCTCGAAATGTGTGAAATTTTACACATTAATGTGTTTACGCTGGTTACCGTGTACATCATAAAAGAGTTATTTGCGATTACCGTGTTCTTCCGACTCTTCTGAAACGTCATAAAAAAAAAAAACAAAAATAAGCAAAAATACTACGCATAGCCTAAATTTTTTTGATATAGCAGCATCAACTTCGAAGGAAAGATTCATTGAAATTAATTCTCTAATTCAATCGCTATCATGGATGAAGATGAAGAGACCTTGTGTAGATTTGGTACGCCGTTGCCAACATATGAAGAAGGTAAGATTTACCATTTACTAAAATTCTGTGGCTGGCTGCTGATTGTAGTTCGTTTCAGACGAGATTCCCGCTAAGAAACCCGTTTCAGTCGAAGATCAAATTGTGTTGGATGTAAATGGAAAACGTCGATTTCATGGGGCATTTACCGGTGGATTCTCCGCTGGATATTGGAATACCGTTGGCTCAGAGGAAGGCTGGAAACCGGCAGAATTTAAAAGCTCCCGCAAGGAAAAAGCTGCTTCCAGATCACAAAATCCAATGGATTTTATGGATGATGAAGATCTAGGGGAGTTCGGAATCGCACCGCAGCGGGTTCAAACTAAGGAAGATTTTGCCCATTCTAGCAAAGCCACCAAACGTCAGCTAGTTCAGAGCAATTGGAGTGGGCCTATTCCGGGAACTCCTGTATTAAAGACATTGCTTGAGCCTGCAAAAGAAAGGACTGCGGTGCGGATGCTCAAAAACATGGGATGGCGTGAAGGACAAGGTATTGGTGAGAGGCAGAGTAAAGTTGAAAAACAAAAAGCTAAGAATCGCAATGATAAGGAACTCTTCGTGATGAAAATGTATGGTTGTGAACTTCCCAGTGGAGGAATTCAAAATGCAAATGAAGAGGATTCTGATAGCCAAAGCGATTCTTCAGATTATGAAGTCACATTTGCTCCTGATGATTTTGATCCCCTCTTAGCAGCAATAAAAGATAACACATTTGGTTTAGGTTATTCAGGGCTCGAACGAGGATCTGTCGTTGCCCAAAGATTTAACCTATTTGACACATTGGAAATAGTCGATAGGAATAATAAAAAATTATCAATTCGAGGTCAAGCTTTTGGTGTAGGTGCCCTGGAAGACGACGATGATGAAGATGTTTATGCAAAAGACGACATGTCTCGGTACGACTTCTCCCTGGAAGATAAATCAAAGGCTCCGGCAGCAATCAAATCCAGCGGATATGCCAATTGTTTGGAGGGATTTTGTCCGTCAAAAAAAGTGGTGAAAGGAATGAAGAAAGTCTTTCGAGTCAACCTTCCTGGTAACTTTATGCCACGGAATTGGTTACAGAGGCGTACCCGGTTCGAGCCCTTGGATGAAACAAAAGAAAAACAGTTTCTTGAATCGAATCGGTACAGAATACAAGGATTAGGAAGGCATGATTTGGATCCGGAGAAACGTGCCCAGGCTTTAGGAGAGAAGCCACTGGATAAATCGAAGGATACAAAAAACTCTATATTGGACATCATTAACAAACGAAAGGATTCTTTTGTTACTAGTAAAGTCATGAATCCAGACGAATTGAGTTCAAGCCAAGCTGATGGACAAAATCAAATTGAAGTGAAAAAAGATCCCCTAAAATTTGATATCCTATTAGCAACTGGCAATCTTGGAGCTACCAAGGAAGGATTCAAACCATTCATAGCAGACCCAGAAAAACAAGAAAGGTACGACAAGTTTGTCTCTTTCACACCTACGGATAAATTAAAATCCAAAGAAGAATTTCTAAATTCTCTTCAACCGCTTGGTATGTCTTCGTGGGATCGCGAGCGCGAATTTAAAGAATTTTCTCAAGCTCAGCGAATGTACCGGCCTCTGGATGGTTTAATGTCTGACCGATTTGTTACGGAATCAAGCTTGATTTGCGAGAAGGAAACCGTTGATCCTACAAAATTGTTGGACATCAAAATGAAGCGAGATCGATCAATATGGAAGCCAAACAAAGATCTCTGCAAACGTTTCAATGTACCGGAACCATTTGGCGGGATGCTAGAAGAAGAAAAAACGAAAACTAAAAACAAGTTCTCTGTATTCGATTATCTAGAAGCACCGGTACACAGTAAGTCGAACTTTGTAACCCCAGTCGTTATTCCAAAACGCAGCACAAAAGATGAAAAAGGCACCGAATCTGTTCCCGTCAGGGTTTCCGCGAAAGATTTCTTTTCGGGAGTTGATAAGCCTAGTACAAGCCATGAGAAGCGTAGTTCTACTGTCATCCCAAAACCTCATGTGCAAACGATTGGTGCGAAGAAACCGGAGAATCGAACTGACTTGGAACAGAAAGTACTGGAGAGCATTAATATGAAACCGGAAGAAAAGAAAGATCTCTTCAAGTCTATTTTCTGTAGCAGCGACGAAGATGAAGAAGCCGATCCAAAACCATCAGAAGCCATACGAACAGATTCGGCATCCTCAATGAATGAAACCGACAAAATTAAACTGGTGGAAAGCTTGGTAGCAATAAAACCTGCGAGCCAAATGAATGTACTGCGTAACAACTCTCCTCCACGAGGTATTTTCAAAAGTATTCTTGAAATCAAAAGGACAGAACCTGATTCAGGGGTTCGCAAAATTACTGCAGATTCTGAAGACTCGTCGTCTAGTTCCGAAGATGATGAATTTTACGGGCCAAAGCTACCATCCCAAACGGCCAACGAAGTTCCCACTTCTTCATCATCATCATTGGCGACACAACACCAGCTGGACGCCCGGTTGAAAGCAATAATCGAGAAAACTGGCTCCCACTCCATCGTTGAGGAATGGGTTGAAAAAGATAAAACTTCCAGCAAGAAAAGCAAAAAGAAAAAGCTTAAGGAACACAAAAAGTCAAAAAAGAATAAGAAAGCGAAAAAGAAGCATAAACATAAGGATAGACGATAATGCATGTCTCTCTCTGATATAAATCATTGTTGCCCAAAATTCACAAACTTACTATAGCATCCGAAATCCTAAATTAAATACTATTTTTGACTGTTTTCTAATTAATTAGGGGCTGTTCACAAACCTTAAAATCCCTCCCTCCCCCAAATGTCCACAACAGCTTGTAATGTTCGGAATCATTACACAGACAAGGGGTTAGTCGCTTTTATTTCTAAATTATTTATACTACTATTGTGTCAGTTTTACTTAAACATGCAACATTTGATTGCGCGATAAATTTTTTAAGCAGCAAGTTTTGGATGTGAGCGAGAATGAGTTTGAAAATGTATAAATGCATCTTAAAGGCTTGAAAATGTAGGCTCAAGCTCATGATGCCTTTGAAGCAAACCTAGACACTGAAGTAAACAATGCGTATTTGCTGCAGAAAGAGCTTTCAGCATCAATAAATCAGGATCTGTGTGTACTAGGGGATCCGATACATTTTCGATTGCACGGGCTAGGGCTGCATTGCTTAGTTCGGTTTGTTGCATTTGTTGCCGAGCGGCTCCAAATGCATCGTGTGCAGCAAGCTGATCTCTCGGTGGTAATGAAGTAGCAGAATTCGAATGACTTTCTACGATGGCTCTCAATCCGTCTACCCATTCTTGTCTGGCCCGGGCATCTCCTGCTCTCAACTTCAACATATCGCCCGATGCACAATTGACCGTGAATGTTTTAGAGTCCTCGTCACTAGGGCATATCACTGCACCTGCCAAATGAACTTGACCTCGAGGTGAATTTCCTATGATATTTGGATTTGAGTCATCATTAGATGGCTCACACAGATAATAGCTAAGCAATCCCGCTTGAGCATCCACCGTAAACCATCGATACTGCCATCCTACAAAATAAATTGCATTGAGCAAACAGAATAGACAAGAACACACCCAATGTTTTCTACCTTTGACAACATTAGTATACTTGTACAATTGACCACTGAGTTGTTGTCGGTTCATATTTAAAATTTTGTTCAAACTTGACTCCATCTTCCTGGTTGCTGATGAAGTTTTCTATTACGGTTCTTCTTAAGTAAATCTTGTAAAATGTGTTTTAGACGTTGTCACCAACTAATAACTTTTAGCTAGTTATAAAAAAAACTAGCAGTAACTGTTCGGATTAATATTAAACAACAAATTTCGACGGATCACATTGCCTTCATCAGGTTCCATAAAAAACAGACAAAACTGACTGAAGCACAATCAACAAAACCTAAGAGAAGATGAGACAATTAGGTTTTGCACCGTCGGGGTTAACCTCAATCTGATGACAGTTCAGTGGTACTGTTTACGTGGACTTAGTCGATTTTTTCTTGGGTGGATTTTCTCGATAATTTTTCAGAGTGCAGAGCGATGTAAACCACACTTCTGCATTGTCCTTTCACCGCGCTGTTCCTCGACAATTTTCAAGTTAAAATTCGGAAATTTTAGAATTAGGTTTTGCACCGTCGGGGTTAACCTCAATCTGATGACAGTTCAGTGGTACTGTTTACGTGGACTTAGTCGATTTTTTCTTGGGTGGATTTTCTCGATAATTTTTCAGACTGCAGTGAGATGTAAACAGCATTTCTGTAATGTTCACGAGCAACATCCTTGCAACGCGCTGTTCCTCGACAATTTTCAAGTTAAAATTCAAAAAAATTAGAAATTTTATTTCGAAAAAACGACTAAGTGCTTGTAAACAGTACCACTGAACTGTCAAAAAGGTTCAGCCGATTAACACTGAGTTCATTTATGACGTCACGCTGCAGTACCTAATACTGGGGCGAAAATGAATCACTTTTCTGTCAAACGCGAACCAGCTCGTGATTGACCGGTTTGAAGTGCGTAAGATAAGTGGACCCTACACGATTGCTGTTATTGACAATAATCGTATTGTCAATACATTCTATATTGACGTCAATACATCGAGATTGACAATATTTCTGAATTCACATCATTAAAATTATTGTCAATAATTTAAGACCAACCATCGAAATGGCCTCAACTCCATTTTATAAACAAACCTTCTAAGGCCATTTTCTCGGGAACCGAAACCTACATTCGCAATCCTAAACCAATGAGGTACAGAGAGAGTTGGCGCAGATCGTGAAGTAGGGTTGTATTAGTAAACCAAAAAATCAACGTAAACGCAAGTAGTGACGTCACTACTTGCGTGTACTTGCGTGTATCGTACAGGGGTTGTGTGAGTGATTGCTTCACCTCGGTAATCCAGCTCATTGATCCTAAACCACAATCGGGTAGAGGAGAATTTCCTCTACCTGTTCATTATGTTGTTTTGCCTTGGCGGACTTTGGTTTGCGATAAAATGGTCTTGTTTACAAAATGGAGTTGAGGCCTTTTTAATTGTTGGTCTTGAATTCCCCTTCGCGTCAATATTGATGCGTGTGGGGTTTGCTATTGGTGTTGACGGCACCGTCGAAAGATTTGCTCTGTCAGCAAATATAGACAGTTTCTTATAGGAATTTTCGGTGGAGTGAAAGGATAGTACAAAGTCCGCCATGTTTCACGCACAGTCTGACGTTTGCTAATGAATTTTCTCATAGGAGTAAAGAGCTACAGAGTCGCCGTCAACGCCAATAGAGATAGAAGGAGATAGAGATACACTGTAACTGGAAAGTACCCATTAATGGGTGAAAAAGTGCCCATTTCGAAGTAAAGTAGGTAAACTCATTTAATGGGTAAAACGTCTTTACCCATTAATGGGTAAAGACCTTGTACGTCACATCATCGGGTACTTTTTTACCCATTTTTAAATAATAATTGGCTTTATAAAATGGGTACAAAGTACCCAATTTTGAAATCCTTAAACCATGATTTTTCTTTTAGAATTTGTATGATTTATGGATCATTGAAAGAGCCACAATGAATAGTTAAGAATACAAAACGTTATTTATATTTATATCTTTATTTCACCATTTTCCATCCAGTGGTCTTTCCATCGTTCGTGCAAGAAATGGTGCTCCCAAAGCTCTCCTGGGATCTCCTTGCTGATCCGGCTAGTTCTGTCCCTGCAAGTTTCAGATTGATGTTTAGATGTGGGCAGAAAGAAATAAAATAAGAAATACCTACTTTTCAAACGAGCAATTTCCATTCGACATCGTTAAGACACTTTGCGACTGAAGCGAGGACTGGAAGATGTTATCTAAGTTGCTTTTCACCCATTAATGAGTAAAAAAGTACTCATTATTCTCGCCCGAAGCGCTCTGAGAAATGGGTAAAAGAGTACCCATTATTTGAAATTGAACTTCACCCATTATTTGACAGCCTCATATAGTCATCAAAAATGGGTCCTTTTTTACCCATTAATGGGTACATGGCAGTTGCAGTGAAGACAACATATCGAGAAGACTGCGAGGAAGACTGGCAACTCTACCATTTTCTCATTCGACCGCTATGAGACCAATGAGGTACAGAGAGAGGTAGCGCAGATCGTGAAGTAGGGTTGTATTAGTAAACCAAAAAATCAACGTAAACGCAAGTAGTGACGTCACTACTTGCGTGTACTTGCGTGTATCGTACAGGGGTTGTGTGAGTGATTGCTTCACCTCGGTAATCCAGCTCATTGCTATGAGACCTCGATGAGACCGGCACAATCGAGTCATCTGCCGCGAAAAGGTAAATGCTTCGAACGAATTGGATAGCAAAGATTACAACCTCAGAAGAATGGTTTGTGTATTTGCTCATTTATCTATGCGTTACTTCCACCTTCACTCGAGCACAGCGCTACTGTATTTGTCGCTTAGATTCTGGCGGTTCTTTCCCCGTAGAAATAAGCCGATACCATGGAGGCACCACATTTGATCCCGGACCAGGATGCCAACACTCACAGACCACCCTTAATCGACTCCGAAAAATAGCTGGAATTTAGATGCCCTCTCTGCAGATATTTTTTTCGAATTATTTTGCTTTATAGCGCATTCAAATACCTTCTAAAATTATTTAAAAACAGGCTTGATATAAAAAAATAATTTTCAGAATTTTTAATTCATTAGATGTTATCATGATATTTTGTACTTATTAGATACAAGAAGAACTTGAAAGGCAAGTGTCACATTGAGATAGTCACAATCAGCGATTTTACGACTCGCGAGCGCTCACTCTGAGTGAACGCTCACGAATCATAAAATCACTGACTGTAACACAACACTCTGGAAGCGAAAATGACAGATTTTATGTGTCAGATACTTGCCTTTCAACATCTTCTTGTATCTAGCAAGTACAAAATATCATTATAACCACAGAGAACAGACGTTCAAGTTCGATCAGAAACTTGTGTAAAGTTAAGTGGAAACGTCACAGTTACGTACCGCTAGCCAATGAGGTACAGAGAGAGGTGGCGCAGATCGTGAAATAGGGTTGTATTAGTAAACCAAAAAATCAACGTAAACGCAAGTAGTGACGTCACTACTTGCGTGTACTTGCGTGTATCGTACAGTGGTTGTGTGAGTGATTGCTTCACCTCGGTAATCCAGCTCATTGACCGCTAGCATCTCCTCACAGAACAGAAGGAGAAGTGCGAACAAATCGGTGAATCAAAAAGTGTTCGTTTTTCTGCTCAACAAGCGATGTGTTGTGGTAGCGTTCCACACCGGCTTTCTATGTGCACGCATACTATCATAGCATGCTGCCTATCTTAACTGCAGGCAGAAGATGCCTTCTACCGCTAGGTGCGCTAGTGTTGGCAAATGACAAGTGGAGCCACTTTCTGATCCATAGTTCCACTCCTGTGATCTCCTGATTTCCTCTACAAATTTATCACTTTCGACCAATTGGGCGCTAGTATCGATAAATTTTCTGTTGAAAATTGCCACTTGGCGCTACAAGCACTTAGTGTCTAATGTAAGTTTTGCAACGCCAGCGCCATCATGTTGTCAAAGAGGGTTTTTAAGTGCGGGGAAGTCGCCGTTAATGGTGCTTAAGTCAAATAGGAATCTTTACACAAGTTTTTAGAGAAATTTTGTTCGAGCCTCAATGTCTGTTCTCTGTGTTATAACGTCTAATGATTTCAAAATACAGAAAATAATTTTTTTATTGGCGTCTTGCAGTGAAACTTTTCCAAGCTTTCGCCACCTACATTTCGAAGTGAGAACTACTAGAAGGAGGATAGTTTCCAAATTTTCCAAGTAAAACAGACGCTTTTTGGGGCAAATCGGTCCATAAAGAAAAACTAAGAATTTCCCGTGGAAACTTTTGCTTGAATCGTGTAAGAAAACGTGTTTGAAAACTATTTGTTATTATTTCGGTATGGATCGGAGATGTTTTCATGGAAAATTATGCATAACAAGTTTGCACCCACAGGGAGAGGTTACCTCCTGCGCAGCTGCATTTTTCAGAAAACTGGTAAATACGTGCGATTTTCACTAAGATGAAAGTGGAAATTAAGTGAATTTACTTATGAAAGGTTGTATCATGCTGGTGGTAATAGAGAATTGGTTGTTTAGGACGCCAGTATTCAATAAATGTTCATTTTGGCCTTTTTTAAGCAACCATATTGATACTCACAATTTTCGACGGAAAACGTAACGGAACTTGATTTACTCAAAACGCACCATACTATAAAATGGTGCTAGATGGTCTTCAAAGTGAAAACAAGATGACAAATCATCTTTATTTTGAGTAATTCAGCAATTTACTTCTGTTTACCATCATATTTACGATACAGCATTGATGGAGCCGTGAAATGAAATGAATATATCTTATGAAAGTTCACCTGGAAAAGTCAAAAATGTACATCAGTCTGATCGTAAAAACGTTTTCTTCTTCAATTCGAATGTTATATTGGAAGAATTTTACGCAGGCTTGATAAAAATTATGATTTAATGCTAATTTTCACGAATTTTATATGCAGTCTGTCAACATTATCATCATCATGCAGTGGCGACATCTGCGTTGAGCTTTTGCGGCAATCTTCCAATAGCAAGTGAGTGGAAGCAAACCTGCACAGAAAAAAAAGTTGTTGAATATTACCACAGAGAACAGACGTGCAAGTTCGGTCAGAAACTTGTGTAAAATAAGTGGGAACGTCGCCGTTACGTGGTGTTAGCATCTCCTGATTTTCTCTATAAATTTTCCACTTTCGACCAATTTGGCGCTAGTATTGATAAATTTTCTGTTGAAAATTTAGAGATGAACTAGCCTAAGGCTAAAAATCTCTTTAATAAAGAATTAAAAAAAAAAAAAAATCTGTTGAAAATTGTCACTTGGCGCTACTAGCACTTAGTGTCTAGTGTAATTTGTGCAACGCCAGCGCCATCATGTTGTCAAAGAGGATCTTTAAGTGGGGAAGTCGCCGTTAGTGGCGCTTAAGTCAAATAGGAATCTTTACACAAGTTTTTAGAGAAATTTTGTTCGAGCCTCCATGTCTGTTCTCTGTGATATTACATCCAAACTGCTGCAACTAGCAAACGATTTACATCGATTTAGCGAACAAAATTACATCCATTGATGTAATATTGTATCTGCTTTTTGCTATTGGAAGATTGCCGTAAAAGCTCAACGCAGATGTCGCCACTGCATGATGATGATAATGTTGACAGACTGCATATAATATTCGTGAAAATTAGCGTTAAATCATAATTTTCATCAAGCCTGTGTAAATTCTTCCAATATAACATTCGAATGGATCAATGAAAATGCTGTGTTTTTGACAGAACTATGCTGTGGCTACCACAGTATTTTACATTTGATCGTCCATATACAGTAGCGCCAAAAGCATGCTGTGGTGGTTTCAAAACTTGACCATCTAAAATGATCAATTGCAGAAGAAAACGTTTTTACGATCAGACTGATGTGCAACTTTGACTTTTCCAGTTGAACTTTCATAAGATATATTCATTTCATTTCGCGGCTCCAACAATGCTGCATCGTAAATATGATGTAAACAGAAGTAAATTGCTCAATTACTCAAAATAGAGATGATTTGTCATCTTGCTATCACTTTGAAGACCATCTAGCACCATTTTATAGTATGGTGCGTGTTGAGTAAAGCAAGTTCCGTTGCGTTTTCCGTCGAAAATTGTGAGCATCAATATGTTTGCTAACAAAAGGCCAAAATGAACATTTATTGAATATTGGCGTCCTATACAACCAATCTCCATTACCACCAGCATGATACAACCTTTCCTAAGTAAATTCACTTAATTTCCACTTTCATCCTAGTGGAAATCACACATATTCACAATTTTCCGAAAAATGCCGCTGCGCAGGAGGTAACCTCTCCCTGTGGGTGCAAACTTGTTATGCATAATTTGCCATGAAAACATCTCCGATTCATACCGAAATAATAACAAATAGTTTTCAAACACGTTTTCTTACACGATTCAAGCAAAAGTTTCCACGGGAAATTATTAGTTTTTCTTTATGGACCGATTTGCCCCAAAAAGCGTCTGTTTTACTTGGAAAATTTGGAAACTATCCTCCTTCTAGTAGTTCTCACTTCGAAATGTAGGTGGCGAAAGCTTGAAAAAGTTTCACTGCAAGGCGCCAATTACATCATTATTTCACAGACAAACAGACATAACATTCGCAAGTTGTTCATCGAACAAGCATTTAACGGTCAATTTAAAAGTATCGTAGTTGGTAGTACCGCCACCTGTGGCGCGCATAGTCAGTTCCCTTACGTTTGACGTTTACACACTAACGCCATCTATTCAGCGTACTACCATAGAGGTAACTCTAAGACCACTGGGTCCCGAAGAAAATCATTATTATTTTTGGCTCACTCAGTACCAGAACAACGGTCCCAAGAAGTCCCAAGCTATTTAACTCACCAATGCATGTTCTGCATGAATCCACACACCCCTGATGTTATCTGTCAAACTTTCATAGCGAATCAAAACAAACATAGTGTAGTAATAGAATTTCAACTAGAATAGGGTACGTTAATCGTTTGCTTGGGATCAATAGGCTACTAAAGTGGTGAGCCAATTTAAAATCGTTAGTTTCGTATTGATTCTTGGTACTACCCACCACAGTGTACTCAATAGATGGCGGTAATGTTTTAGCGACTATGTTTTACAGTGAGAAATATTCAATGTGTTATGTCTGTTTGTCTGTGATTATTTCATACATCAGCTTGAATTAAATTGAACGATATTACATTTTTTTTGCTGTGTAGCGCCAAATTGGTGGAAAGTGGAAAGTTTATAGAGGAAATCAGGAGATGCTAGCACTACGTAGCGGCGACGTTCCCATAGTGCCAAGTGGCAATTTTCAACAAAAAATTTATCGATACTAGCGTCAAATTGGTCGAAAGTGGAAAATTTATAGAGGAAATCAGGAGATGCCAGCACCACGTAACGGCGATGTTTCAACTTATCTTTACACAAGTTTCTGACCGAAGTTGGACGTCTGTTCTCTGTGGCCACAGATAGTTCTGTCAAAACCTCAGCATTTTCATTGATCCATTGAGGAGTGAGCAGATGTGACTCACACACTGAATTAATCTGGCTGACCGTGTAATAAATTCCTATCCCTCAAGCACACACCTCGCGTTCACCCTCGATCCGCTCGATCCCGAGCCCGAACCCCGAACTCGACTCGAATCGCGAACAGCAGTACTAGATTGAGTGAGCGTCATGTCAAACATTGCTCGCACCTTTTGAGCGGGTTTTATTTTCTGATCGTCGTCTTTTGCAAAAACGAAGCTGCGCATCGAGAATCTGTTTTGTTGTGTAGTTTTCAGTTGCTAGAAACGGAAAATAATATCGTGATTTCGGTTATCGGTGTTTTGCTCTGAATTCCATGTGAAATAAGTCGTGAAAAACCTCTTCGCGCAGGAATCCATCGAGGGTACTGCATTGGAAAAAGAAACCATTGCTACCACTCCGCTAACCCTTCTTCCTCGTCTGCTTGGTCAATAGCCCATAATCGGTAAATTACTAATACCGCCATCAAGCTGGACGGAAAGGAATTAAAAGGTTCCAGCGGCGCTGCTGCTGGAAGTGGCTGTGCTAGTGGTAGTAGTAATTCTAAGAACCGCAAGATGGTATCGAAGAAAAAGGACAGGGAAGCGGAAGTGGCCAAGCAGCCTAAAATGGAACAACTCCAGACGGACCATGAGCTTTTTATGCAAGCCTTTGAAAGTGAGTGTGGATTGTTATTGTATTGGTTTTTTTTTCTTTCTTGGGGGGTGTTCAACCAGGCATACAAGGTTCACCTTTTCGTGTAAATTAATAAAATTATCAGCAGAGTCGATGTGGTAGACTGTGGGTGGTGGAAGTAGAGTCAAGGGGAAAACGATCCGTAGGAAGAGGTCGCCGTGAAGCCCCGGTTTACAATGTTTTGATTATTTCGTTCATTATCTTCTTATTTCCAATTTGCCCAAAGAGATTTTTTTTTTGAGAATTTTCACAGCTGGCAATTTGAAGCTAGACTTAGCGAGGCTTGACTGCGCCCTTAGCAATCTTAAAATGAGGCGAGATGGGCCAACTGTGGTCTTAGCCAGTTGAAAGACAAAAAAAAAATCTTAAAATGACGCCCTCTTTAAAATAATAATAAAAAAATCAGGTGCCTAGACAGCGTGGTAGTATTGTGGCAAACCGCAGAAGCGCTAGAAGTGGGTGGGACTGGTAGGACAATGAAGCATTTTTTTAAATCTCTATTATGGACATTTTTAGCCAACAACAAGCAATGTCCTACCCGTGATTTTATAAAGAATCTTTAAATAATTAATGAACCATTTAAATATTTGTATCAGTTCGTATTCATGGTTTCAGATTAGCTCAGTTCAAATACATTGCTTCACAACATGAGAACTCTTTTGGAATAACACTGAAAGTATGTGCCTCTTACGGAAGTTGCAGAGCTTAGAAGACTAAAGAATTTGTATCGGAGGCAGCTAGTGGCCTGTTGATGCAAATTTAAAACTAAGAGGTCAATAAATCGATTAATATGTCAAAGGGACTGCTTTTGTAAACAAAGAACTCTTAGCACTCCCCAGGTGGTTCGCTGTGAGATCCTTATTCTCGCTACCACTTCGACACTTTAAGTGCACAAATATCAGCTTCCACGACACGTACTACAATGAAACTGTTACTCCACGTTTGCTGCGCTGCAGCATACATGCAGTAGCAATTTCAGGTGAAATGGATATGTAATTTTCGAGGTTTGTGTAATTGAAAATTCGAGGTGGAAGTGTATTTATAGCCTACGTAGCGGCCATTTGTGAACTCTACAAGGAATCATATGATTGTGTTCTGTATACCTTGGTGTAATTAAAGAAAAAATCCTAGTTTCGCAATTTGGCAATTAACCACTTCATTCGAGCAGTTAAAATGACGTTTACTACCACTCGAACTTTGAAATAAAACATTATTTTGAGATTTTTTCTTCTAGAACCACGAGAAAAGTAGCTAACATTTGTGCGTTTCATAAAAAAATAGAAATTAGTTGGTCCAGTTTTGTGAAATCGCTGGTAGAAAGTCACGCCAAAACTGCTTGACAAAGTGGTCAATTGGCGAACAATTTTGATGTGTAAGGAAAATAAGTATTTGTAGAGAAGTCTACGTTAATCCTAGGGGGCTGTAGCTGTGAATCCTCAATTACTAACTGCTTTGCGCCACTCGACTAAACGCCAGAAAATAAGGATTTTGTTGAGGATATGTCGGAAACTCCTGATCGCAACAAGTAAGGCACAATTTATTCAACGGATTATTCATCTTTTCACATAGACTTGCTTCACTGAACACTACAATGTATCTAACTGCATCACTCTTTTGAGGCTTTTTAATTACTTTTTATTATCGAATGCTTATGTTAAATCCAATTGAATTTTCAGTTAACCCATCTTAAAATCGATAGTTTAGTGCTATGAATCTGCAAATTAAAATGCAAAATTTCTGCGCTCTCAAGTATACCTTCAGTGAAAACACAGTGTGGCTCTGCGTTGCCAAAATTTTTAAATTTTATAGGGAGATTAATAGCAATAAACTATATATTATAAGATGGGTTAACTGGAAATTCAATTGGATTTAACACATGCATTCTATATAAAAACAAATTTATGAAAAAGCTTCAAAAGAGCGATCCATCCCTGTCCTACTTATTTTCATGGGATTGTTAATTTAAAATTTAGTGCTCGCTTCAGCACCTGGTAGCAGATAGAAGAGTCATACAAATAATGGTGAATGGTTTCATGGCTGTTCTTTTGAATATGATAGAATTATCATTATGATTATGAAATCCAAATCAACACCTCCCACACCATATGAATTTTCCATGAAATTCTGTAAATTTTGAGGTACCACACGGCTTGGTTCTGTGGATGGAAGTGATAAATTGGCCACATTTACGGTTACTCCGGAACCTTTTCCGGGACCACCAGGTGACCAATGTTGATTTAGACAGTTGACATACCCTCTGATGAATTATTCATGAAATTCTGCGAATCTTGAGGTGTCACACGACTTGGTCCTATGAACATTATAAATTAGCCACCTTTCCAGGAATCCCGGATCCTGTTCCGAGACCACCGGGTGGCCAATGTTGCCCCGGACATGTTGGCATGGTGTCTGATGAATTCTTCATGAAATTCTGCGAATTCGGAAGTGTCGCACGAATTGGTTCTATGAACATTATAAATTGGCTACCGTTCCAGGGTTAGCCAGATGGCCAATGTTGCTCTAGACTGTTGACGTAGCTTCTGATGCATTTTCCACGAAATTCTGCAAATTTTGAGGTGTCGCACGACGTGGTTCTTTTAAAATCAGTGGCGTTTCCTTAACTCAATCTACTTGTACACCAACAATCAAAACATAAGCAATTATCAAAAAATTGCTTGCAATGGATAGATATAGAGTAAACTAGAACATTAAGTTTATTTTTAAACCGATTCGATTATAAATATGGCATTAAATCTGGTTTTGAAAGTTGGTGCACAGGTAAAAAGTGAGGCTACGGCACGCCACTGATGAAAATGATATATTGGTCACCTTTCAAGGGTTCCCGAAACATGTTCCGAGACCACCGGATGGCCAATGTCGCCCGGACATGTTGACATGGCCTCTTATAAATTGTGTGTGTGTGTGTGTGTGTGTATTCCCTCTAGACCCCCACTGGCCGGCAGTGTTATTATGGAAGAACTCTCTCTACAATGTCACATTTATGGTCATTGTAGACAGCTTTAGTCCGGGAGTTAGAAGGTGATAGCTCTATTGCAGATCCAGCAACCCATTTCAGAATGTCTGGAGAGTCACGCTAATTCCGAGGTTACTTTCACTCACAATAAGCTCCGCATGTATGCATCACCGTTATCAAATGGATATTGGTGATACATACACACTTCCAGGTTCGAAAATATTCTTTTCAACCCTGGCATGTAAATAAATAAATGGAAAGCTCTCACCATATTCTGCTCTTCCGCCGTCGTTATTTGCTTCTTTTGGAATCCCTTGGACTTTTTTCTCTAACGCTTCGTATTTCATTCCGTGCTTCACCGGCAATTTCCTTCCGTAGATCGTCCTTGGTTGGTTGGTTCTAATATGATTCCGCCTTTTTTGGTCGGTTTGATGTCCACCATATGTTATTGAATTGCCATGATGATCTGGCACGAGGCTCACGTCCAAAGTCACTGGTCCATCGAGCGCTCCGTTTGCGAAAGGAGAATGAAAGAAATACGAAAGTGATCAGTTTCAAGAAGTGACAGTTTCATCAGATTCCCCAACTAACCATACTCAAGCAAAGTAAGAATACACAAGCTATAGTGCGACTATATGGTTACTTGGGTACTCATATGGCCGTCAGAATGGTTCATCGGTTGCGAAGTGAAGTATTTCTGAAAGTGATGCGTAATATTTCTCAATGTTTTGAATTTATCCTAACGTTACCTCAATGTTATATCACAGACAAGCAGACACAACACATTGAACATTTATAATTGTAAACCCTACCGCCATCTGTCGTATATACTTTGATGGGCAATACACTCAACAGATGGTTGTAGTGTGTAAACGTCAAACGCTAGGGAATTGATTATGTGCACCACAAATGGCAGTACTATCAACTAAGAAACATTTAAATTGACCGTTAAAAACGATTTTGATGAACGTTTTAAGAGTGTTATGTCTGCTTTTCTGTGATCTTACCTTCACTATCGCAACTTCGGGTAATCTGCGAAAGTACTTGCATTTTCTCAGGCACTTTTGATCTAACTGCAATTACTCTCTCATACTCGAAATGTGCCACGACCAAATTGGCACAACGACTTATAAATTCTTCATGAAATTCAACAAATGTGAAGGAGCCACACGAATTCGTTCTATGAAAATGATAAAATGGCCTCCGGAACCTATTCAGGGACCACCAAGTGGCCAATGCTGAACCAGACAGTACACATAGTATCTGATGAATTCTCCATGAAATTCTGCGAATTTTAAGGTGCCGTGCGAATTGGTTCCCAAAAGATTAGTGGGTGTAAATAATTTTAAATTTGGTAAGATAATGCCTCCGAAATCGTTGCGTAACTTTTTTTTATATCGTAGGAAGGTTAATTAAAGCACTATTAACAATAACAAAGAATATGTAAATATTCTCTTTAATTGTTCAATAATCACCTTTTAAAATTGAACCTCACACGCGACCCCTACATTTATAAAAAAAATTTAAACAAATTGCTTGAGAAATTGCTGCATTGTGCATTTAAGTCTTCGGTAAGCTCATTTTCACCATATTTGACAAAACCAGTTACATAAAATATCATCAACAATAGTTTTCATTTGATTTCATTGGTAAACATGGTTTATTTGTTTTGTATTGAATAATATTGTATAATTTAATAGTTAAATTTAGTAAACAGTAACAGCTGTTGCTAGCACGATTAAAAATCAAAAAGCATTGTAATAAACAAACATTAATCGATTTCACTCCATGTAAGACGCATGGCACTTTTGACCAACAGGGGTTGGCATTCTTGCCCCATTGCAGTTTCAAAAAATGATTTGAGAGGACATTTTTTGAATATATTTGCATTACATTGCTGATTTATGAATTTGCAATACGAGCATGAGCCACGGTTGCTACTCTGTTTTTGCCAGATCAGCTGTAATTACACAAAGAACCAATAGACGGTGCTTAGGACTAGCAATAATCCTCGATGTGATCTAAAACTAACTAATGGCTTCCAAATTTATTTACCTTTCCGTATTTACCGTAAGATTTGATAAAGAAAAACAAATTGTTGAGATATTGTTAAAAATCTAACACTGCTTCTTGACACCAAACTCGGCCTACGGATTCAAAACTCGGCCTAACGCTTTGAAACGCCAATGAATTCACTTCGGCCTATCGGATGAAGATAAAGATTGATTCGGTCGGAGCGCTTCATTTGTTTTTGAGAATATTGAGTGCAAACATTCATATCACGCGTTCTTATTGACTTCGTTCGGTAGCATTTGAACTAAAGTATCGTACCAAACGCAAAATTGACCTGTTAACGCTGAAATCATGGATTTATTTGATGTTGTCTGTTTGACAGGCCCAAAATGGGCGCTTAGGCCGAAGCAAGTTTCTACCCTACCTAGACATTTATCGCACACAGTCAAGAAAGATTGAGGAGCGTATAGAAGCAAAACCGCGAGACGCAAAGGACTTAAAAACGGAGACCGGTGACACACAAAACAATAAAACGGATTTGTTGAACCAGCAATAATTGTTATTTATTGATTTTTTGTGTGTTTAAATTAAAACCTACCTGTATCTGTACCACTAAACTGCACAAAATCACATATCCATCCCATGTTTGCTTGATTTTCTATCGATTTGGGACTGTTATGCGATCATGGGTAGTACACTACTTTTTGTTATTCACAAATAATCATATTGAATTATTTATCTTAATTGCTTCTTTCAGAACCAACCCAGATATATCGGTATTTAAGGACTCGAAACATGATATCGGTAAGATGTATTCGTTGCATCAATATTGAATAGTGTTGAATAACTTTTTTTTTTGTATTTGGCAGCCCATATTCCTGAACCGAAACTTATCATACATGCGTCACAGGATGTCCCGTTCACATAAAAGTCGTAACATCTTCAAAATTGACACAATGTTGGCTCAAAAAATGAACAAAATACGTAACGACAAAGTTAATGGATTGTTGCTGACTGGCGAATACCTAACAATACTATTTCTGGGTTTTTACGACCAAAGTCACGTTGACAATATAACAGATGACTCGAAAAATGTGGATCTTGACGAGAATGGTGCTAAGACCGTACAAGTGGAAACGATTCTCTTGAAAATCTCACACAACAAACGCAAAGATATCTCGTCGGCGCTGATGCAGGTGGCTGTAGGAAAATCCGAAGTGGTGGTGAATCCGATGGAAAAAGTAGCTGACGACAAGGTGCCTACAATCAGTATTGCTACAGAATCATTCAACTCGGTGGGCGTAAATCAGGTGGCTGGGCCACAATTGTCCTTTCTTCTGCTGTTCAGGATCCATATGCATTGCAATACGGAAAACAGTTATTGCGCTATATCGAACGGAACTGATGCGTATGAAAATGGTGGAAGTGATGAAGAGCCTTCGGCGAAGAGACAAAAATTGAGCGTTACAAGCAAGTTGTTCGGAACTGAGCTGATCATATACGACAAATACGGTAGATGTTTGCTAAAAGAAGGTGACTATGAGCTTACCGTACAGGAGATCTTGCCACATCAGCAACAAATGCAAAAGTATAATTCACCGAAGAAAAATTCCACCTGGGAGACAATCCAGCCACTGAATGGCGATCGCAACGACGTAGACATAATTGACATCTACAAACAGAACGGCCTCGATGATCAAAATCCTATTGTTTTGTTCAGTAAATCACCAAGCCTCAAGTTTCGTTTACAGTGGACTAAAGAAGCATTGCCTGGTCTAGTGGATAGACCGCAACCCGTAACGATAAACTTGAATAACAGCAATGACAAGGAGAATCATAAACCTGAGGCACTTTCGTCGTCATACAAAAGGAACCTCAGCATTAACATCAATAACAATAGTATCCTCACACCTGCGGCAGCTGCAGGTAATTCCAATATCACTTCGCAGTTTGACGGAAATACGGGTGCACTTGTGCCTATTGGAGCTACTAACCAAACCTCTGGTTCCACAGAACTGAAGCATTACGCCGATGAACCTAAAATTGATCACATCATCTATCAATTCGTGTACAACAACAATTCTCGTCAACAAACAGAAACCAAGTCGGATTTCCACTGCCCATGGTGCAGCCTGAACTGCGGTACACTGTATCCATTGCTAAAACACTTGAAACTTTGCCACGCAAGATTTATTTTTACGTACATACCGATACCAAATGGAGCTAGAATCGATGTGTCGATCAATGAAATGTACGATGGTTCATACAACGGATCACCACACGATTTGCTTGGTAGCGTTAACGCATTTTCTCGACGAGGTCCTATGCGCAGAACTGTTGTCACGAACCTGCTCGTATGCAGACCACGGCGTCAGAAACATAGCCTGACCGAGTTTATCGAGTGCGATGAGAATGAATTCGATAGTCAGCGACCGTTCATCACTGGACATAGCAGGTAAGTAGCTAGATTTAGGGTACATTTACGTTTAATACTTTTCGCATTTAATTTAAAATATTCTGCTTTCAATTTAGAATGTACCACCATACAATGACCTGCCTACCGGTTCATCCAAAAGAGTTGGATATCGATTCGGAGGGTGAAAGCGATCCACTGTGGTTACAGTACAAAACGATGCAAATGATCGACGAGTTTACCGACGTGAATGAGGGCGAGAAGGAACTGATGAAGATGTGGAATTTACATGTGATGAAATATGGCTACGTTGGTGATTGCCAGATTCCAGTCGCATTGGACATGTTCATCAATTGTCGAGGACGTGATTTGCTACGGAAAAATTTATACCGGAACTTCGTGCTCCATGTGGGCTCCATGTTCGATTTCGGATTGGTTTCGCCCGAAGTAATGCAGAAGGCTATTAGAAAATTACAGGTTAGTATTGTTTCTGTAATCCCTTTTTATTGAGCATGTGCACACTATAGTCGCTATAGTTTTAGTCTGGCGGATAGAATTTTGATCTATCGCAAAGCAGTACCAATTCAATAGGCCAACAATTGAAAAGGTATTATAAACTTTGTATAAACAAAACTTGGATACAACGGCGCCGGTGGTGTAGTGGTAAGCGTGATTACCTCACACCCCAGCAGGCCTGGGTTCAATCCCAGTCGGCGCCGCCAGGATGTTCTGACGCATAACATCTCTGATCACGCCTTCCTTCGGATGGGAAGTAAAGCCGTTGGTCCCCGGTTCATGAGTTGATGGGTCGATAGGTAGGGTCCAGGTGTGGGAGCTGCCTTCCTGGCACGTCGGTAGCATTGGTGATCAGCACGGAAAACAAGATCAACGGAAAAAACAAACCAAAAGAAAAAAAAAAAAACTTGGATAAACAAAACTTGAATGGTTCTTGCCTCGTCAACCGAACGTAAATTAACAGCATCATCGGATAGGGGAACCCAACCCGATGATGGTGCTGGTTTACGTGTAGGCGAGCCTTGAGTCACGAGAAAAGGATTCCCCCGAAAAACTTCCCAGAATATATCAAAAGAAAAATCTTCATCTTTTGAGAGGATATTATTTATTCGAAGAAGGGAATATTTCGATTCTATAACATTCCCCAGAAAACCATTCCCCAGAATTCCATTCCCCAGAATTCCATTCCCCAGAATGCACCATTCCTCAGAAAAGCATTCCCCAGAATGTACCATTCCCCAGAAAAGATGATGACATTAGTAATTTTCACTTTTATTTTTGTTTACTATTGATGATATACTACGTTTACTTTTATGGAACTATGTATTTATCAATTCCAAACCATTTATAGCTCTTTAGAAACCTTCAACAACCTTCAAGTTTTCGAGCACTTCGTACATCATTTAAAAAGTCAAAGGGTCAATTATGCAATCCAATTCAACCAGTCGGAAACTGTTAAACCTTATCGAAGAATTGTTCGATCTGAGTTGAAGAATTTCTCGTTATGGATTAAAAAATCGGTGCATGGAACGTTGAACTACCGATTACAAACTTATAACATTATTCCACACGTTATTATCCCGAATGGGCATTACCCCGAATCCCTTGCGAAAAGCTATTGATTATATAATTTCCTTTGATATTAAAAGAAGGGAATATTCCCTTCTTTATCATATATTTAACGAATTAATTATTTTCTCTTATATGTATTAAAAGAAGGGAATATTCCCTTCTTTATCGTTTATCCAAAGAATTAATTATTTCCTTTTGTGATATTTTCAAATAAGGGAATATTCTCTTCTTTATCATATATTTAACAAATTAATTTATTATCTTTTAAATATTAAAAGAAGGGAATATTCCCTTCTTTATCGTGTATCCAAAGAATTAATTATTTACATTTATTATATTTTCAAAGAAGAAAATATTCCCTTCTTTATCGTATATCCAAAGAATTAATTAGTTCCTTTTCTTATATTTTCAAAGAAGGGAAAACCCCTTGATCCATTAAGAAGTTTTTCTCTTCTTTTTATATACGCGAAAGAAGATTCCAGGAGTGACTACATAATAAACAAAAATAGTCAATCTAATACAAAGCATGCTTTTCTGGGGAATGATTTTCGGGGGAATGTTATAGAATCGAATATTTCTCGATGAACATTTCAAATGGTCCTATCTGCTTTGATCGATTCTCTTCATCGACTTTCTCTTTTCATAACCACTGCTATGCAAACAGATTTCGCGCTAATTCTACCACATAGTTTGATAAAGGAGGTTCTTATCTAGCGTCCAAAACGTCAAATACAACAGGGAAAGGTTTTGCAGCTGAGTTATTAACGAAAGAGAAAGTCGATTAAGAGAATCGATCAAAGCAGATAGGACCATTTGAAATGTTCATCGAGATTTCATTCTTTATTAAATATTCGAAGATGGGATTATTTCCATTTTTAAATATTCAAAGAAGGGAATATTCCTTTCTTTATTACATATTTGAAGATGGGATTATTTCCTCCTTCTTTATTATATATTTAAAAAAGTGAATATTCCCTTCTTTATTAAAAATTCGAAAAATGGATTATTTCCTTCTGTATAAAATATACGAAGAAGGGAATATTTTCTTCGAAGAAGAGTTTATTTCCATCTTATATATTTGAAGAAGAGTGTGTTTCCTTCTTTATTAAATTTTGGAATAAGGGAATATTGCGTTCTTTATTATATATTAGAAGGAGGGAATATTCAATTATATCTTCATAGAAGGGAATATTCATTTCTATATTAATTATTCGAAGTAGGGATATTCCCTTCTTTATTGTATATTAAATTACAGGGTGTCGACTTCCGGTAAAAACCTTTAAAATCAGATAATATCAGGGAATTAATTTTTGGACCTGGAAAATCAGGGAATCTCTGAGAGTTTCATTCAAAGCCAGGAAAAGATTTCTTTACAACAGAAACTTATCAATAAGTATGGCTGGCTTCGCTAGTTCCAAACAACTTAATTACTCGGTGTAGTTTGAGGATGGTTTTTCATTTCAAATTATAAATAGAGTTGCGAACTTGTGGTTACTTAATGCTTGATGTTGCATTTTAGCAACTTGAGCAAAAGTTACTCAAATAAATGATTTTGAACCTATTATAAATTCAGCTCCCACTGGGTGTTTTAACATTGCTGAGTTGAATTGAGATAAACATCAATCCTTAGACACTAGATGTTGTTAGTTGTTGCAAAATTTAAGCTGCTAATGGGTATGTGCGTCTCTTAATAGATGTTATACTTAATTGCGTCTGCCAAATTTAAACTTCGAGTAGATTGGTGCGTCTGCGCGATCCAAATGTGTTCAACAAAAATCAATTCCTTGAGCGCATTGGAGCGCCTTTTAGTAAATGCAGGAATGATTAAGAGTTAAGGTGGGTTTAGAGAATGCAAGTCATTGATCAACTCAGTTGAATTAAACTGGCTTCAAAAGTTAAGCCTGGTTCAACTTTTTTCAATTCGTGTATGTTGATCAAGTCAGTTGAGGCACGTTCAATTCACGTTCAAGTCCCTTGAATTCAGCTGAGTTGATTGTTAAGCGCAGCTTTAAGAGAAGATGATGATTTTTTTTCTGAATACTTCTATTTATTGTTCCTTATTGTAATCTTAACAGCTTAATGAGCTCAAAGAACTAACTAAATGAGATTTTAGGATAATGGCACAGAACAGAAGGGGAACTTCACATCAGAAAGTGGCTCCACTTTTCATTGGAAAACACTAGCGCACCTAGCGGTAGAAGGCATCTTCTGCCTGCAGTTAATATAGACAGCATGCTGTGATAGTGTGAGTGCGCATAGAAAACCCGTGTGGAACGCTACCCCACAACCACAACGCATCACTTGTTAAGCAGAAAAACGTACAACTTTTTGCTTCACCGATTGGTTTGCACTTCCCCTTCTGTTCTACACAGCATAGAGTGGCTTTATAGAGTTTTCTAGGTCTTCATTGTAAACCTGTTCGTAAAATTAGCTTCTCAGTGAAGTTTAGTATCGTAATGTTGATGCTATTGCAATTTAGATGGAATTAACTTACATAATTTTGGTACAAATCGGATTTTTCATCTCTCTTTACCAAACTCCCCCTTTGGAGAGGGATGGTGAGGGGTGTCCCCCCCGCCGGTAGAACTGTTTCAAACACACAGTTGGTACTTGAGCGGGTACCCCTCACCATCCCTCTCCAAAGGGGGAGTTTGGTAAAGAGAGATGAAAAAACCGATTTGTACCTTCCTTAAAAGTTGTTCTAGCTCGCTATTCTAATATCTATATGCAATCTTCACACTGCCGTACTCTAACGGAACTATCAACTCTATGCTTTCATCTACTCCATCTATCGTATAAAAATTACCACTACAGTCTGTTATTTGAAATTAGCATCTTCAACTATGTAAATCGTTGACTTCACGTAGAAGTAATACTAAAACATATAGTCAAAGTAAAATGAAAGAAGGTCACATAGGGCGTTCATTGAATATATTTTCCATAATGCATTACAATTTCAAACCTTGTTTTTCATTAACTCGTAGGAAAAGCATGTATTTTATATTCGGTTAAATGCAAAATATCGATTTGTTTATTTTTGCGACTTACGTCCTTTTGAAAAGTTATGCTTGAAATGTTTGAACATGAATGGCGAATGTGTCAACTTTGAAATAGCGTTATATTTATTTACCTAAGTTGGGTATATTTACTAATGTTACTGTGCACACTTATAGCGAATTCGTTTATTATCGAGGTGCAAACCTCAACCTGAGCTGGGTTTTAAAAATAAACGATCAAACTGACGTTTGTCAGAAAACAAGCAGGCCCAATCTTGATACCCGATCCAGGTTGGAACTGAATAATAAACGAATTCGCTATTAGTTTTTTCTACCGAGCTCGGCTGTGCAAATTTTGGCAAAAAAGTTTTACTGAGATCTCAGCAAACATTTTATTTGTTTGCTGAGATTCAGCTTAGCATTATCCAAGACTCAGCAATCAAATGTCACTTTTGCTATGATCTCAGTGAAACTTATTTTTACCGAGATTTGCACAGTCGAGCTCGGTAGAAAAAACTAAGTGTGTGTGTGTGTGTGTGTACTTGAAGTGTAAGTTAATAACTCGTCAGCTAAGAAATTCCTGGAAGTCAACAATCTTTTCGGAAAATGAGGAAAATCGCATTGTAGTTTGAATTTTTAAACCAACAAAAGCTGGATTTCCAATCTACATATGACATCATTTGAGGGCTACCATAAAGTATTTCTTAAAGGAATATGCTTCTTCTTTGGAAATATGCTCAAAGTTTCCAATAAAATCCTCCCAAACTTTTTGATATTTCTTCAAAATATCATTAATTCCTTTAGGAATTCTCTTGAAACTATCTTCAAACTAGCTTAAACTTCCGTAAAGTTTTTTTTTAGCTATAATAAGAATTAGATTCCCTTGGTATTATTATCCATATTTCGTTGCAGCTCTCCTCAGAATTTCTATTTGATAAGGTGATACTCTAAGGTAGCCTTAGCGTGAAACTTCAAAGGCACAAATGTCAGCTTCCACAAAAAATACAAATTTGAAATTGCTACTCCTTGTTTGCTGTGCTACTACAAACAGAGAGTACCAATTTCATAATTGTATATTTTGTAGAAGCTGACATTTGTGCCTTTGAAGTTTCACGCTAAGGCTTCCTTAGAGTATCACCGATCGATCGATCAGATCAACATTTACGAGATTTTAAGTTATATCATCATTAAAGACAATTGGGTTCTTTAAGGGTATTGAGGTAAATGCATATTAGTAATCTGCATTAAAAATGGAACCCAAACCCAAAATTTCATCAATTTTGGTACACTGGAACTATTTTAAAGAAGAACGATTACATTCGCAAAAATCACCTTATTAGCGCCCCTCGGTGTCACTTTGTATGGGAGCGAGCTGTCAGTTTGTCAGTTTAGTGTCAAACAGTGAAGTTATTATTTTGCTTTAAATCTTGATTTAAAAATCGAGATGAAAGTGTGTGGTTTCGAAAAAAATATCGCTGTGCTCAGAAAACGAAGCTCTTTCAGATGATGAAAACCGATATATTTTTCAAAATTAAAGAACCCAATTGACACCGTCTTCAAAAACAAGAGGTTACACAGACTGAACTCTTAACACTAGACAACGACACACAAAATACACAGTAGACCAGTGGGTAAACTTCCGTTTTTACGAAAAGTTCCTCGGGCCGGAGCAGGAATCGATTCCTCACACACACAATACGCCTAAACGACGCTAACCGCACTGCCTCGAATCCCACTTTTAAGTTTGCCTCATGCTTCATTCGCTTTGAATCCCTTCTAGAGAATTCAGAATTGAATGCTCCTCGAAATTCCTTCCGATTGCTTTTGAGTTTTCTTAAGTACTACTGTCATAATCCCCATAATATTCTATAGATCTACCTTAGAAATCTCCTGTAGCTCAACCCAGAATTTTCTTGAAATACTTCTCCAAATTACCTGAAATTTATATTCAAATTGAATTGAAAGTCTACCCAAAATTCCCGTATAATCATCTTTAGAATGTCTCTACAATTCTCCTCAAAACTCATTGGTCATTCTCATCATAATTATCTGTCCAATGCTTCGGAGTGTCAGAATCCTAACATGTTGTCAAAGTCCAAGAATCATGTTTTTTTTTATCTGAGGGTTTTAAAATACACCATATTTAAACTCAAAAAGCTCGCAAAGATCAAGATTGTGAAATATAGGCCTAGCCTCAAACTATTGAACATTTTCTTAGTCCTTGAATTCAAATGTTATTCCATGGATCTCATTGTTTTATAAACACAAATATGCTCAATCTATCAATACAGCCTAGTGCCGTTCGAATAACTTACAAGAAGTAACTTATACAAATTTCAAAATTCTGAGACATTTACAAACATTTCAAATTTAGGACTTCATAACATTATCTAAATTATGCAAATTATGAAACTTAATAAATTTTTAAAATTCTGAAAATTTACTTCGTTGGGGGAAGTTTCTCTGACTTTTTACATTTAAAATAAATTGCAGTGATCAATCATGCCCATATTCCATTTTTACAATATTTAGCTGTTTATATTAAACCGGGAAACATAGGTAGGGCAATCGTTAAAAACCGGGAAAAAACTGGATTTTTATTTCTTAAAGTTAGTGGCCAAATAGTACTGTACTGCTAGTACAAATACACAAAGACAGTGGTGGCTTTTAAATTAGCACAATAGGCCGATTTTCATACAAACTAGCCAATTTTGGCATGTTGCAACTATGTTTTGTTATAAACAACTGAGCTGCGTGTACGTAATATCAAATTATTAGGAATTGAAAAAAAAAATCGAAATTTCCGAAGTTTTTTAATTATTTTTAAAATTTTCATCCATATATACATATAGCCATATTGCAAATAAACGACGGCGTGCTTAAGAAAGTTTACGATATGGTAAAAAATTTCAGAAAAAATAGACTTCGAAAAGATCGAATTATAAATGTACTAATTAGTTGGCGATAAACTTCCCCTTAGGGGAAGCTCACCGCTTCGAAAAAAATAATTACGTTTTGATTTTTCTAAAAATATTGAAAAAAAAGTATCAAAAATCTAAAAAAATCACATTTTTTCTAATTTTTTAAAGAAAATTCACGTGCAAAAACATGTTTTATAAGTCATTATGGCATAAAGTTGGACTCAAAAAACCACAAAACATCAACTTTTCGGTTTTTCTGAGAGTCCAATTTTTTTTTCATGATGGGATGGAAAAATTTTTTTTGCATGTAATTTTTGACAAAAATCTAAGGAAGAAACTGATTTTCTTGGAGTTTTGATAATTTTTCCCAATATTTTTAGAAAAATAAAAACGTACCGAAAATATTTTTTTATTTTCGGGCCGGTGAGCTTCCCCTTAAAGTGAAAATTTTATACGATATATGAGGAGATAAAAGTATACACTGGATAGTTCCGTTATAGTAACAGACAGAGTTATAGACAGTGTGAAAATTGTGTATAAAAAGTAGAAAGCGAAGGACAATTTTGAGGATGTTACGAATCGAATCGAGCATCCCCTTTACCAAACTCATCCGGTGATTAGGGGTAGAGAGGGGTGTTTCCGAAACGACGATCATCCCTTTTGCCAGTGGTGGCGAGGGGAAACACTCCTCACCACCCCTCATCAACGGCAATTTAAAATACCAATATCTCTGGAGTATCTTGAGATATTGGCCTGAATTTTCTTCCGATAATAGAAGAACTAGTACAGACTGTGTTATAATATGTTTACAGAAATCGGTTGTAATTTCAGAAAGTTATACCTCACAATGTCAAAAAAAAAGGCATGGGCCTCGAGAGTAATCACGGGCGGGAAAAAGTTTAGTAGTTGGCCCAGTGGCGTTTCCTTAACCTCAATGTACCTGTGCACCATCTCTCAAAACATAAACAATTACTAAAATATTGCTTGCAATTGATATAGGGTAGAGAACTACTTCGGCCTAATCGCCCATTTTGGGCCTATCGAGCAGAAAACTTCAAATAAATCCATGATTTCAGAGTTAACAAGTCAATTATGCGTTTGGTACGATACTTTAGTTCATAAGCTACGGAACGAAGTCAATGAGAACGCGTGATATGAAGGTTTTCACACATTATTCTCAAAAACAAAAGAAGCGCTCCGACCGAATCAATTTTTATCGTCATCCGATAGGCCGAAGTGAATTCATTGGCGTTTCAATGCGTTAGGCCGAGTTTGGCGTCAAGAAGTAGTGTTAGACTTTTGACAATATCTCAACGATTGGTTTCTCTTTATCAAATCTTACGGTACATACGGAAAGGTAAATACATTTGAAAGCCATCAGTAATAATAACATTCCGTTTGGTGCTAAACTGCGCTAGTTTGAGAAAGACTAAGTGCGGGTTGTGCTTAATAGGCCGGAAATGGGGTAGTTAACCCTATGTATATTGAAGAAACTAGAAGATTAAGTATACATATTTTTCAACCGATTCGAGTATAAATATGGCATTAAACCTGGTTTTAAAAGTTGGTGCACAGGCCAGGCATGGAACATCATTTGCATTCATTTCATACATTCATTTACATTTATTTGCCTCTAACTTTTTTCATCAACAGCATTCCACAAAATAATGTATAGAGCTTTTGTCGGTTTTGTTATTAGCTACAACTTTTGCTCATAACTCATCTCTTATGCATCACGAACTAGAGCGGGCAGAACTTGTTACTGTTTTTCAGTGAATGTAAAATACATTCACTGAAAAACAGTAGTGGCTTCTGCTTCGTCATGCATAAGAGATATGGATTTGACTTGTTAACAAAAGTTGTAGCTAATAACAAAACCTACAAAAACTCTGCACAACATTTTGCGGAATGCTGTTTAAGAAAAAAGTTAGAGGCAAATGAATGTAAATGAATGCACGAAATGAATGCAAATGATTTTCCATGCCTGGCACAGGCAAAAAGTGAGGTTACGGGACGCCACTGAGTTGGCCCATGGAAATGTATTCACAATAATTTCGAAATCCGTACGGTACCATCACAGACAAACAGACATAACACTTGCAAGTTGTTCGTCGAACAAGCATTTAACGGTCAATTTAAAAGTATCGTAGTTGGTAGTACCGCCACCTGTGGCGCGCATAGTCAATTCCCTTGCGTTTGACGTTTACACACTGCCGCCATCTGTTCAGTGTAGTGCCCACCAGAGTGTACTCAACAGATGGCGGTAATGTTTTAGCGACGATGTTTTACAGTGAGAAATATTCAATGTGTTATGTCTGTTTGTCTGTGGTACCATTGTCTTTTCATGCCCAGAAATTTGACTACTAACGAAAAAAACTACTTTTGAATTCTTGAAAAATGATCCGCTTACTATTGCACCTTAAATAAAGCACCATGTTGTTATCACATATCATATACGGTGCTGACAATACTGTGTACTGTATTTGCAGCATTTCTTTTTTCTCTGGCTGTTGAAGCATTTGGTTTGAGGCTTGTAAAAAAAAACTCCACTGATTAATGAAATTGAGTGTCTGTGAGATTTTCTTCTCCACATTCGTCATGTACGGCATTTTCAAAGATAATGATACTAGTTAATGTTGTTTGTAGCCTCTAACAGGTTGCTGTCACAAGCTCCGTCAAAGTATAAACATATTCTAATATATTTTCCCTTCATCAGAATTTGTTATTTGAACATCCAGATCTACAAAGGCAAGTTGCAGCATCTCGAAAAGAGCAGATGGAATACTGGAACACCGTAACCGTACACAAACAGGTTCAACCAAAGACGGAGAAGACAACGGATAGAGCTGGCGCAGGCGCAAGCGGAACCCCGTCCACTCCTTCACATAAATCTAGCGCATCTGGGTCCGGAAACGAAAAGAAAGTCAAACCAACAATAACACCTGCGAAGAATGTCATCGCTGGTGCATCTTGCAGCTCCATTTCGGCCATTGACAAAAACGGTAAGTGTTCACTTAGTTGAGCCGATGTCGTGTGTACCCAAACTACCAACTGTACGCAAACACATCAAGCTCATCAACATTCCTAGTTCATCTTGATGTTTCTATGTGTCTACAACTCATGTAACATGTTACAGCCATTTCACAACCCCGTCGTAGAAGTGCCAGTGCTGCGCTTCATTCCAATCCATCATTAGCCAACAACACTGCCAACAAAGATACACATCATTCATCTGCCCACACCAATTCATCTCAATCGTCTTCTTATGCTTCACACTCAAATAAACGATCGTCCACTACGGCTAGCGGCAGTAATGCCACCAGGAGCAACACCTATGCTAATAGCGGCAGCAGCAGTGCCAACAATGCCTCAACTATTACAACAAGAAGAAAGTCTCTTTCCGTAGGTACACAGCGAAAGCGATCTATCAACTGACCTTGATTCTAATTGTGGGCTGGTGTTAGATGGAATCGTTAACGTAAACTGCCTAATCTGCCACTTAGTTGGCTTGCTTATGCCTGAGGTAGAAGCGAAGCCGATATTGATATCAAAGAGAAGTCTTAAAAGAGAGAATGTGATTGTATGTTTGTGTATGTTTGTATAAATCATAAATTGGAGTGAATGTGTAATGTTTTTGCATTTTAGAATTAGCTCTAGAATAATTTGACTAAACGTCCTACATCGTTGTAATTCGAAAGAAAGGAAGTCGATACAAAAGGAGCGAATAACGCAAAACGATAAGATTTTGTATTCATTTTTGAATATAACCAGCAGAATGGCAATGAAACAGTAATAATAAGCAGCCAACGGTTCAATTCACTAGTTAGTAGGAATGTTGAATCAGTTAACCAATGAGTTGTAGAACCAAGCAAACAGTGCCGTTCTGTGGCAAAACTAGGAAAAAAATCGTAAAGATAAATGGACTGTTCATTAAACTCAAGGAAACGTACAAGCAAAGGAACACGCATATGCCAGTCGATACTGTATGTCTATATGTAGAACTAAAGTAAAGGATTTCTTTCACTACAGCTTATATGTCAATCCATTTAATAAGAGTACTACAAACAGATTTGCCATTGAACAATATTTTCGAAGCTCAATGGTTCATATATGTATTTTATAAAATGAAACAATGGGAAAAAAGACAACACGCAAAGTTGAAGAATTTTGTGAATTTTTAGTAACGGTTTTTGTGTGATTAGTGTACTTGATTTCACGAACTGAGGTAATTTTCAAAGGTCACTTTACGAAATAACACCTTGAAGGTCTCATGTGTAGCCAATGTTTCAATGTTTTCCTATTTCCAGCTCTGAATATCTGAGACACTTTTTAGATTAGTCGCGAAAGTTATTTGTTTTTGTATTTCTATTAAAGTCATTTCGCTGCAAATAAGCGATTCTTTACCTTTTTAAACGTTAACCTGTTCCAAGCAAGACTTGAAAATGGCTTAAACTTGTTTTCATTGCGTAATTTGAGTATTGCAATAAAAGTCGGTAGAAACATACGATACAAAAGCTCAATTTTTTTTACAAGCATATCACAGCATTAATCCCATCCAAATTCTACTATTTATTTTTTGTTTCAAGTTAAATTCAATTTACATTCATGTTTTAATCTAGGTGCTCCAGCTACAAAAGTAACATACCAACCTTAATTGTAATGATTTATATCTAGGTGTATTTGTATGTGTGTATATCATTTGTCTTGTCAGTAATAACAATTTTCATCTTAAAAATAAAAACTAATTATAAGGGAATTTATCAAGCGGCGCCGATGGTGTAGTGGTAAGCGTGATTACATCTCACCCCAGCAGGCCTGAGATGTTCTGAGGCATAACCTCTCGGATCACGCCTTCCTTCGAAAGGGAAGTAGTTGGTCCCCGGTTTATGAGCTGATGGGTCGATAGGTGGTACGGTCGATTGTACGACTTTTCCCCGAAAACCAGTCCCCCGAAAGTTATTGCCCCGAATGTAACTTTTCCCCGAAATACAATTCCCCGAATGGCACAGTTCCCAGAAAATAATTTCCCCGAATGTACCATTTCCCCGAATCTACGCATCTTCGCTGGTTAACTACTTGTATCGAACAATACCACAATAAACATATTAATGTGCGTCGAATAAAGACAATAGTTTGACTTTCGTTAAAACAAAATGTAAAGGTCAAGCTCCTGAAATCGGTGTAATCCTATTTCAGCAGCTTTTGACCTTTCCATGTAGTTTTAACGAAAGTCAAACTTTTGTCTTTATTCAACACATATTGATTTCTTCGTGCTCCATACAATTTTAGATTCACCCTATAAGGAGTCGCCATGTGACTAATATGTATGGCATGGGGACGCATGATATCTTTTCTTTGTTTGTATGGAGTTTTTTTTTAACGGTCGTACCTATCAAACAAACACACACATTGTATGCAATTAGCTCCACGGATCATACCATATTATACGTCAAAGAATGAACTATGATTCAAAGAAGGAAAATTTCTTGCGACAAGCAAAATTTTCCCTTCTTTGTAGGGTTAACTACCCCATTTCCGGCCTATTAAGCACAACCCGCACTTAGTCTTTCTTAATCTAGCTCAGGTTAGCACCAAACGGAATGTTATTAATACTGATGGCTTCCAAATTTATTTACCTTTCCGTACGTACCGTAAAATTTGATAAAGAGCAACCAATCGTTGAGATATTGTCAAAAGTCTAACACTGCTTCTTGACGCCAAACTCGGCCTAACGCATTGAAACGCCAATGAATTCACTTCGGCCTATCGGATGAAGATAAAAATTGATTCGGTTAGAGCGCTTCTTTTGTTTTTGGGAATTATCGGTGCAAACCTTCATATCACGCGTTCTAATTGACTTTGTTCGGTAGCTTATTAACTAAAGTATCGTACCAAACGCATAATTTACTTGTTAACTCTGAAATCATGGATTTATTTGAAGTTTTCTGCTCGATAGGCCCAAAATGGGTGATTAGGCCGAAGTAGTTCTCTACCCTATCACAGCTCGTTCTTTAACGTTTTGAAGAATAAATATCTTACTAATTTATCAAAGCGATATCTCATTGTAATAAAATTGAAGAACGAGCCGTGATACAAAGAAAGGAACATGATATCTCTTTGATAAAACCAATTAGATACCCTAATAAAAAATTACCATAAACGAACGATAACCCAAATGTGTGAACTATTCCACAAATGGTTTGGATGATACCCAGAACACGTCGTTAAGCAAATTAACCATAACATTTTTATTAGGGTAGATATTATGCGATACGTTAAGAAACGAGCTGTGCTACAAAGAAGGAACATTTCTTGAAACAAACAACGATTTTTCTTCTTTGTATAAGGGGTGATGTACAAATTATGTCACGCCCTAAGGAGGGACGTGTAGAAATCTGTGATTGATTAATTTTGCCTCAATTTCGCGTGACATAATTAATGTATGGCCCCTAACGGCTCGTTTTTTTAATTTGATTACGATTAGATATCAGTTTTATAAATTAGTAAGATATTTATTCTTCAAAACGTTAAAGAACGAGCTGTGATACAAAGAAGGGAAAATTTTGTTTGTTGCAAGAATTTTTCCTTCTTTTTATCTTAGTTGATTATTTGACGTATAACTTGGTATGTTCCATGGAGCTAATTGCATACAATGTATGTGTGTGTGTGTGTGTTGGATAGGTACGAACGTTAAAAAACTCCATACTAATAAATAAAAGATACCATGCGTCCCCATGCAATACATGCTATAGTCACTTTGCGACTCCTTATAGGCAGAATCCAAAATTGTATGGAGCAAGAAGAAAACACCATACACCACACCATTTCAGAATATTCGGTAAAAAATTACAGGAAATCTGTGTTGAGATTTCGGTAAAATTTCACAGATTTCGGTGAAATAATCTTAGTGTGTGACCTTTACATGTAGTATTAACGAAAGTCAAACTATTGTCTTAAGCGAAGCCCACACGGTAAGAAATATTGTCAATACTTAAAAGTATTGACAATAATATTGATGATGTGAATACAGATATATTGTCAATACCGATGTATTGACGTCAATATAAAATGCATTGACAATACGATTATTGTCAATACAAACAGTCGTGTAGAGTCCACTTTAATTCGACACACATTGATATGTGTATTGTGGTATTGTTCGATACAAGTAGTTAACCAGCGAAAGCTTTGATGAAACTGACACAATTTTCCCTTCTTTATATCAAAGCTCAGTCTTTATGCTCATTACAATCAGATATCAATTTAATAAACCGCCAAATGTCATAACAAGTCATAACCACAAACTTTATCTAGGGTGTTGAACGACTTTGTTCTGTTTATCAATATTCAGCAAAGATATTTTTCTCAATTTCATATAGATAAGTTGTAACAAACCCAAGGATCATATTTAAATATACCGCACAGTGTAAATTGTATCTTTCGGGGAACTAGTTCTTTCGGGGAAATAGTTTTCGGGAAAACGTTCCTTTCGGGGAAATGGTTCATTCGGGGAATCGTATTTCGGGGATAAAACTTTCGAGGAAAGTGTTTTCGGGGAACTGGTTTTCGGGGAAAAGTCGTACAATCGGTACGGTCCAGGTGTAGGAGCTGCCTCCCTGGCGTCGGTAGCATTGGTGCTTAGCACGGAAAACAAATCAAGGAAAAAAATAAAAATAAAGGGAATTTATCGTTGCAATTGAAGACTGCCTGAAATTATTAATTATTTTGTCGGACATTTGTTCCTAAGCCTCAACATTCAAAATTTTATATATCTCGGTAGTACTGTACCAGAGAGGTAACTTCAAAATCATCTTTAGAACATTGTTCTGAATCCTGTGAAGCGCCTTTTCCTGGTAGTGCAACAACTGGACCACTCAGTTATTATTGCAAGTTCAAGATTTCTTTCACAATTGTCTAGCATAGATGTATCTTTTAAGGGTCACCCACGTTAGGTCCAGATCTGACGCGTTCCTACCATACGGGATGCCATACGCAATACAGGCTCTACGTTGACAGTGATCTGAAAAGCTAATTTGGAGCTGTTCATAAACTACGCCTACATTTTTTTTATGGTTCGTTAGGTAGGGTTCTGGTGTGGAAACTGCCTCCCTGGTGTCGGTAGCATTGGTACTCACTACGGAAAACAAATCAAGGATAAAATAAAACTTTTTTGTAATATATCCCACCAGACGAAAACAATATTTCTCCGAAAATGAGTTTCTTGTATTCAATGCAAACTAGTTGATGGATAATGGTCTCAATATTTTAATGTGTCAGCTTGTTTTAAAGAAGTTTGATAAAATGTGATTTTTAATTATGTTTGAACATTGTTAAAAAAGTTGTCAAGTTCTTCGTAATTGGATCATATAATCTATGGACTAATTAAACTTTAAGTTGGCATGAACACATTACTTTTAAGAACTGGACTCGTCCGGGTTCAAAGCGGATAACCACAGGTGGGCTGAAACTCACGGTCCGCTAGTGTTGGTGAGTTATTTGCCGTTAATGTTCATGAAAAGTAAGTAGTTATGTGAAATGGAGTAATCCCGTAAAATCATAAATATGTTGTAAGCCCAAATAAGATGATCATATGTTTCTTTAAAAGTATTTATTTAATAATGTTCTTGACGCAGACCACCCTGCTTAGACTTCCTGATGAATCTACCAGCGCCGATCTTTTCGGATCGTTCCGAAAATAGTCGTACACTGGATTTAGGCTGGCGAGATCGTTCTTACATTAGAAACATGAGTTCTACCGTACAATTAATTCCTATATCGACGATACGTTTTCCGTACAGCGCAAATTTCCTGAGGTGTGGAATTTTTCGTAAAATTTCCCTGTTCACAAGAAAAACGACAAAAGGAATGCTCTAGAGATATCACATCATTATTATACTCCAAAGTATTCGAGATCATCATCAATGAGGTGCTCTTCAGTTCTTGTAAAAACTAAATTTTCATAGCTCAGCATGGATTCTACCCAAAACGGCCAGTACGGCACATTTAATTGATTTCGTGTCGCTCTGCGTTCCATTCTGGATTTTGGTGGACATATCGATGCTGTTTACACGTCGGTTTACACTGATCATAAGGCTCCATTTTATAGAGTGGACCACTGCATTCTATTGAGCAGGCTTGAGAAACTCTGGATCCTTGGTTCAAATCTTACTTTGCTCGCGATTTTGGGTGAAATTTATAAACCCCCTCAAATGGCTTTCGAGTAATTTTCTATGAGATATTCCTATTAAACTTGGGTTTGGCCTATTCTGCGCGGTGTGTGAGGTGAGGTGACACGCTGTCACTTGTGAAGTGACAAATGTCACCTCGGGTGAGGTGACTCTCCGTGCAAATCAAATGGAGAGTCACCTCACCCGAGGTGACAATTGTCACTTCACTGTCACCTCACCTCACACGCCGCGCAGAATAGGCCCAAGTATTTTTAGAAGATATAATTTTTTTTTTAAATGTAGTTGCCTCTGGAAACTAACGATTTTAAATTGGCTCACCACTTTAGTAGCCTATTGGTCCCAAGCAAACGATTAACGTACCCTATTCTAGTTGAAATTCTATTACTACACTATGTTTGTTTTGATTCGCTATGAAAGTTTGACAGATAACATCAGGGGTGTGTGGATTCATGCAGAACATGCAGGGGTGCGTGAAATAGCTTGGGACTGCTTGGGACAGTTGTTCTGGTACTGAGTGAGCCAAAAATAATAATGATTTTCTTCGGGACCCAGTGGTCTTAGAGTTACCTCTATGCTACCATTGCACAGTTTTTCCTTTTTTTCCATTTTCGTGCGCTTTTTGAATAGCATGTCAACAATTGATTTTAGAGGTATAAAAACTGACTAAAAGTAAATTGGCTTGTAAATTGGTACGCACAAAAAGACTGTAATTCGAGATTCAATAAGTTTAAAAAGTCTATTAATGGTTGCTTTACAGTACTTTTATTAAAACTTCAAAGTTACAGCATTAGATGGTTACATTTATCCAGTTCCATTTTGTCCGCATTTGCTGGATATCCTTGACTGCCCCGAAGTCGCTGCTTTAAAATTGCAGTATTTGTCGATTGCTCGAATCTCCGGGCAATTCGAAGGATTCATTAGCTTGGGGCCAAAATCGATCTTGTTGGCAGCATACCACTGCAGAATTACCTTGAAGTAGTGGCAGCTGGTTAAATCGGGCTAAAAGATGACTTTGCCTCTATGCTTGCGGATGAACGGCAATTCTTTGGTACAAGCAATGTAAATATTTACCTTATTTGACAAAACCCAGGTAATCATGACGTTTGACTATTGAAAACAATTTGAATGAAAAAAGAGACCTACTGCTGTCATGATTACCTGGGGTTTGTCAAATAAGGTAAACATTTACATTGCTTGTACCAAAGAATTTTTTTTTGCTCTATTAGGGAGATTTTCAGCCTTGGGCTGGTTCATCTATTTGTACCAAAGAATACACGCTTTTCATGTATTCTTCGATGTAAACATGGAATTTCATCGTCGAGGATGTGACGTATGGTTCCGTTTTCAGGCCACAACTGCAAATCGCTTGCCAAATTATGGCCTTCTTCGCGAACTCGTCGGCAAACACGAACTTGAATCTTTGCGGTACGGGGGGTCCACGTCCAGTCGCGATGTAAAACTTTTGACCGGAAAGCTGCTTAAAATCGAGTTTGACGTATGATTCGTCATTGATCAAAGTGCAGCCCTTGTGTTTCGTCAAAACATGGTCGTACAAGAACCTTGCACGCTTTTGGGACACGGAATTCTGCTTCATGTACCGGTTCGGATGTTTACTGGCTCTGTACGACTTGTATCCTTCCCTGGCAAGGATGTTCCGCACCGTTTGAAAGTTGGCGTTGTGCCTTCTGGCCACATCTCGGGTCGACCGGGGTTGGCTTTAATGCACCTCAACACCTTGCTGCGCAGCTGACGATCCATGCACTGAGGAAACTAGAATTACGATTTTCATCATATGCTTCGTATGAACAAGCATTTTGAGCTCTGGAAATAGTTTCATACGACACGTATGGTATTCATAGCATGCGTATGAAAATTACATGACTCAAAAATGATTCCCATACGAAATGAGTCTAAATTTCATACGAGGCTGCAATGAACTTTATGAGCTGAACTAGTGTGAAAAAAATCATACGTCGTTCGTATGAAACTCTGTTCAAAACAAAACCATATGGCGTACGAGCCGAAATTACTAGCGTATGTTAAAGTTAGCTTTAATAACAACCATTATGGCGTACTGGTAGATCCAGAAGAGCGATTTGATTTGGACGTGAATTGCATAATGACTAGAACAAAACGTAAGAAGGTAATACAAAGATTATTTCAAATATTTACTATCAATTTGTCCACAGAATCTGTTTAATATCAAAATACTGCGGTTACTGCAATCCTGTTGCGATAACGGACGTAACTAAGTTAAAGTTGGAACCAGTGGCGTCAATAGTCAGGCAGATTGTAGTCCCAGCACTTAAAATTTTAAAGTTAATTTTTGAGTGATGTTCATTATAATACAAAAAAAAACTCAAATGCAACGCTTCAACGTTTAATTTTTCTTTGTTTATAACATAAATATGAATTTATGATTACATGCTTATAATTAATTTACAAGAAAAAAAACTACAAATCGCTACAATTCCTCTCGTTTCTAATTCATACGAATGAAACGTAAATTTCATACTCATAACGTAAAAATGCGCAATATTTAATGAACTTGCCGTGGAACAATATTTTGATATTTTTTCTTCTAGAACCTCGAGAAAATAGGGTCTCTAGTGGAACTATCAACCTACCCTCTTTAAACCTTTCTCTAGTTAATAAATTATTACACTAAAGTTTCAAGTTAGATAGCATTTCCAACAAACTTCACGCATGAAGTAACAAAAAAAAAACACTTTGAAAGTCTTGAAAAATCTGGAAGTTATTGCTTCATTTTCATAAAATCGCTGGGCGTCACAAAACTGCTCGATAAACGAAATTTTGACTGTCATTAATGGTTTAAAAAGTAACTAACGTATGTGCATGAGATCAGCGAGCTTGCAAGACGGAGGGGTTTCTTGTACTGAAGACCCCGCCTAAGTATTAGAATTATTGTTACAAAAAAGAGGGAAGACACATCGAGATAGCGTATTAAAATGTTCTAGGCAAATGTTCCATGTGTCATTTTTTACAAATGATCCTTTGACAACAGTAATGCCATACAAAACATTTCATGTGCTATTCAAAAGTTGGTGTTTAGCAAGTTGATATTGTGAGGAATGTACCTAGAAGTGGTAGTATTTAATTATCACCTAAAATTTGCTGAGCTATTGAAGTTAGTTCTATCTAAGTGAAAGATTAATGGATAATTTAGCCATTTTACTAAAATTCGTGAAATTGTGTCGTGAGGCAGGAATAATGGATATAAATAGAACGCGCAATAATAAACAAGGAAAACACTTCAAAATACAGCTTTTCACTTTATTAGTAACACCTTATTCATTATACCACTTATTACGCCCACTCTTATTCGTCGCTTGACTGATGATTTCCTTGTACTTGCCCACCGTTTGCCGGAAATATTGGTCCTCCTTGTTCAGTTCAGCGAAATTGGTTTCCTTCGGCTTTACACGTCTCGCAGCCTTCAGGTTTCGATTTCGTTCGTGCTCCTGTTTGACCCGCTTCTTTCGTGCTTCCTTCTTTTCGGCCTTCAGTCGTGTCATGTGTGCTTCTGCCTGCGTGTTGATCTTCCTGTTCGATCGAATACCAACCTTGCCCTGGCGGGAAACCTCTCCGCTGAATTCCTCAGTGTTCACAATCAGATTACGCCTACGTTCCTTTTTCGCAGGCTTGGCGTCTGTTTTCTTAGTATGTTTAGCAGAAAATTGAGTGTTTGGTACAATCGCCAGCTGCTCCTTAGCCGCCATTTGTTGCTCCTTTTTGTGAAGGTATTTTTCCTTTTTCTTTGCACGAATTTTCTCGAGTTTTTCTTGGTATGTTGGATTATTGAGACGGGATTTCAGTAGCCGTTGCTCTTTGATGTTGTGTACCTTTCGGTCTTCAATGCTAAAGCCGACGATGGGTCTTCGATTTTTCCCGAAAACTGTTGGGTTATTGTTCAGTTTCCTGAGGACTTCCAAGGCAATTTCATGCTTTTTGAAGGACAGGAAACCGTATCCTCTTGACTGTCCTGATGGATTCCCAAACGACGGACAATTTTCACGCATGACACGGCATTCATGCGGATTATGGCCTGTGTGCTGCTGAACCATCTTACGGAGTTCATTGTTGGTGTAGCTTTCTGGCAAATTGTGAACTGTAAGGCGCTCCCGTGATACAAATCGGTTCAGATTCTTAAGCATCTGTGCACAGCGCTGCTCCAGCCGAAGCCGTTGGGCCATATCTGGTTTGGAAACTTCCTTAGCTGCAGGGGAACCCGCCATTATCAGACCTTCTTTGAACAAGTACAGATTTCTCGAATCTTTCCCCGGATTATCTGTCTTTAGGTTCTCCTTTTCGCGAATCTGTTTTTTCTTCAAAGCTTCCAAAATCTCGATGAATTGATTATTCACCTGAATCTTCAGGCTCTGCTTTTTGCACATTTCAGCTGATTCCTTTCGCTTGAAGATAACAAAAGCGGTTCCTCTCGAATGTCCTGAGATACGTTCCTTGTTGATTAGGACCTTTTCAACAATGCCGAACTGATCCATGACATCTTTTAGATCAGATTCGTCAGCATCGTAGGGGACATTCTTAACAAAAATAGTTCTACCTTCTTCAATTTCGGTGTGGTTTTTCTGTCTAGGAAGGTCTATAGGCTTAACGTCTTTTACATCCTCAGGTTCGTCTTCCTCCTCATCGTCATCATCCTCATCGGTTTTATCTTCATCTCCGCTATTTTCTTCGTCGCTTTCTTCCTTGATTTCCGTTTCCTGGACGTCGTCATCTTTGTATTCCTGCTTGACTTCCTCACTTTTCAATGTGGGCTCTGCCTTCATTTTCTGATATGTACCCTTGTGTTGTGCGTAACAAACCTGCAGCTTCCTTCCCATGAAGATGTTTCCATCCATTTCCTGGACTGCTTGGTTCGATTCCTCTCGTTTTGAGTATTGCAGAAACGCACATCCAACGAGACGCCCGTCGGGACGCTTCAAAATATTCACATCCTCCAGAGTGCCAAACCGTTCAAACTCCGACCGCAGTATTTTGTCGGTAATTTTGTACGGAACGTTACGAATGATAATGCGACATTGGTGATGTATAAAATCACGGCTACGTTTGCGGACTGCATTTTTGCTGAATCCTTTCCCCTCGTCACCATCGTTTTGGAAGCCATGCTTTACATCAATCGTTGTTTTTGTATCTTCGTCGGCTGAACCGTCTGGTGAGCTCATTTTTAAATAACTTACAGTATTGAATTCTACAAAGATTTGTAACTAAACTTGAATTTTGTCCAAAACGCATGCGGCACTGAACCGAAACACGTTCGTATGTTTTGATTTTACGAAGAGCAACACGAGAGCGCACTGTTAAATGTCATAGCTGCACTGTAAAATATCGGCTTTTTCATTTTGTTGCTGTTGATTTTTCAGCAACATCTGCCCAAGGTATGTTGAAGAACAGGTATATTTTCACTGCAATCCCTCACGGCGAATGAGAACGACCCAAAATTGAGTTTAGTTCACTCATAATCGCCAAAAGTGCAGAAACTCAGCGATGAGTAAATTTGCCTCATGTTTTCCCAGGATTTTCCAGGGAAAAATTCCCGAATTTGAGAAAAGTAAAGAATGGATTCGCTCAGTCTATTGGTACTACTCTGAGACTGAATAAAATTTTCGTCAATTTCCTCATTTTCCGGCAGATTTTTTAGGTTTTCCACAGGAAACCATGGAACAAATTTTACTCATCGCTGAGTTCCTGCACTTTTGGCGATTATGAGTGAACTAAACTCAAATTTGGGTCGTTCTCATTCGCAGTGCTTATAAACAAATAAATACCAAATGAACGATAACGCAAAAGGTAGAAATATTCCATAAATGGTTTGGATGATACCCTGAACACGTCGTTAAGCAAAATAATTATAACATTTTTATTAGGGATAGCATTTCAACACAGAAGGGGAACTTCGGATCAGAAAGTGGCTCCATTTTTCATTGGTTTTTGCAATGTGATCTACAAATCAGGGGAAACATGTCAGAAGGGTCTAACACGAAACGTAAACAATGACTTGGATCGTCGGTTTCACGAATGACTACATACCCACTCAAACTAACTAAATCATCTGGCAGAGAAATGTTTGTTCTATGAGCTAGTGTAATCAGATTCCGTCGGTGTGTGGTCATTCAAGAGAAATCGACGTTCAAAGACATTGTTTACGTTTCGAGTTATACCTTTCTGACATGTTTCCCCTGAAATAATATCTATGTGTCGGACACATACTAAATATGTGTACACATTAAAGCCATGTGTAACCACACATACTATTCATTTGACTCATAAATTTCATGTGTGCTTCTGGGTGGATTATGTTTATGTGTGATCACATGAAAATCATATACAATTTCACATGGAAATTCTTCAATAAAAATGTGTGGAATATTATTAGTGTAGCGCACCTAGCGGTGGAAGCAAGGGGGCGACACATCTAAATCTCAAGTCTAGATGCTCAACAAATCTCACATTAGCGAATCAATCTTCGAAAAATCTTCTTTCATTTTTCGCATCTACTTGCATCGCGCATCATCTTTTTGCAGGAAATCTTCAGAATCGTCGTCAATCTTCTTTCTATCTACTCAGTGTGCGCGCAGCTAACCACAGCAAAACACAATCTTTCCTGCAGTCATCCTCTTCGGGTGGAAGGCACACAGCAAAAAAAATGTAATATCGATCAACGTAATTCAAGCTGATGCATGAAATAATGATGTAATAGCAAAAAGCACATACAATATTACATCAATGGATGTAATTTTGTTCGCAAAATCGATGTACATCGTACAATGTGATATTACACAACCGATTGATTGACTTGGTTGCAGCAGTTTCGATGTAATATTCAACAACTTTTTTTGCTGTGCATCTTCTGCCCTCGCTTCTGCCTGCAGTAAAAATTGGCAGCATGCTATGATAGTGTGAGTGCGCAGAGAAAGCCCGTGTGGAACGCTTCCACCACGCATTGCTGATTGAGCAGAAAAACGTACCACTTTTTGATTCACACTAATTTTCATGGTTTGAGCATTGTATCGTTAGAAATAGAAAGTAACTTTTCTCCTGTACAACAACTCGACAACTTAACAATAAATTTTAATGTACTCGAAATATAACAGCAAAAATCCAGGGGCCTGGCTGGCGGTCATGTTTTTGATAGTATCATCAGCCCTTGTCTTTCTGCTTATAACACGATTTTCCGTCCCTTTCCACCATGTATACGTCAGGCGGGCCGTATTTAAGGTTCAATTTACTTTGATGCTTTTTGGAAAATTTCAAAAGCAGTTTTTTCCGACGCATTATTTCAGATTGCAAAAAGCTCGCACTATTCGATTCCTTTTGATATTTTACACAAAATGACGCGAGCTTTTTGCAATCTAAAATAATGCGTCGAAAAAAACTGCTTTTTATTTAAAAAAAAAATGCATCAAAGTAAATAGAACCTTAAATAGGGCCCGTGATGTTGCCTACTGTCAAACGTATAGGATTGATATAGGGTTGCCAGCCCCCTGCAAAAATCATTGTCATTTTTATTTTCCTCTGGCTAACCTACACGGCGAATGAGATTGACCCAAATTTGAGTTTAGTTCACTCATAATCGCCAAAAGTACAGCAACTCAGCGATGAGTAAAATTTGTCTCATGGTTTCCTGTGGAAAACCTAAAAAATCTGCCGGAAAATGAGGAAATTGACGAAAATTTTATTCAGTCTCGGTAGTACCATAGAGGTAACTCTAAGACCACTGGGTCCCGAAGAAAATCATTATTATTTTTGGCTCACTCAGTACCAGAACAACGGTTCCAAGCAGTCCCAAGCTATTTCACTCACCCCTGCATGTTCTGCATGAATCCACACACCCCTGATGTAATCTGTCAAACTTTCATAGCGAATCAAAACAAACATAGTGTAGTAATAGAATTTCAACTAGAATAGGGTACGTTAATCGTTTGCTTGGGACCAATAGGCTACTAAAGTGGTGAGCCAATTTAAAATCGTTAGTTTCGTATTGATTGTTGGTAGTACCAATAGACTGAGCGAATCCAATCTTTACTTTTCTCAAATTCGGAATTTTTTCCCTGAAAAATCCTGGAAAAACCTGGGAAAACATGAGGCAAATTTACTCATCGCTGAGTTCCTGTACTTTTGGCGATTATGAGTGAACTAAACTCAAATTTGGGTCGTTCTCATTCGCCGTGTAAGCAACAAACTTTACACGGCGTTGCTTCTAAAGCCCTACAGTAAAAGTATGGACGACTGTCACCACAAAACTGAAAAAAGCTGTTCCAATCGAGCAAAGCGGTGCATTTTGACGGTTCGATTGGAACAACTTTTGACAGACGTCCATACTTTTACTGTAGGGCTTTAGTTGCTTCCACTAGTGTGCGTGCGTTAAACGTCACTAATCTCTAGTGTGCGCCGATTAAAGTCAAAAAGTTTTGTGGAAAGAGGTGGAAAATCGTGTTTTATGCAGAAGGACAAGAACAGATCAAAAACATTGACTGTGATTCGTGTTGAAGACATTGGTTCTTTACATATAAAGTGACAGTTCCTTATACGATTTTTCAGTGGAGCGAAAGCATAAGAAATAGTCCGCCATGTTTCATGCACATAATGACAGTTGTTAATAGGATTTGCTCATAGGAGTAAAGCGCTACACGGAGATGAAAAACTACCCAAAATTAAGTACTTTTGCCTCAATTCCGGGGTTCAGCCCAATAACCCAAATTTGAGTAAATCGCATTTTCCATTTAACACCAGCAAAAAAAAAATACCTAGTCTTAAGTATATTCTACCCAAAATTAAGATTAATTCACGTAAATTTGAGAATATGCAATTTACTCAAAAGTAACTTATTGGGCTGAACTATACGTTGGGTCGAATACCTCGTTCCTTTTTTGACAACAATAACGAGTGCAAGTGAGAGGCTGAAGTCAATATTAAGTAAAAAGAACTCAAATTTTGGGTAGTATTTTTTCTCCGTGTATACAGTAAGTCCGTCAATCCCAACTGAAGGAGAGAAGATTTTTGTGGATCTGACGCACTGACGTTTATATAAGGTCTGGGCCAAAGGGCTTATTGGTGTTAGTGAAATGTGCAAATGGTTAGTGGTGTTCGTATTATATTGCAATGTTTATCTTTTTACACGAAACAGCTGTTGGCAGTGACGTATCTGTTCTCAGTATGTTGGCAGTGACGTATATCTGTCTGTTCGCAGATGTTCAGCAATGTTTACAACATTTTTGCTTCTAACACCAGCAAGCTGCCTGTTGGCCCAGACCTTATAATATATTATAAATTTCATTGGGTCTGACGGACGGTGCCGATGGATACGGATTGTACCCGAGCACTCACTCGCTGAAACGTGGGCTAGGTCTATCCCTATCCATTTAAAAACTCCGCGCACTGATCTACAGTTACCACTTACGTGTAAATCTACTACTGGGCTAAAATGTACAGTAAAATACTTGTAACTTTACAGCACAATCGGGGGTTTATCTACAATGTCGAAGGTGATGCAGTAGCAGCGGTATTTACATGAAATTAGACGACAATAACAATTTAACTATTCACAGATTATTTGAAATTACGGTTTAAACACCGAATCATTGGAAATCTTATTGGGACACCTGTATCCAAGCCACGCAATGCCAGTAGTTTTGGTTTACCCGCCGTATTAACATCTTTTGAGATAAAACTTGGAATCGACGAAGGAATTATTGAGCTAAAAGACAATGGTGCCTCACTGTCTCGGTGCCCGAGTGAGATGGAGAAGCGCGAATTCAAACTGTTATGCTGGAGACAAGTCCACGAGCAGAAGGAACCTATTATTGAAAAAAGGATGAACGAATTCAAGAGATGTTTACCAAAAATCGTTGCAGGTAAACGTAAAAAGTTCCTCGAAAGCGGCATTAAGGAAGAAGGTTCGTTTCGCGGTCACTGGTTTTTTTTTATTATTAACATGTCCTGGGCCAGTTTAAAACACATTTTCATTATACAGATATCTCTATCGATCATACTCAGCTCATTGATGAAGAAATTAAGAAACTTGAAGCTATGGATATCGTCAAACTAGTTCAAATCCCTCAGGAACACCCACTTGTAACTGGTAATCAGTTTAAATTTATTTCAAGGTTGCTTTCTAACTCTAACATTTAACCTTTTCAGATCATAGTTGCGTCGAGCATAATCTCAGCCAGAGTGAACTTTTGAAATACAAAGTTTTTAAAGATGTTTGGAAAAACCGCTTGGTTTGCATAACTGGAGGAGACTCTTTTGGATGCGATTTTCTTTTGTATCCTGGGGACCCTCTTTATTATCATGCTTCCCACGTGGTTCATGTGTTAAGAGACCCAACACTACGGTTAGATGTAAAATACCTCATCCGCTGCTGTCGATTATCGGTGGTAGTCAATAAAGTTTGTATTTTTGCATACGAAAATCATAGTGGAGAAATAAGTTATCAAACGATGGAATGGGAGGGAAACGAAAAAACTAATGACGATAAATACAGTTTACATGAAGCAAGTATTTCTTTTTAAAATTACTATATAATAAATTACTTAACTACTAGAACAGACGCTAAAAACGTGATCTATTCAGTAGAAATTTATTTAAGCTATTAATTGTTCACAGCGTCTTCTTTCATTTTGGCCTTTCCCAATAAAATTGCGCTTTTGAATAGTTTACAGTACAGCTCAATTGCCGATGGGGTGTCGTCATTTCCTGGTACCGGATACGTGATAAGATTAGGATTGCAATTTGTATCTACGATTCCAATTGTTGGTATTGACATCTTGGCGGAATCCTTGACTGCCGTGTGCATCTCTAGGATATTAGTCTGGGTGTTGAGGAAAATGCACAAATCCGGAAGTCTAGTTACAGCTCCAAACTGAACGTTTGCATTGGTAAACACACCACCACGCCAGAACCGTGTATGTGAATACTCTCCACATTCCATGGCAGTTTTTTCAACGATGTGCCCATTTTGGGCACTCCGATTGAAGAACAGAATGATACCGCCTCTGTATGCAGCATGTGCAGTAACATTCAAGGCCAGCCGCAAATATTCGGCCGTTTTGTCCAAATCAATGATACAATGACCCAATCGACTACCGAACAGATATCCTTTCATATTACTATGCAAAGTACCTTCTTTGTGACCCAGATGAACCTTAGCTCTGAATAGATCTTCTACTGTAAACAGACGATGTACCCCAAAATAATCTGGGTGCTGGAGTATTTGGTTGGCTGAAAAAAAGATACATGATTTGAGTTCATTTAATTAAATAAAATTAAAAAAATTACCTTTATCAACTACAGCTCCAGTCGATTCCGGTACGGCCAATGTTGACAGAGATCGATAGCAGGCTAGAAAGAGTAACATTTAAAGGTAAGTGATGTAATGCAATTTTATATTCGTTTCATTTGACATGAAATACCTCGGATAACGAAATTTCTCGGCAACATTTTGAATTCGGTTGTACTAACATAAACTCGAGTTGAAAAATAATTCTGCCTGCAAGGATAACAGCGACTCAAAACTTAAAATTACAAAAAAATACCTAATTGCGGCGTGAGCGCTGAGTGCTACGAAGAAGACGACGGGCAAATTTCATTCTCATGCTTTTGTTTGGATTTCATTTTGACACATCGCTTCGAAAGCTTTTTATAGCATATTTTAACACTGAACGAAATTTGGCGTTACATAACAAACACGGAGAACGTGCCGTTCAAATATTACGTAACATCAATAATTCTTTCTTAATTTAAATCTTTATAGAATTATTCGACAGCGTGCGTTCATGGGGGCCTAACCGCAATGATCGATTCTCTTCGTTGATTAACATGGCTGTTGTTTTCGATAACCAATATAACCCTTTATAGCACTTTATTGGACTTCACTCAAAATAATCCACATGTCAATGCTACGTGAAAAATCACGTAAATTCCAAAAAATGCTTTTTTATTCCAGTTTATCTGACAAAGGTAACTATCATCGGACTTTGGTTGTATATGATATGAACGCCAGTTACTTTTACTGCAGTTGCCCCATCTGTCTTACGTGAAAATCACGTACTTTTTTAAATTCATTTTGACAGCTGCATTCCGCGTTCATTCTGTGTATGAAGAATAAGCAAAATGGCGCATGTTGAAAACAAACTGCAAGAGCTGCTAGTTCATTTAAACATCACGCAACATTTCTTAGAAATATTTGATGGTAAGAACGGTTTAATGTGATATTGTATCTTATATTGATGTGTCTTTTTTGATTTGAATAGAATGTGGAGTCGATTTTGTCGATTTGCTCAGAATTACGAATGATCAACTTCGCAAGTTTTTGGAACCAACAAAAATTTTCTGGCGTATGAAGTTACAAGATCTTTATCTGTAGTAGATGTGCTAAAAATTGAGTTATTTGATAGTTCTCCAGTACCAGTACATAAAATCGGTGATCAGTCTAAAATGTATTTTCGAGTTAAAAATAGTTCCAATGTTAATCCTGTAGAAGCTAGTTTGTAGTTTGTAATAACATTTGATATATTATTCATATAGTTTTATTGCATTAATATATGTTGCATTATTTTCCAATTATGTACCTATTTTAGTTAGGAACATACGAATCGGAAAATAATGCAATCATTGTAATAATTGACTGTGAATTAATCAGATTATATAAAAAAAAATCAAAAGGTAAAAATCAACGCAAAACAACGTGCTTTCCACAGAATTTTTTGATAAAATTTACTGGGTTATCATCTAGGATCTACCTAAACACTCCGTAAAAGATACGGGAGAAGTCACGTAGCTATTACGTGAAATTCCAGTGGGATGAGAGTTCATTAGTTCATTCTGTACTACCTATGATCCACGTGAGTGCTACGTGAAAAGTGCGATGGAAAAAAGCCACGTATGTTTTCACGTAGCATTGACGTGTGGATTATTTTGAGTGTGGCTTACACTGGACCAAAGAAGAATACTAAGATGAAACTGTCGGAAGATAAACTTTCTATTTTAGTGTCCTCTTTCACGTACCTTTCATCCAATGAATACCCCCCGTATCTCGAGTATTTGAGCAAGTTTTTTGTTGAAGAATATTAGTAAAAAAATGCCGAAATGACAATATTTTCAACATTGACCACAATACTTTCTCTGCCGACGGGGATTGTATGAGAAAAGTATCACTTTTAGGCTCTAGATTGTTGGATTCTTTTTGACAGCACCAGTTGGATTCTTTTTGACAACCATTTCGTGTTTCTCCGCACCACTCAGGACTAGCCTATCGGTCCCAAGTACATCGACGAATCATGAATATCACGAACGCATGCCGCATCAACCCCTTGAAATATAGGAAAATCCTGAGGGGGGCAACTCTATCTACGATGCAGGAAAAAAATCACTTTGCTGTTGTGAGATGCGTGCACACTTAGTAGATAAAAAGAAGATTGATGAAGATTTTGAAGATTTCCTGCAAAAAGTTGGAGGGCAATGCAAGTAGATGGATACAGATGCAAGAGACTAAAAAAGATTTTTCGTAGATTGATTTGCTAACGTGAGATATTCCGACCATCTAAAATTGAGATTTAGATGTGTCGCACCCCCTGGAAAATCCACGAACCCCTCATTTTATCTGTCAAATTTTCATAGCGAATCAAATCAAACATAGTTTAGTACTATAATTTCGGCTATAATGGGGTACGCTTATAGATTTACTTGGTCAAGTAGTGAGCCAATTTAAAATCGTTAGTTTCCACCGGTTGTTTATACGTTTATGCTCTGCCTTCTGCAACTGTGCCATAAACATGGTAAGCGTCTAATGTCAAAAATTAATCACACCTCGGTGAAATTATGGCGAGCGTTAATAGCTGCACGGCCACTGAGAATAATTCTGAGAGAGTCACTTCTACTCAGTTGTATGAGAAATTTATAAAAAACTTCAGAGTTGGTTGGAAATACTAACATGAAGCTTTAGTGTGATAATTTATTAGCTAGAGAATGATCTTTAGAAGAGGGTAGGTGGATAGTTCCGTTAGAGTATGGCAGTATGAAAATTGAATAGAAGTTGAAAATGAGCGAAGGGCCGACAGTTTTAAAGTCAAACGCACATCTTTTGCCTAACCCGTACGATGTACGCGTAGACTTGAAGTATGTCTTCAGCCTGTAGCCTTCCCAAGTAACAATTTCCAGTTGAAGAAACGCTTTCGTTTTGATTTTGTTCAGCTGCATGTTGAATAATAATTGCACAATGTGTTAACCACAACTTTTATAAAACCCTTGTTTACACTGGTTTGGAGAACCTATACAACTGCAACACAAAGGTGTTGTCTAACGTAATCAGTAAAACGTTTACCCAAAATCAATTTCTTGTTGAAGAAACGCTTCCATTGTGATTTTATTCAACTGCATGCTGAATAATAACTGTACAATTTGTTTATTACAACTTCTGTAAAACTCTTGTTTACACTGGTTTGGAGAACCTGTTCAACTACAGCATTATATGTATACGCGGTATAGGACGAGGGGGGCGACTCTATCTACGATGCAAAAAAGATTGTGTTTTGCTGTGGCTAGCTGCGCGCACGCTGAGTAGATAGAAAGAAGATTGATGACGATTCTGAAGATTTCCTGCAAAAAATTGATGAGCGATGCAAGTAGATGCGACAAATGAAAGAAGATTGTTCGAAGATTGATTCGCTAGTGTGAGATTTGTTGACTATCTAAACTTGAGATTTAGATGTGTCGCCCCCCTCGGTATAGGAGTAGAAGCAACTTTTATACAACGTTTATAGATACATATTAAACTCAAGCTTTATTATTTTGGTGAAAGCTCTTATACAACGTTTGTAGACACTTCTTGACAGCTGCTTTGAAATTTAGTAGAGAGTAAACCTGAGAGGCGTTTGTTGCACTCTTTTATGACTCCTAAATAATCATTGTACAGCAAGCGGTGAAAAGCGTTTATAGCACTTTTCAATGACTCCTTAACAACCGGATAGAAGCAACTTTTATACAACGTTTATAGATACATATTTAAAGTCAAGCTTTATTGTTTTGGTGAAAGCTCTTATACAACGTTTGTAGACACTTCCTGACAGCTGCTTTGAAATTTAGTAGAGAGGAAGCCTGAGAGGCGTTTGTTACACTCTTTTATGACTCCTAAATAATCATTGCACAGCAAGCGGTGAAAAGCGTTTATAACACTTTTCAATGACTCCTTAACAACCGGATAGAAGCAACTTTTATACAACGTTTATAGATACTTATTTAAACTCAAGCTTTATTGTTTTGGTGAAAGCTCTAATACAACGTTTGTAGACACCTCCTTACAGCTGCTTCGAAATGTATTAGAGATTGAACCTGAGAGGCGTTTGTTACACTCTTTTATGACTCCTAAATATTAATTGAACAGCAAGCAGTGAAAAGCGTTTATAGCACTTTTCAATGACTCCTTAACAACCGGATAGAAGCAACTTTTATACAACGTTTATAGATACATATTTAAAGTCAAGCTTTATTGTTTTGGTGAAAGCTCTAATACAACGTTTGTAGACACCTCCTTACAGCTGCTTCGAAATGTATTAGAGATTGAACCTGAGAGGCGTTTGTTACACTCTTTTATGACTCCTAAATATTAATTGAACAGCAAGCGGTGAAAAGCGTTTATAGCACTTTTTAATGACTCCTTAATAACCGTTGTGTAAGTACTCACAATATTCACAGATTAAAATTAGTTTAACAATTGTCGTGGTACGCCAAAATAATTGCTTGTACAGTTTTTATTAATTTAATTTATTTGTGCACATTGAAAAAATATGTAATTATGCCATAATTCACATTCTGTGATCATGGAGGAAGTAGTAACAAGCATCTGTTTAATCTTTGATTGATATTCTTTCAATTAATCTCTCTAATCATTAATTGAGAGAATTTATCTAGAAATGTTATCGTTGATTATATGATATATGTCTTAAATTAATGTTTGCATTTATTAATAACACCTATATATAATTTACCTCTACTCCACCGAGGGTTTCTCGAAGCAAGATTCGAACTCATGATCCCGGATTGCCAGCCGCTTCTGTTTCCATCTGCTCTATTCTTGAATACATATTTTGATCATATGAGAGAAGTATATCAAGCTCATCTTGAGTAACTTCTCTTGCAGTCGAATAATCATTGCCTTATGATTATATAAACATGCCTATCACTTGTGCTATTTTTAGCAACAAAATTGTGGTTGGTCGAATGTAAACAATCATTTAAGAGTGCTCCAAGCAGTTTTTGAAGCTTTTAACCAAATGGCAATACAATTACATTCTTGTACAACTCTGGAAGCTATTATTCAACGTTTGATCAACTCAGGTGTTTTATAAGAGCTCCCAATGGTTTGTTTTGATGCGTTTATTCCACATCCTATATGGCTCCTGTCAAACAGTTTAACCGAACGTAAACAATCATTTAAGAGTGCTCCAAGCAGTTTTTGAAGCTTTTAACCAAATGGCAATACAACTACATTCTTGTACAACTCTGGAAGCTATTATTCAACGTTTGATCAACTCAGGTGTTTTATAAGAGCTCCCAATGGTTTGTTTTGATGCGTTTATTTCACGTTCTATATAGCTCTTGTCAATCAGTTTAACTAAGGTGCTATAAAAGTTATCGTAGGTCTTATAAAGCATATAGGTAAACCGAACGTAAACAATCATTTAAGAGTGCTCCAAGCAGCTTTTGAAGCGTTTAACCAAATGGCAATACAACTACATTCTTGTACAACTCTGGAAGCTATTATTCAACGTTTGATCAACTCAGGTGTTTTATAAGAGCTCCCAATGGTTTGTTTTGATGCGTTTATTCCACATCCTATATGGCTCCTGTCAAACAGTTTAACCGAACGTAAACAATCATTTAAGAGTGCTCCAAGCAGTTTTTGAAGCTTTTAACCAAATGGCAATACAACCATATACAACTACATTCTTGTACAACTCTGGAAGCTATTATTCAACGTTTGATCAACTCAGGTGTTGTATAAGAGCTCCCAATGGTTTGTTTTGATGCGTTTATTTCACGTTCTATATAGCTCTTGTCAATCAGTTTAACTAAGGTGCTATAAAAGTTATCGTAGGTCTTATAAAGCATATAGGTAAACCGAACGTAAACAATCATTTAAGAGTGCTCCAACAGCTTTTAAAACTTTTAATCAAATGGCAATACAACTACATTCTTGTTCAACTCTGGAAGCTATTATTCAACGTTTGATCAACTCAGGTGTTTTATAAGAGCTCTCAATTGTTTGTTGGGTTGTTACCTCTAAGCTTTGGTGACGCACTTGCTATTGCAATTTTTCAGTGTACCACATGGCAACACCACTACTACTTAATTGTACCACATGGCAACACTACTAATGGATTGTACCATTGTACCAACAATCAATACGAAACTAACGATTTTAAATTGGCTCACCACTTTAGTAGCCTATTGGTCCCAAGCAAACGATTAACGTACCCTATTCTAGTTGAAATTCTATTACTACACTATGTTTGTTTTGATTCGCTATGAAAGTTTGACAGATAACATCAGGGGTGTGTGGATTCATGCAGAACATGCAGGGGTGAGTGAAATAGCTTGGGACTGCTTGGGACCGTTGTTCTGGTACTGAGTGAGCCAAAAATAAAAATGATTTTCTTCGGGACCCAGTGGTCTTAGAGTTACCTCTATGATTGTACCACATGACAACACTAAATGTACTAGAATCACAAACAAACAGACATAACACATTGAATATTTCTCACTGTAAAACATCGTCACTAAAACATTACCGCCATCTGTTGAGTACACTGTGGTAGGTAGTACGCTAAACAGAAGGCGATAGTGTGTAAACGTCAAACGCAAGGGAATTGACTATGCTCGCCACAGGTGGTGGTACCACCAACTACGATACTTTCAAATTGACCGTTAAATGCTTGTTCGATGAACAACTTGCGAGTTTTATGTCTGTTTGTCTGTGCTAGAATGTTTTGGTTCTATCTCTTTCACTCTACTCTAAACTGAAATGCATAAAAAATGACAAAATGATACACTCTTTGCACACTGTCAAAGATCATATTGCACACAAAATCAACTATGTTCAAATCAAAACAAAAATACTAGCCCATCTGGTGGCTGATGGCACAAGCTTCTAAGAAAATTATATTACAGCGAACCACATTATTTTAATTGCTTTCTTCGCCAGTTAGTCGTCTGTAACTTCGTTTGTGCTATTACTCAGCACTGAGTTCCTGCAGTTTTAGATTTTTTTCCATACCTCTGAGCGAGCCTCTGAGTAGAAGTAACTCTCTCTCTCTTAGTTATTCTCGGTACACTGAAACAAATCGACATGTACCGTTTATTGGATCCATCTGATAACATAGCAATGTCAGCAGATTTATTCATTCTATGTGATGATTGATAGATTCCATTGGATTATCACTTAAAAACTATGACTGCGATATGGAATGATTTCTATCATAATTTCACATACTTAGTACTTGATAATACTTTGCTTCGAACGTGGTTAGCGATAGGTAAAAAGTATATGAATATTGTCTGATATATTTCATGGTGAAAAACTGTTGATATGTCATGGGTGGGAACAGATATCTAGAAACTAATGGAAAATCATATAAGTTTGCACTATGAGAAAACTCAGTAAAATATACCTGTTTTCATGAAGAATATTGCTCACTAAAAGATATATCTTATAAGATAGACATGTATATTTTATTGGAGTTGCTTTTAACGATTTTTGACGTTTGTTGATATGTCGCGTGTAAACAGACATGTAGAAACTATTGGATTGTCATTCAACTTTGCAGTACAGGAAAACATATGTATCTCATTGGAATAGCTTCCTTTGATTTTTGAGGTATAAAGATTGTAAACAGATCTATCCCAATCATTAGATAGTCATGTAGATTTGCCTTTTAATAAATCCAACAGCAAACATTTGTTTTGGCATGGTTTTCTGGGATGAATATCGCTCCCATTAAAATACATCTTACATGATTGTTCTTCATAAATTATTGAAACAATTTTCAACGATGTTATCGTACACTCATTAAAATGATTAGTTGAACTAAATATTACTAACAACAATGAGACTGTATTGAATAATCTTTGTTTGTTATTGTTTCATAAGATAAGGGGTTCCGGAAAAGAATGTATTGAGATTGAAAAAAAATGATTCTACTGCAATATTTAAGTAGCTAAGATTCTAATTGTAAATCTTCACACTTGAGTGTCATGAACGAGTTCCATGAACTCATATAATGTAGTCGTTGTTTTATTGCACACAGGAGCATTAAGAAAGATTTGAATACACGACACCAACGAAACGGAGCATAAATTTGTCAGTGTTATTTTGCTTCACTCTAGCAAAACGAGCATAACGTTGCACTACATTCCATGTCGGGAGAGCTGTTCTTACTTCATGCTAATTGAACGAGCTCAATCTTAAAGTCAGCCGTGGCCCAATGGAATCGAGCACAGACACCGAAAGCATCACACCTCAACAGTTCTGGATCGAATCCCAAATCAGCTACAATAAAAAAAAGACACAACTGTTAAAGCTCCCACTGCCTGATGTTTATTTTTCGATTTATTTTTAGAAATCGATTAAATATATGTGTCAAAAGAAGCAGTAAGTTTCATGTGATTTTCACATAAACTTTACTTCGATTGATTTATGACACATATATTATATTGTGGTGAAAAGTAAAGCTTATGCTTATGGGTTTCAAATCCATTTCAGTTAATTATTATAATTTGACCGATTTTCATTTATCATATGACGATCATATAAATGTTACCAAATTATGAGCATTGTAAATGTATCGGATATTCATATAGAATTTACCTGACACATTTTCAATCATATCATTTTCAATGGATTATCTTATAGCGCAAATTTATTAGACTTCCACATAACAGGAATATGTCAAATTGGTTCAGTGTAGCCATGTGAACGGTTTTAGAATATTGTTTACACTGTGGCTTGAAAGTATCCAACCGAACTCTAAAATTTCAGCAATTTTGGAACACTGGAACTATTTTAAATAAAAGCTATTATATTAGAAAAAATCACCATCTTAGCGCCCCTTGGTGGGACTTGCGAGCTGTCAACGAATAGATTTAGTGCCAACGATCAAAAATTTAAATCTTGATTTAAAAATCGAGATTAATGTCTACGGAATCGATAAAAATATCGTGCTCAGAAAACAAAACTCTATCAGATGATGTATATCAATTGGTATATTTTTCGAATATAAACAACCCAATTGGACTTTTTTAAACAATTAATGGGTACTTTCAAGTTAGCTTGGATACGAATGAATAAAAGTGACTCACAACTGAGTAAGAACCAGCTGCGCTGGTGGTGTAGTGGTAAACGCACTCCGGTGGCAGAAACGTCATCCACCAACATTTTGCTTGAAGCCAAAGTTGTTGGTTCTTTGGCTCGATTATCTGCCAATCTAAGACAGCTGATGCAAAAATTGAGAAATTATGCTCCGTCTACATAGATGTTTGATTTGTTGCGCGGAAAAATAATCGTGAGTAAACGTGACTGCCTCTCTCTCCAAAGGGCCTGGGTTCAATCCCAGTCGGCGCCATCGGGATTTTCTAAGGCATAACATCTCTGATTAACCCTTGCTTCGATGGGGAAGTAAAGCCGGAATATGGAAATAAAAATGAGTAAAGTGCCTCACTTTCTGAGTTAGTTTCGTTTATAGTGTGTCGTATTCAATGGATGTTCCCAAAAGAGCTTTCAATGGCAATTCGAATATGAATGAAAGCTTATTGTTCGTGTGTCATTCGTTGTTGTCCGTCGTCCGTCATTAAAATTTATGTTTCCCCTAGAGAGAGACCCACTCTAGTTTCCCGAGTTTCCCCAATCTCATCTCATTTCAGTCAGTAGCGTGTCGTCCCGTCCGTCGACTCACTCCGCAACTCCGTCAGTATAAATCAGTTCATATTTTGTTGTTATACAATGTTATTGTTGAAGTCCGAGAATTGCTTTTGTTTTAGTTGTTGACAGTTTTTCGATATTTTCTTTTTATTATTTAATACGTGTAATATTTAAAATTCTCGTGTATTCTCTCAGGTTAAAGTTTTGTTGTATGCACGTAGGTATGTTCAATCTTCCGAATCTGTGGCTCGAATAACAATATAAAGAAATACAAGTGATAGCATACGGTTTCTTATCAGTTAAGTAACGTTTTTTGCTATTTTTGCAAGAGCTGTAAAAAGTTATCAAAAGCGCTGCTGCATAAAGTTGACTGGTAGACTCGCACTTAAGCTCGTCGCTCGAGTAAGTGAATACGTGTGTAAGTGCACAGCTAGCTCTCAGTGCTGTCTCGAAATAAGTGAGTTGTGAGTTGTTACGATCCAAAGGTTAATTCCAGTGATTATCATCTAGAGTAATCTACAAAACTGATGGTCATAACCCTGTGTTTAGAGCAACTTTCTCACATCAGTCGTTTGAGTGAATTACTGGAATTCAGACCAAGGCAGGGAGTTATACTAGCTCAATTGTTGCGTCCTATACCTAGTAAAAAGTAGTGAATAATTCACATCAGTAATTGAGGTCAGTGGTACATCGCGTGCATATCTCCCAGTCGTCAATAGAGCAGAGGAAAGTAATCGTCGTACGCACAACAGCAAATATGCCGAGCTCGAAGGTCAACCAGGATCTACAGAACGAGCGCAAAAAATGCAGCTTCAAAAACGAAGATTTCACCTTATGGTGGCAAGGTGGAGAGGCCAAATTAAAGGAAAAACGATCGCGAGGTAAGTTTATAATGATAATGCATTTTTTGCTGCCGGATCCCAACAATGTATCTGTATATTAATATTTAGGTATATTAATGAGTAATAAGCGAACCGATGTGACACACAAGTGGTAGTGTCGCTCATTACTTGTGGACTTAGCTAGTTACACACAAGTATGTGTGTTATGGACATGTTGCTTCAAAAGAAGATTGCGTAAATAAACAGATTTTAGGTACTTGTCAGTATTTGTCAATCATGAATGCGTAATTAGCTGTTCTGGTGGATCTATTAGACCATCTTGTCGGTGCTCAAATTATCAAATTATCTGATTTTCTGTTCTTCGCAAAAAAAAAATCCTTGGGCGAAAATTTCCCTTGACAACATACACTTTGGACGATGCTTCACAGCAACCCTCGCCACTACATTTCCAAAGATAGAGTATTGGTGGTAAATATGTAAATATGCTAGCAAATCGTCATGCTTGCTCTTTCGCAGTTAGTAATACCTAGCGATGTGAGGGCGATCCGCTCCCGAGCTGTTCTAAAGACCCGATTCACTAAAGTGAGCTTTAGTGGTTCATTTTTTAGCATCTCATCACCTCACTGATATCATGTATTTACACTAATACAGCCATTCCATAGCAAAACGATATAGTTATGTTCCTTATCACAAATTATTAGAAATTATTAATTAATTAATTATATGTATTATTTTTTTATTTTATCATTAGGGTATTTCCATGTTAGGGTGGTCCAAAAAATCGATTTTTTTCAGAAATTCATAACTGGGCCGATTTAAAAGATCATTGATTTAAAGTGACTGTAACATGGTCACCACAACTACCATGCGTTGTTGCATAGGAGTATTGAGCGAAAACTTTATAACTTCAAACAAATATAACTGAAATACGAAAAAGAACACATCGCTGATTTTTTTATATATTGTGCCTAAATTTTCAAGGAAAAATATATTGCACCCTCTGTCTACAAACCATGAAAACCATAAATAAATAAATAAATGTATAAATAAATAAATAATCCCCCTAATTCTGCGAGTCACGTGACTCTCTCTCACCGGTGAGGTGACAATTGTCACCTCGTGTGAGGTGACTCTCCATGCAAATCAAATGGAGAGTCACCTCACACGAGGTGACTATTGTCACCTCACCGGTGAGAGAGAGTCACGTGACTCGCAGAATAAGGGGGAATATATAAATAAGTAAATAAATAAATAAATAAATAAAATCATAACAAACAAGCACAATCAATGTTTTTTGTAATTGTAATTGTTTAGTGTATAGGATGTGCCAACCGCTAAGTCTAACCCCCTAGTCTATACACCTACTTTCCTTCCCGTTGCGCTCGTCAGCTCGTGCGATACTCTAGACACACATGGGGGGTCGTATCCGGGTCCTCCCCTGGGTAGGCTCGTGTCCGGGTCCTCCCCTGGGTAGGCTCGTGTCCGTCATCTGGTCTGGTAATTTTACTTTAAAACTCACCTTTTGATTATAATATCGATAACGCTGAAACTATATGAAGGTTAGTGCTCATTATTAGGTGAGTGTTGCGATGGAGTAGTAATTGAAGGAAATGAGGTTCTGTTGTGGATTATAGGTAATTCTAAAGTAGGCACACACCTTCTTATCCTACTTACCAGTTTCGTCCAGTATAAATTGGCTGTCTCCTACCGGCGTGATCCTTTCTGACTGCTTACTCTTTCCGATGCATGTCTTATTTAATTCTTCTTTTCTTGCTCATACTTTCTCGCCATTTTTTCTTTGTTCTCATCTAGTTAGTATTGGTACATGAGAGGAAGAAAGAAATAGAACAAGTTAAGTGTGAGTTGGTTCAGTCGTTTGGGTCATGGTGTTGTGTTCCCTATTTTATTTGCCTCTATTTCGCTCTCAGATCGCAACGGTTGACCCTCCCCCAAACTATTGTGGATGACGAAGAGAACCCATATTTGGTAACCTCTAGCGAGCTGCAATGCTCGATATTAATAACAAACTAATCTAGAACTGGGCTCAAACATATAACGTTTTCTAAGACTGATCATGATTAATACTGTATGAATAATGATAAATGCATGAAGAAAAGACGATCCCGAAAGAACGTTCCCTAGCATGTTAGCAATGTTAAAATACGATTCCCAAGGAATTTTGAGCGGAACCTGGAATCCTCTTCACAATCGCCATGAAATTTTCCACAGAGCTGAACTAAAACAATTGACTTGGAATTCTAGTCAAAACTGTTTTAGAACTAGGACATTTTCTCTGAAATACCTTGCTGTTAAACCCGTCGAAGATGAACAAAATAAAACAATAATCTTGCAAATGCGTCAATCCGTTCTCGAGTTATAACCAAGGTTGCAAATACTCATTTCAGCTTAAACAATGTTTTTCTAAATTATGAAATAATTAGATGCCATGATCAAATTTTGAATTGGTAGAATACAAGAAGAGGTTGCAAAGAATGTGTTTGACATATTAAACCTGTTTATTTCACTTCATGAGAGTCACAATCAGCGATTTTTCACAAACTCACTCACTCACTCACTCACTCAGCGATCAGAAAATCGCTGATTGTGACTCATAGAAAGTAAAATTTAGAGGTTATATGTTTCAAACGCATACTTTGTAACCTCTTCTTGTAAGTTACAAGTTAAACATGCCATCATACCAATTTTTTTTGGTTTTATTATTCCGAAAAACATTATTTTAGCTGAAATGAGTATTTGCAACCTTGGTTATAACGTGACTAAGAAAAAAATTTCATAGAGGCTCAACCGGGAAATTTTCCAAAATTTCGGGAAAAAACGGGAAACTGCTAATTGGGATTTGCTGGACACCATGCGACAGAGTGTGTCACACGACTTGCATCTCTTTAATAGAGATCTCCAAGCGCAACTCACGAACACTAAAATCCAAAATTAAGAAGAAGAAGAACCAAAAAGGTATCGCGATATCACAACGATAAGTAACCCTAATAAACGAGTACCATACACTAACGATATCATATATGGTACGACCATAACCTTAAAGTTGGGATGATATTCCGAATTGGTGGTACGGCGCTCCTCCTTATGGTTATTGTTTAAATTCTGGTACGCAGCTGAAAAGTAATGACGTTTTGACGTGCTATGGAATAGGACACGGAATGCTAAAGAAATTACTTTTCCTTAGCATTTCTTGACCCAGTACGCAGTTCAAAAGAAATCGGTAAAGGAAAGATCGATTACATTAGATTCGTGATCGACATGAATGTGGCGCATTCTGAATGCAATTTCACTTTCCTTGCGGAATAATGGTCTGATCAATTATTCCGTTAGATAATTTTAACGTTTGTTGTAAAAAAAGATGTTTTGAATGCATTTTAACAACATAAGCCTAGTACGCAACTGAAAAGAAAACGGAAAAGTAATTTTTGAGGAATATTCCCAAAAGTAAATTTGACAGCTAGAGGTGTCTTTTGCTAAATTTTGAGATCATAGGTAGGTGTCGTCTAATTTTAAAATCAACAATTATCAATTTTTATGTTGTTAAAATGCATCCAAAACATCATTTTTACAACAAACGCTAAAATTACCTAACGGAATAATTGGTCAGACCATTATTCCGCAAGGAAAATGAAATTCCATCAGAATGCGCCACCTTCATATCGATCACGATACTAATGTAATCGATGTGTTATGTTATGTGATGTTACCGATTTCTTTTGAACTGCGTACTGGGTCAAGAAATGCTAATTGAAAGAAATTTCTTTAGCATTCCGTGTCCTATCCCGTAGCACGTAAAAACATCGTTACTTTTCAGCTGCGTACCATGCTATAAAAACTGATAATTCAGTGCCAACATTTCAAAGGGGCGTAATTGCATTTGTAAACAATGGCTTTAGCCATAGATTTCTCGCAAATAAAATCTCACTGGAATGTTTCCTCTACCAGCTAGCATTGTAATTTTGGAGAGGTAAGATATCATTCGCGAGAAATTGACGGCTAAAGTCATTGTTTACAAAAGCAATTACGCCCCTTTGAAATGTTGACACTGAATTGTTGATTTTAAAATAAAACGACACCCCCCTATGATCTCAAAATTTAGCAAAAGACACCTCCCTACACAGCAAAAAAAGTTGTTGAATATTACATCGAAACTGCTGCAACCAGGTCAATCTATCGGTTGTGCAATATCACATTGTACGATGTACATCGATTTTGCGAACAAAATTACATCCATTGATGTAATATTGTATCTGCTTTTTGCTATTACATCATTATTTCATACATCAGTTTGAATTACGTTGATCGATATTACATTTTTTTTTGCTGTGTATAGCTGTCAAATTTACTTTTGGGAATATTCCTTAAAAATTACTTTTCCGTTTTCTTTTCAACTGCGTACACACCAAATTTGAGATTTATGAATTTCAGTAAATAGATTTATAGATTTCAGTAAAACGAATTGCTGGATCATGATCAGCAAAGCAATGCTTTACTGAAAGACAGCAAACGATATTTTTTACCGAAAAATACAGCTAACATAAACGCATAAACGGTTTGCTGGACACCACCCAGTAATGAACTGTCAAACTGTTAGCGTCACAGTCGCAAGTACGTACGCACCAATGAGTACAGAGAGAGGTGAAGCAGATCGTGAAATATTGTTGTATTAGTAAACCAAAAAATCAACGTAAACGCAAGTAGTGACGTCTCTCATTGCTTGTATCGTACAGGGGTTTTACTCACACAACTTAACCGATTGCTTCACCTCTGTAATCCAACTCATTGCGTACGCACCACATAGGAGGAGGAGGAAGTAATTAAAATTAAATACACTGATACACTGGTTGTATCTAATAAAATATAAATGGCAACGAGCCAGGTGATCTTGTCGGTGACTCTATATTATTTGTGTATTTGTATCAACAATCTTCTTCAGAAGCTGCACGCTCCTAATAAGAAAAATATCGGTTTACTGACTCTATTCAGTAAAATGCTGCTAAATGACAGAATTTTGGGTTGCTGAAAAAATCAGTAAAAATGAAATCTGAAATCTTTACTGATTTTCAGTAAAATGTTGTCATTTTGACAGAAGTTGGAATGGCTGGAAGATACAGCAGCATTATTTTGCTGGAAAGTTTGCTGATCTTTCATCAAGTCTAAAATCAGCAAAATTTTACTGATATTCAGCGATTTGAATTTGGTGTGTACCAGGCTTTAGACGTAGACGGGAAGGGAATAATAAGACAGCTACACTGTTCCAAAACATCAATACCTTTTGTATGAATCCTCAAACCATTCATATCGAAACATCGAAATCGCATATGTAAATGATAGATGCAATTCTATGACGATTCTTTTATTTGAAATAAGGTGAAGTCCCTTTCGAATATATGATGAACATTGAGACGTGAAGTGAACGGATCTCCAGTTGAAATACGTAAAGCTTTCTGCAAGAATGATTGTCATCCCAAATTGAAATGCATATGGTACTGGTTCAACCTTTTAACGAAAATCATTCAAAATGATGATGCGAAAAATTCAATCGTACGTCATTTGCTGATCTGAGCTGGCACACGACGTGAAAACAAAGCCATCGTTTTAAAAATTAGTACGAACATCATGAGTAAAGATCGGAAAACCGAAGTTAAACTGTTACGAGGTAGAGGGAGTGCTATTCCCTTTACTAATAGACGTTTTTTTTTTAGATTATCCATGATGATGGAATGGCTATTTACACGATGGAGATAAAAAATAAATGGTTAAAATTTGATTCATTTTTGCATATCATACTATTCGCATATCATTATCCTCTTCCTCTTAGCACTGTATGTTTTGCATTCATTTCTGAAACAAGCATCCCTAATTGGTGATCAGAAGTTGTTGCTCCCTCGTGGCGAATGCAAGAACTATCGATGTTATTGCGCATTTTGCACCACTTTAGACTCCTGTGGAAAAAAATGCCCTGTAATGTTTTCGAAGAGGCAAAAAACCTACATATTTGAGAGCAGTAGCAGCTTTAAAACAGTATTGGAAAGCTACACTAGAAAATTCGAACTCTAGAAAACTTTAAAAAGCTCAATATTTAAATTGTATGACTAGTGCTTATATACTGGATGCGAACCAGCCCCAGGCTGAAACCTCCTTAATAAAGAAAACTTAACTTATCTTGGTGCTTATTTATTACCCCAAAAAAGAATGCTAAAATAAAACGGGCGGAGAAATTTTTTTTTGGTTCTTTTGAAAAAAAAAATTGGTCCCTTTTATCCACGTACCCCTCTGTATGTGCGCGTTCTTTTTTACGCTTTTGTTGCCTCTTGGTAGTGTTCATGTTTTGCACTTAAAAAAAAAAAAAAATTACACATAAAATCAGTGATGTCCGATTTTTTTACTAGTCGATTAATAAACTAATCCATTTTTTTTTGCTTTGCTGCCATTTTTCCTCCAGTGAGTGTGAAAGACATGTTTGAAACGATGGGTAGTGATCCTCTGTAGAAATTAATACAAAATGCATCACCATCCATGTGTGGAAATTAGTGCAAACTACACACACAATTTACAATAAACGTAATTAATTCCCTCGCTAATCCGGCTCTTGTTAATTCAACATAAATCAGTGGCGTCACCCTAACCTCAATCTACCTGTTCAACAACTCTCAAAACGTAAACAAACAAAACAATATTGGTTCCAATGGATACAAATCAGTGAAACTAGAAGACCCTATGCCCTTTGAAACTGATTTGAATGTAAACATGACCCTAAATAACGTTTTCAAAGTTGTTGAACAGGTAAAAAGTGAGGTTACGCGACGCCACTGACATAAATGTCTCTTATGGAGCTTTTTACATGGTAACATTAATTTTTATAGATCAACGCCGCTAATCCTGCCACAAATTTGTTGGATTACCGGGGGATACTGTACTTGGCATTATATAACCGATTATTCGAATAAAAATCGGACATCCCTAGATGAGTCTGAAAAGTCATTTTGACATCCAATGTCAATGTCAAATCTAGATCAACAATAGAAAATGGCCCATCAGCATTTGTTAACAAACCGTTCCAAAGCCCATTCCTCACAAATCGAAGGCTGCTCACACAAACTAACACCATGTAGGTGGAAGTTTCCCCCTTTCCCCTATCCGATTATGGTGTTGGTTTGCGTGGGTGGCCCTTTTCTATTGTTGATCAAGAAATCAAGAACAACATGTGAAAAGGGCATACAAGCTTTTTGTAAACAAACCTTCTTATGCCCTTTTCTCATCACCCATATGACACAAACGCAACCCATCAACATCACCGGGTAGGGGAAACTTTCCGCTTCCCGATGATGTTGTTGGTTTGCGTGGCCGACCCTCGGTTGGCGAGAAAAGGGCCTACAAAGGTTTGTTTACTAAAAACTTGTATGCCCTTTTCACGTGTGGCTCTTGAAATATAAGGGCTCTAATAATACAGCTTTCTCAGTAAAATGTACGGATGGATTTGAGGGTCGGAATTAACAGTTGATCCGAGCCACGCAAATTAACAATGCCATTCCATAAAGGAAGTTTGTTCTATCAGATGCTGGTGTTAGTTGCTTGGCCCACTTAGCAATGGAACAAAATAATTTGAGTCGATTTCGGATTTGAATTAACGGATTTGAAAACGGTTTTCACTCAAGTGCATAATATTCCTTATATCAGTGGCTCCCAACCTTTTTGCTATAGCGGCGCATTTTGAAATTTTCTAAAAAAGCCGCGGCGCACCAATATTTAATAGAAAAAAGGGCGGATTTCTTTATAGAGCATGAAGTTTGTTTTGTTTTTTTTAATGCGTTTATTTTTATAGGGTCATTTGCCGTAGCTTTGCGGAGCCGATATTCGTCGTTTGGGTTACAAAATTACTTAAAACTAACGTTAGTAAAGCGGGGGCCGATTACTCGCGGCTATCTCGAGGTTAGGGGTGACAAATTGTAACAAACGGGTGGCAGGGTAGGGATTGAGAACACAAGGTTTTTTAGAGCAATGTGCTCTTGATCTAGAACTAAGCGACATACTGGAGAAAAAGACAAACATGGGGGTACACCGATGCAGACCTAGCAACTTGAGAGAGCACAAGATGTCACTAACTACTAAATCCTCAGATCGATCTGTTTTAAAAACACATAAATTAAATTAAAATAATCGAGATCTCGGCTTGTCAAGATGTCTCTACCGGGCCGCAAAGGTTGTTTTCCTCGGGCCCTGAGGGATGCGGATAACTCGGATCTAGCAACACAATGGAGGGTGCATGACCAAAGCACTTGGTCGATAGCGCGATTCGGAGGCAACGGTATTGAACCCGTTGCAGCTTCAGGATATGTATTTTTGCCGCGGATTGAAAGCAGAAGCTACCGTACTCTAGAACCGACAAGAAGGTTGTTCGATACAACCTGATCAGATCTTCCGGCTGTGCTCCCCACCAAGTTCCAGTAATTGTACGAAGAAAATTGATTCTTTGTTGGCATTTTTGTTTCACATGCGCAATATGTTTTCCCCACGTGCTTTTGGAATCGAACCGGACACCTAAATACTTGAAAGATATACTTGGAGTGATTGTTCGACCCTTTAGCTGAAGCTGTAACTGTGCAGGATGATGCTTCCTAGAAAAAAGAACCAACTCAGTTTTCTCCGGAGAGAATTCGATACCCAGCTTCAAAGCCCAAGTAGGCAAATTGTCTAAGGTATCTTGCAATGGTCCTTGCAGGTCCGGTGCACTTTGCCCTATAACGGACACAACGCCGTCATCTGCAAGCTGCCTTAGCGAGCAATTTTCATCAAGACAACCATCAATGTCTTTTACATAAAAATTATAAAGAAGGGGGTTTAAACATGAGCCCTGGGGGAGACCCATGTAACTAATTCGTGAAGTTGTCGAGTTTCCATGAGAGAAGCTCATATATTTCTCAGACAACAAGTTGTTCAAATAGTTGTTCATAATTGGTGAAAGCCCACTATCGTGGAGTTTATCCGAAAGGACATCGATACAAACAGAATCAAAAGCCCCCTTAATGTCCAAGAAAACTGAAACCATTTCAATTTCAACAACTTCCTCGAGACTTTCGTGTGAGGTGGAATTAAGAGTTTCGTCTTCTGAGATGGAAAGCGACCATCCCCCGCCTTTATCATTTTCATCCATTGCGGTTAAATATCGCCGCAATGGTGTTTTAATAATTGCAGTAATTTCAAATAATCTCAAAAATATAAAAAAAAATGTTAACCAAAAAAAAAAAGTTTGATATAGTTTCACTCTCCTAGAGAGTAATACGAGAAGAAAAAAAAATCAATAAAAAAGAAAAAAAAATACATATATATATAATTTTGGATCACCCTAACTATCCTCTACTTAAAAATAGTACGAGAAAAAAATCAAGAAAAAAAAATTATAGATATATACTATTTACAAAATTTTGGACCACCCTAATTATGACCCAACCTAATCTAATATTGGACCAGGGAAACAAGGGAGATACGATACTGGTGAACACAAAGCGACACGATATACCTATTGCACTGAGGCGGCAGATGACTGGTGCGATGCTATTGTTTGCCCCAACGGCTGTTGGGTCGATAACCTTGTAGCTGGTATGCCTCGGTCGTCTTGGTAGGCAATTTAACGTGCTTTCGTTGTTGCTATCAATGGGATGATGTGATGATGTGATGATGATAAGTTAAAGCTGGACCGTAATCAAAGCGCTCGGCGTATGATTAACGGCTTCCTCACTCGCGCACTAGCTGTATTAACACTAGGCCAACTAACTTTGGCGAGAAAAAACCCTCGCGTGGGGAAAAACTCAAAAACTCAAATACTAGTGTCGTACACCGTGTCGTAGCTTCCATTGAAATCGCAAATGATTTTCATCCATAAACAAAATTAATGGAATTCATCTGAATTTCACATAACATTTATGCGATCACGTTAATTTTATATGATTTTTCATATGAATTTCATCGGTCTCATAAAATTCATGTGATTTTGTGGTGAAATGTTTAGCTATGTGATCACATGAAAGCTATGTGAAATTCACATGGTTTTCATTCATTAGATATGTGATAAATTTTTTGAGTGTACCGATGCGACTTGACCGGCTCAGCGTGCGAGACGGAATGATGTTTTGGTTTTATATAGGGGAAATGGATGTAATGTCGGCCAAAATGCTCCTTATTTGGGCCCATACATAAATTCAGCAATCGACTAAATTTTCAATAGCCATCCGTCGTACCGTCCCAATGACGCGTTGATCTAGATAAAATTGATAAATAGCAGATTTTTAGCGATGGGCCCAATGTTGGATCCATAGGCCAACACTAGAGAAATTTTCCCTACTTTTCCTGCAATTTATCAAGCTTTTTGATCCCCAAAAACGTACAAAATAAGGCAAATTTCCAATTTCAAAAGTGAAAATTCTGATGTGAGTCATGTTTGACAGATGTTTTACATTTTTATCACCGCTACGACAACAGCGCCACGGGTGGCCGGTGGTTGGTTGGATTTCACTATTGCAGGGGGAGAGATTTGAGACCACTTCTCAACTACAGAAGTGAACAGAGGATATATTGATTTTTTTATTACATGTTTGAATATTAGGCACTGGTCATGAATGAATTTGGAAAAAAAAAATACGTTCCCTAGATGGATTTTAATATAGGGGAAAAGTTGGCTTCGGCAATACCTTAACCTATTATCGTCAGGGGGGTAAACAAAGTCCTAGAGCACTCAAATTTGGCCAATAGTTGCTCTGAAACACAATGTATCCACATGCCAAAATTGAGCTCTCAAGCACGTTGTTTACCCCCTGACGATAATAGGTTAAGGTATTGCCGAAGAGAACTTTTCCCCTATATTTTTTTAATGAGCCTGCGGCGCACCTGGGAAAGCTTCGCGGCGCACCAGGGCGTTGGATGGGAAGTACTGATCTAGACATTTTCTTCAGTGCATGAACTTAAATTCTCCGGTGCATTCGTCCATATACGTGTTCTCAAACTCTCTTCAAGTGTTATTATTTATTTTTCTGACGCATTTTTGAGGTTCTTTGAATTTCGTTTCGGTTCTCTAGACATACTGAATTTTCATATACATTTTCAAGATTTCCTATTTTTTTAAGTTTTCTAAAATTCTTTGAAGAACCGAAAACTGCTATAGTTGCCAACATTAGCTTGAGCTTGCTTGAGCTTGATTGACCGCCCACGGTTGCTACTCTGTTACTGCCAGATCAGCTGTAATTACACAGAGAACCAATAGACGATGCTTGGGACTAGCAATCATCCTCAATGTGTAAAAACTGGTGATCTTAAATTAGGCAATACCAACGCCGGCCGCGCCCGAACACAGGTCAAGAAAGGAATGGGAAGGATTGTGTTGACATGACACTCGCTTTGATGGAAGCCGAGAACACCTCTGCACTTCCACGAGGAATCACTGGGATGTTGGATAAGAGGGTTGGGTTTGCAGCAGGGTTCGTTTTGGTAAACGATAAGCTGAATTGATGTCCTAACGATCATATACCGCGAAGGAACTTGGGACTAAACCCACGGTCTTCTGCTCAGTAAGCAAAAACGTTTGCCACTAGGCAGACGAGCACCTTTTTAATCACCGAGTTGCTGTTATTACCATGTAGTCATATTAACAAATAAAACGATTGACGAATCTTGAATGTGGATGGGCCTGAGATTAGACTCATGATGTCCTGCTCAGTAAGCAAAAACGGTTGCTCTAAGGCCACCGAGCCCCTCATATCACATAATACCGTTGCTCAAATTTGTGTATCCATTCAAACCCGGAACCAACGACAACAACGAGTTTCGCAAAATACACGATACACAAGCGATTTTACCATAAATCTCTTTGATATGTAAGGACCTGGGACCGCGTTTTTCTGCTCAGTAAGCAGGCCACTGTAACCGACGATCTTTCAAATCCGAAAACTAAAAACTACGAAAAAGTACTTAGGCCTTCATTAAGTTCCACTTTCACGCGACGTTCAATGACAGGGTCCTATCCAGGATTACATCTGAAAAATCCAAACCTGGCCAACGCCCACCCTAAACCTAAACCTGTTCTAATCCACCTGAAATGACTAACGAATGGAAGACTTTGACTACCCAGCCATGCAATAGTCTCATTCCGTGCCTTATGGCAACTTGATGATTCTATTGCGCTCATCTTTTGGCACCACCCAGGGGAGACTTAGTCCTGTACCCAATGCTTAACTTATCTCCATTCCACTCAGCTACTCGCAATTTCTTGTGATATAGTGGGCGGAATATTATTATATGAGACAATTCAATACAGACGTCTTTCCAAATTTGGCAGATCGACAGGTAATCGGCGAGTTAACACGATAGTTGCTATTCAACAACTCGACAACGTCCCATCGTCAACGCCTGCTATGAGAATTTCCCATTGCAGACGCCAACGAAATGACGTCATCGAGCTATCGATCAACTACCCTGGTTATCGCCTGGTACCTTATAGCACGATGCTAGGAGGCGAATCGGAAGAATCGATGAGGTACCTCTCCCCCACTGCTATAGTTGCCAACATTAGAGCCATTTACCCTATGTGAAATTTTTCCAGCTACAACTTTGCTGAACAGCTGTGCCGGTGGTGTAGTGGTAAGCGTGATTACCTCTCACCCCAGCAGGCCTGGGTTCAATCCCAGTCGGCGCCGTCGGGATGTTCTGAGGCATAACATCCCTTCGGAAGGGAAGTAAAGCCGTTGGTCCCCGGTTCATGAGTTGATGGGTCGATAGGTAGGGTCCAGGTGTGGGAGCTGCCTTCCTGGCGTCGGTAGCATTGGTGCTCAGCACGGAAAACAAGATCGACGGAAAACAAACCAAGGAAAAAAAAAAAAAACTTTGCTGAAGACCACGCTTTGATTGAACGTTCTGAAAAATAGTTGTAGACCAGGATGCAAAAATGAATGAATGAAGGATTATCCAGTGAATGTATCCTTCACTGTGCTTTTTAACACTAACTGGAGGGCGTATTTTGTTCCATTTTCTTCTGTTCCTGGGAGAGGGAAAGGGAGGGGTCGAAATTCGAACATCCAGATAGTGTCAAAAAGCACAGTGATGGATACATTTATTCATACAAACAGGCCCCCATAGACCTTTTTGACGTTCAATCGTCTTTCTATATCTAGCACACATGGATGAATGAACGGTTTGTTTTCCCACTAATCTGTTTCCCTTTTGCTCGCACTCGTTCGATTTAAATGGTGCAGTAGTGTGCGCCGATTAAACGTCAAAAAGCTCTATGACCGAGCATGGAAAGCTGGATAGATTTATAAATATTTTAAACCGAAAATACTTTTCATGTAGCTTCCATTGGAATCGCAAATGCTTTTCATCCATAAACAAAATTAATGAAATTCATCTGAATTTCACATAACATTTATGCGATCACCTTAATTTTATATGATTTTTCATATGATTTTAATCGGCCTGATAATATTCATGTGATCTCGTGGTGAGATTTTTAGCTATGTGATCACATGAAAGCTATGTGGAGGGTCAAGTTTGTATGGCGGATCACAACCCCTTGTTCCCTGCTGCTCTTTCGATCAGTATTTAGATCCTCTACAACTGTGTCAAATTTGAACGTATTTGGCCACGATCTGGATATGCGGGAAAACTTAAATGTTTGCATGGGAAAATGTATGGTCATCACTATTCAGTTACTTGTCAATAATTTTTAAAAATGTTAAATTTTAACCAACTCTGACCATAGATTGGCATAACTATGCAGAAAAACTTTGTCCAAACCGATTCGACTTCTTTACAAAAAGTTTTTATTTTTACTGTAGGCCTAGTACTTCACGCATAAATATAAGCTCATATATATGCCTGTAGGTATACGCATAGCACATGACCTAGAGTAAAAGGGTAGTAACTTTTTGCCTAGAAGTCAAATCAATTTGTGATCTTCTACAAAGTTGTTCTGCATAGTTTTTCCAATCTAAGCTTCAGGTTTTATACCAATTTTTGAATGTTTGACAAGCAAATGAATAGTTTCGTTTCGTTTTCCGTATATATTCCCATACAAACCAACTTCGTTCGAGTTTGGCACAGTTGTTGGGGACCTCAATAAAGATCGAAAGAGCAAAAGGGAGCGGGGGGATGTTAAGATAACTCACCCTATTTTACATCGTTTTTGAGATCTCATACTGATGTCATTTTTCTAACTGTCTCCATTTGCAGAAAAATTCTTCCTATCGGAGCCTGAGTTTTTCGACAAAGTTCCATTGCACTTTTTATCCCACAAGGAGGTCTACGAAGAATCGGTCCGCAAAGCCACTGTAATTTTCCGCAAAGTGAAGCAAATGCAAGCCCAGGGCAAGGATGGCGTGGACAATTACATGTAAATCTATAGTTACCTAACTTTTCAGGATTAGAAGTTTAACTATTGAATTTTTCTACGTTTTAGGGCCCTTCTAGGAGGACTTCTAGGGTCTGGAATTCTCAAGGAAGGAAATCCTCTGGCTGTGCATTTTGTCATGTTTCTCCCTGCCCTGATGGGACATGGAACACCTGAACAACAAGCGGAGTGGATCGGGCGAGCATGGAATTGTGAAATTGTTGGAACCTACGCTCAGACTGAACTTGGTCATGGTACCTTTATCAGAGGTCTGGAGACAACTGCGACTTATGATGAAAACACCAAAGAAATTGTGCTGAACAGCCCAACGTTGTCGTCATACAAGTGGTGGCCAGGGGGACGTAAGTTACAGCATAAGGATTGTTTTGTAAATCAACCTAATGATATATTACTGTTACAGTTGGACATACCGCCAACTACTGTGTAGTAATTGCACAGCTGTACACTAAGGGCGTGTGCCATGGAATTCATCCGTTCATTGTGCAACTTCGCGATGAAGAAACTCATATGCCAATGCCGGGGATCACTATCGGAGAAATTGGCAACAAGTTAGGCATGAACGGAGTTAACAATGGATTCCTTGGTTTCAAGAATGTTCGCATTCCTCGTGCGAATATGTTGATGAAGAACGCTAAGCTGCTCGAGGATGGCTCATTCGTGAAACCGCCATCATCTGTATTGACATATGGTACGATGATGTTCGTTAGAGTGGTCATTGTAAGAGACATGGCCAATTATCTGTCGAAAGCGGTAACAATAGCCACCCGGTATTCTTGTGTGCGTCGCCAAAGCGTTATCAATCCAGAGTACGTGCATGTTGTTGTTCTCGAAAACAAAAAATCTGCAATAAATCGTATATATTATCTTATCTATTAACTCAAACAGCCAGCCAGAAGTACAAGTCATCGATCATCTTACCCAACAGTACAAGCTATTTCCAGCGATCGCTAAAAGTATAATCTTCAAACTAACTTCCGATAATTTGTGGGACATGTATAACCAGGTGACGTCCGAATTGGATAAAGGAGATCTGGAACGACTACCGGAGTTGCATGCGATCGCCTGTTGTTTGAAAGCAGTGTGTACTGCAGATGCCGCGCAAGCGGTTGAAACGTGCCGTTTGGCATGCGGCGGTCATGGCTATATGACATGTTCCAATCTGTTTGGTACATACGGTATGGTCACTGCTGCGTGCACCTACGAAGGTGAAAACACGGTGCTTCTGCTACAAACAGCCAGGTAAAAATACACATACGTATCATATATTCTACTGTGGCCTTGAACTTAGATAACCCTATTGAATTCACGAAGTAATCATTTATCAGTAAATGGAATGAAGTGACTTGCCAAAAACAGGAAGGTGTTGGATTTGCTATTCCTTCCTGCTGTTACACTCATATCTGTCCTATGTTCTTTCCTCCAAAATACATTGATTTAACTCAGATGACATTTGAAACGATTTCAGCTGGTTCGGGGCTATTCATGAACCACGTGTATAGTTTAGCGGGAATAGGCAATTTTTTTACGGTTCATATATTTTTTAAACCTAAAAAATAAATAAAGAAACTGTCATCGGTACAATCATTATTCGCTCGTTGGGGGTTTTCTCGTCGGGCTGCTTTTTAGATGAGAGTTCGCTAATTGGGTGACGTCTCAACTCTCCCAGGCCTTGACATTTAATTATTGTTACTTTAGAATAATGAGCTGTTTTGCATGAAAAACTACAGGTGAAAACGGTAAAAGTTAAGATTTCATGAATGGGTCTGAAAACTTTACTGCCGCTCATCGCAAGTCTTTGTATTTTTGTAAAAACTGAGTTTAGTACTGGAAGAACTCAACTAGAAAAGTTTGGAAATACAGGCAAACACGGGTTGTCCCATTACATAAGAAGCAATGCTACGAAGCAAACTTAAAACGCGTTTTTCTCTGCTTGCTGTGATAAGGGACAGACTTCCATGACAGGCAGTTTAGGACAGGCCCAGTGCGCTTCTATTAGAGATAAATAATGGACTCACGCCGTATCCGAAGTGGCGGATTATTCAACATTCATCTACCTCGGGGTTTTCTACACCATAAATTATAGCAAATTTGTTTTTGATTCAGTTCCAACCTGGATCGGGTATCAAGATTGGGTCTGCTCGTTGGCTGTCAAACATCAGTGTGAACGTTTGTTTTTGTAACCTGGCTCGGGTTGAGGTTCGCACTGATAATAATCTCGGGTTTGCACTGGTTCCAACCTGGATAATAAACACATTCTCTATTAGTTTGGGTGCTTATATTCTTAAATCGATTGATTTTAAAATATTTTGAACCGGCGTGTGTCCTCAAGAACAGGTGCAGTTACTGTAGGCTTCGAACTTAGGCCCCTGGCAGAGTGAATGCGAGTGACCGAGCGGACAAAAGATTTTATTATTTATTATTCTTTTTGCTGTTCGGTCGGCTTGATGCAAAAACAACAGTTATGTATATCAATGAATAACGCCAAAATATAAAGCAATGAATTTGTGAACCTGAAAACTCATCGGTGATTTTTCCGCAGTTGAATTTTGCAAGGCACTCATAGGCGAATTTATTCACGCATGAGATTTGAGTTTTTGAGCTTTTCGAACACTGGGCCTTAGACTCAACGAACTTTGAGGACAAATTTAATTACACTTTTGTAGCCGTCTTGGTGTTATTAGCGGTAATGAACCATTTAGTCATGGCTATTTTCACGCAAATGACGCCGTCCCATTGGTGGTAAGTAATAAAAATCCCCATATAGAGATAAGTAAAAGTGGAAATAATACGCTTTTGATGCATATTCTGGTCAAAAGAAGTTGACGAAAACCTAAAAAAATAACTTTGTCGTTCCCTTTTTTCCTGGGAATTATTGTTAAAATAAAGAGCCTGAATTTATAAAGAGACGACATGTCATAATTGGAACAATCGATTATCTGCCAAAGTCATATGAATAGTCATTGCAATCGAGCAGAAGTTCTGTAAAATAAATAAAATGTCGCCTCTTTATAAATTCAGGCTTTTTATGTTAAACAAGTTACAATTGAATAAAAAAGGTTTTGTCCCATACATTTTTTAACCACTTTACCACCGACAAACCGACATGAAACTTAACTCTTGATCGAGAATTTATAACGGCAGATTCAAATGTGCAGCGATCCCATCTGTCAAAACCATAGAAAATCTAGATAAACATAATTTGCCCGCAGTAGATTAGACACGAACCAACTCATACATTTTGTATGCCTGTTTGTGGCTAGGATACACATTATTCGTGAACACGGCGGCAGATGTCAGTTTTGTGCTTTGATCAGAAATTTGATGATACCACAGACAAACAGACATAACACTCGCAAGTTCTTCATCGAACAGGCATTTAACGGTCAATTTAAAAGTATCGTAGTTGGTAGTACCGCCACCTGTGGCGCGCATAGTCAATTCCCTTGCGTTTGACGTTTACACACTACCACCATCTGTTCAGCGTACTACCCACCACAGTGTACTCAACAGATGGCGGTAATGTTTTTTTTTTTTTTTTTTTATATTAATTTATTTGTACAGGCTCAATCGAATAAACTTTACAGAGCCGAGTTATCATTTTCATTATACATGATTATTGTCTTAAATCTAGAGTTAAAGGAATTGAACCGATTACTCGCGGTCGTCTCGAGGTTAGTGGAGATTTACAATTTTTTGGGTGGGGAAAGGGAGAAGGAGGTTTGAAATATGATTTATTATACAAATATTTAATTAATCCTAAAACATGAACTTATTTCTATTCATCTTGAAAACAAACATTAAAAAAAAACTACACGCACAATACACAAACTAAACACAAGGTTAATCAAACTTACAATCTAAGGTTAGTATTCTTAAAGTAAACATATATGAGTTTCATAAACTCCAGGTCACGTCTAGCCAAAATATCCCGAACTGGAACATTAGGTTGTCTACCTCGAGCCCGAAGGGAATCGCACAGCTCAGATCTGACTCCACGATGCTCAGCACAAGACCAAAGGATGTGATCGGCGTCTTGGTAACCTTGCCCACATTCACAGATTGCTGTCTCCCAGCCCAACACGAAACAAGTGAGCGTTTAACGAATAGTGATTGGACATGAGGCGAGACATCAGACGAATGAAGTCTCGACCCACATCCAACCCCTTGAACCAAGGACTCTTCGACACCTTAGGGATGATCGAATATAGCCATCGTCCCAAACTCCCTTCACTCCACTTATTCTGCCAGCTGACGAGTGACTGTTGACGATAAATGAAGAAAAATTCATTGTAGGCGATTTGTCGATCGTAAATATCGCCTTCCATAGCGCCCACCTTAGCAAGTGAGTCCGCCTTCTCATTGCCCGGAATCGAGCAATGAGATGGGACCCATGCAAAGGTGATGACAAAAGATCTTAAAGATAAAGCACTTAAAAGCTCTCGTATTTTCATGAGAAAATACGAGGAGTGCTTTACCGGCCTCATAGAGCGAATAGCCTCGACAGAACTGAGACTATCCGTAAAAATAAAATAATGATCTGGTGCAAGTGAGGCGATCGTTTCTAGCGTATAATATATTGCCGCCAGTTCAGCAACATATACGGAACAAGGAGCTTGAAGCATTCGAGAGGCGCTATGAAATTCGTTAAAAATACCAAAACCAGCGGACGACTCTATTAGTGATCCATCTGTGAAGAACGATCTTGCGGAATCAACTTGGCCAAACTTTGCAGCGTAAATTGACGGAACAATCATGGAACGATGATGTTCTGGGATTCCACGAATCTCCCGCGTCATAGATAAATCAAAACTAACTGAATTGCCGAAGTCGGAGAAGCATACACGATGGGGATTATGCTGTGAAGGGCTGACATCCTGAGTTATGTACACGTAGTACAATTACATAAAACGAGTTTGAGGGTTTAGCTCAAGAAGCTTCTCAAAGTTTTCGATTACCAGTGGGTTCATAACTTCACAACGGGTGAGGAGCCTGAGGGACAATTCCGAAAACCGATCCGATAGTGGCAACATGCCCGCCAACACTTCGAGACTCATCGTATGAGTCGAGTGCATGCATCCTAACGCGATACGAAGACAGCGATACTGGATACGTTCCAGTTTGATGATGTGAGTTTTAGCCGCCGACTGGAAGCAAAAACTACCGTACTCCAAAACCGATAAAATCGTTGTCCGGTACAACGTTAGAAGATCTTGCGGATGAGCTCCCCACCACGTTCCGGTAATTGTTCGGAGAAAATTGATCCTTTGTTGGCATTTTCGTCTCAGATACTCAATGTGGGATCTCCAGGTGCATTTGGAATCGAACCAGACCCCAAGATATTTGAAAGACATGGACTGAGTGATCGGCTTACCCAAAAGTTGAAGCTTCGGTTGTGCTGGGCTATGCTTCCTAGAAAAAACGACCAACTCAGTTTTCTCCGAGGAGAATTCGATACCTAGCTCGATAGCCCAAGTAGACAAATTATCTAAGGTATCCTGTAAGGGTCCTTGCAGGTCGACCTCTTTGAGCCCTGTCATTGACACTACTCCGTCATCTGCAAGTTGTCTCAACGTGCAGTTGTCACTTAGACAATTGTCAATTTCTCTGACGTAGAAATTATACAAAAGGGGGCTTAAACATGAGCCCTGGGGGAGACCCATGTAACTAAATCGAGAAGCTGTAGAGTTTCCATGAGAAAAGCTCATATGTTTCTCTGACAGCAAATTGTACAAAAAGTTATTAATTAATGGGGAAAGGCCACAAGCGTGGAGTTTGTCTGAAAGGACTTCAACCGATACTGAATCAAAAGCCCCCTTAATATCCAAGAACACAGAAGCCATTTGCTCTTTTTTAGCAAAAGCCAACTGGATTTCTGTGGAAAGCAACGCGAGACAGTCGTTCGTTCCCTTACCCCTACGGAAACCAAATTGAGTATCTGAGAGTAGGTGGTTCGTCTCAACCCATTTGTCGAGGCGAAAAAGGATCATTTTCTCCAACAATTTTCGAATGCACGATAACATCGCGATGGGACGATACGAGTTATGATCTGACGCGGGTTTTCCAGGCTTTTTAATGGCTATAACTCTCACTCGCCTCCAATCATCTGGAACAATATTGAACTCCAGGAACTGACAAAACAAGTTCAACATGCGCCTCTTAGCGACGTCTGGGAGGTTCTTCAACAAGTCGAACTTGATCCTATCAGCCCCCGGAGCCGAATTGCGACACGAAAGGAGCGCGAGTGAGAGCTCCAGCATTGAAAAAGGCTGGCTGATCTCGTCTACCGAATTCGTCGTTTCGCGAGGAATCATCTGTGCCGGCACGGAATCAGGACATACTTTTCGCGCGAACTTGAGAATCCACCGATCCGAGTACTCCTCGCTCTCGTTGTTTGAAGACCGGTTACGCATCCTTCGCGCCGTGTTCCAAAGCGTATTCATCGACGTTTCGCGCGATAAACCGTCCACGAATTGCCGCCAGTATCCGCGTTTCTTGGCTTTGATGAGGCTCTTGAGTTCGTGTTCAAGAGTCGAGTACGCTTCGAAATACTCGGGTGTTCCGCGATTCCGGAAAAGCTTAAACGCGTCGGACTTTTTACGATAAACCTCAGTGCATTGCTGGTCCCACCAAGGGGTAGGAGGTTTCCTACGAAAAGACGTTCCTGGAACCGGCCGAGTTTGAGCTCGAAGCGCGCTGTCCAAGATCAGATTGGAGAGGAAGTTATATTCCTCCAACGGTGGAAGCTCTTCTACCGACGACACGGCTTCATCTATCGCGGTCTTGAACGTTTTCCAATCGATATTACGGGTGAGGTCGTACGCGACGTTAACGGGTTCCGACGGATTGAACCCACTGGCAATCGAAATTTTGATCGGCAAGTGATCACTACCGTGGGGATCCTGGATCACATTCCACGTGCAATCCAACGATAATGAATTAGAGCAAAGTGTGAGGTCTAATCTACTTCCATTTGAGGATGGACCAGCCAAACGTGTTACTTCTCCATTGTTAAGAATTGTCATATTGAAGTTATCACAGAGGTCATATATCAAAGTAGAACGGTTGTCATCATACAGTTCCCCCCAGCCTGTACCGTGGGAATTAAAATCTCCCATTATCAACCGTGGAGTAGGAAGAACTGAACAGATATCTGAAAGTTGTTTTTGACTAATCGAAACTCGGGGAGGAATATACACAGAAGCAATACAAAGGCTCTTGCCTTTAACAAAAGCCTGACATGCGACAACTTCAATACCTGGAAATTGTGGAAGATTCACTCTATAGAAGGAATTTCACTTTTTGATCCCCAAAAGTACTCCTCCTCCACGCGAATCCTCACGATCCAGTCGAATAATGTTAAAACCATGAAAAGGAAGATCGATATCTGAAGAGAGCCAAGTTTCACATAGAGCAAATGCATCACAATCATTATTGTGAACCAAAAACTTAAACGATTCTATCTTAGGAATAAGACTTCGACAATTCCACTGTAGAACAGTGATCAAATCCTCGACCTCGTTTGGAAAATTATCCATCGAAGGAGATGATTGCTGCAAGGAGGGGCCACTTCAATGTCAACTGCTTCAAGAGGGTTTTCACAGTAGGAAGCATTGCCAGAACAATGCTTTTCAGAGGATCAGAAATATCGAGGTAATTGAGGATACTGTCCACAATGTTATCAAATGAGAACAACCCAGATGAAGAAGGGGCTTGTGTTCTGAAAATTGGGGCATCGGGGGTTTTGGATGTCCCCGGGAGAGGTGGAAAATCCTGGGTATAATCAGTTCTGCGGAATCCAGGAGGAGTAGAAGTCTCCTTTTTTCCACCACTCCTTGATTTGGGCAAGCTGATTTGGGGTTCTTGATCTGCAACTTTCCGCGAACGGATGCGTTTTCGTTTCCGGGCAGAACCTTCCGGAAAACTGAAAGAAACTCCCTCCTCAGCCAAGTCAGAGCCAGACTCGTCATCTGACAAAAGAGCGAAGGGATTTGTTTCGTTGGTCGATGGCTTGGCTGTCTTAAGCATTTCTGCAAAAGACCGCCTGGAACGTTCTTTAAGAGAGCGCTCTAGTTTTTCCCCGCGTTGTTTGTACACCGGACACGACGAGAGACCATGGGGAGGAGATCCTTTGCAGTACACGCATTTTGGTGCCGTGACTGTGCAGGCGCCATCCTCGTGCTTCTCCCCGCATTTGGAACAGCGTGCCTTGCTGCCACAGTGGGACGCCGTATGTCCCAACTGCTTACAGTTTTGGCAGTTCATGACCCGGGGAACGAACAAGCGCACAGGTAGTCGAAGTTTTCCCAGCTCGATATACTGAGGAAGGGCTGAACCAGAAAAGGTCACGCGAAACGAGTCTGTGGGGGTAAAACTCTTTTTGCCCTCGCTGACAGATACTGAGCCCAGTTTTTGGACATCCAGTATCTTCACCGGGGGGAGCAAGGGGTTCTTGAAACGGCCAACCGCCTGCTTCTCCAAGATCTCGGGGGTCAGACTCGCTTCGGTGACCACACCTTCGATTTCCACATCACGAGCTGGGATGTAAACTCTGTACTCGAGCGTGAAGAGCTGGGAGGCAGCAAACTCGTTAGCCTGCTTCAGGTTAGAGACGGAGACACGAAGTTTATTGTGCCTAACCTTCGTGATTTCAGTCACGGCCGAGTATCGCTTCGTCAGATCAGTGGAAATTTGCATCAAGTTCAAAGGTTTGTTTTTGGGCTGAAAGTAGACAACCCATGGCCCAGTCGAGTCATCTGGATAGGCTCGCGATCGGGGGCTTTTCTGAGACGAACCATGAATGACAGGACGTTTTCGTCTTTTCTTGCCATCGAGTGGCAAACTGGTGTCATCTTCCGACAAAATGTCCATATCGTCTTCTGACGAGACGTCCATTTTGCCGTACTAGTGGGAGCGGTAAACGCTCTACCACTGAAACGATGCTTAAAACCACACAGACACAATAAACAGAAAAAAAACTACAGACACAGAAACACAAAATTAAATTTAACTGATGGGCGAGAGAAAGAAACAGGAAAAAAAAACTTATCTGCTATACTACTACCACCGAGTGATTACACAGCAGCAGCGGAGCGACGCGCAGCGTGGGTGACCTTCGATGCGCGTGTGCGGGCGATCTTTGTAGTGGTGTGCTTGTATTAGGCTCGGCACTCAGCTGGACACACGATGATGGATGACCGGTATAAATGCGGAGGCAGATGCTGACACTCGATGACGATGATCTGTGTGCAGGTATGCGTGATCACGCACCGATGGTGCGCAAAATGGTTGGCGAATTGGCAATCGCAAAAACAATTTTCCTTCCGATGATGCCGAAAACACACTTTCTTCTCAGAAAAAAACTCACTTTCAGATAATTGTTTAGCCGGGTACTATGCCAGTAATCACTAAGCGAGAAAAAACTGATAATTTAAACCAACCGAATACCGAGAAAACTTCCGAAATACCGGAGCGCGAAACAAGTCGACTGTACTTCTTGCTAGGTCGCAGTGGGATGGCGGTAATGTTTTAGCGACGATGTTTTACAGTGAGAAATATTCAATGTGTTATGTCTGTTTGTCTGTGATGATACTATTCATGTCGGTTTGTCGGTGGCCTACCAGTCCACCAAAAAATTCAAATTTGAGAAAGAAAATTCTCTCTTACGAGCTCACTCTCTCAACATTCCATGTATTTTGATGACACTCGATTTGTGATTTCCCTTTCACAGATCACAAAATAGAGTACCTGACACTACAAAACATGTCTGGTACCTCTATATATGCAGTTACACACTCAAATTTTTTTGCCGAGATGGGCACCACCGAGCAGCTCGGTATTTTGTTTTGCTGGATCTCAGTTAAAATTGTTGCCAGTTCGTACGTGATACGTTTAGGATGATGTGCTTTTGACAGCAATTAATGATCTGGAGAAGAATGTATTTGTGAATCACAAGAATGCACAGAAATGGGTTTTTTTAAACAAAATTATTTGTTTTTGATAATAATCAGCAGTGATAGATCACTCTTATTAGGATTTTTCAATAATTTTTATTATAGGATGCTAACATAAAAGCCAGTTGGATTTTCAGTTAACCCATCGTAAAAGAGATTGTTTAATACTATTAATCTCCCTATCAAAATGCAAAATTTCCGCACCGTAGAGCCACACTCTATCTTTTCACTGAAGGTGCACTCGAGGTCGAGAGCACTCTCAAGTGTACCTTCAGTGAAAACACAGAGTGTGGCTGTGCGGTTTGTTTGTAACATTTGTATGAGCCGTGGCCATTAAACAACCCCCTTCCTTCCATAGTTCACGTGGTATATAGACATTCCCTAACAGGAAGATGACTGATCCCCGTCTCTCTCTCTCTCTCTACAGATCTTACTTTGCACCATATACTTAAACCAGCACCTCAATTTTTTTCAGATATTTACTTAAGGTGTGGACTCAGGCTCAGAAAGGACAGGAATTAGTTCCCACTGTGCAGTACCTGCAGAACTTCCTCTCTAGCAATCAACGCCAATCGTGGGATGATTCGGTGCCCGGAATAATTAAAGCACTTCAAACCGTGGCTGCTGGGTTAGTGTCTACGTCCTTAGAGAACAAAAAAATACATACCTACCATTAACTTTTCACATTCATGAACGAATTACAGAAAACTCCGCCTAGCCAGTGACCATATCGAACAGCGCAAGCGAACAGGCCGAACACCGGAGGAAGCCGTCAACCTGACATCGATAGAATTAGCACGGACAGCTGATGCTCATTGTCGTGCTTTCCTGGTCCAGTCTGGATACGAGATGATTGAAAAATCTTGCGCAACCATTCCACCCGAGTTGGCACGTGCTTTGAGAGATATCTACGAACTGTACGCATACGACGAGGCTATGAAGGTGGTCGGCGATCTACTGAGAGTAAGTGGGAAATGGATTCGCTGAACTGTTACAGATTAACCAACAAAGTGTACTGCATTTTCAGTTCACGACCATCACGGAAAGTGATATTTCACGACTGCAGCAAAAATTGGAAGATTCCCTCGCTGCTATGCGACCAAATGCTGTCAGTATTGTTGATTCGTTTGACATTCCAGACACGGTGCTCGGATCAGCACTTGGTGCATATGATGGAAATGTCTACGAACGCCTCTTCGAAGAGGCCAAAAAGAGTCCCCTGAATCAGGTAAAGCGTACCTTGTGTTACTTTTTAATACGTAAATTTACCGGTTCATACATTTAAATTCCAGGAACCAGTCAACAAATCATTCCATTTGTATCTTAAGCCGTTCATGAAGTCCAACTTGTAATTCGGCAGTAACACTATTGTTTGGCAGCGGATAAGTAAAAGAGTCTTACTTGATCAGGTTATGGTGATAGAAAATCAATTGTTAATCCATTTTATGCACATTTACCTTTGTGTTCTTAACGCAAAGCATTGAGGTGATATATTTTAATTAAAGTTATACCATTTTCGTATAAATTTTGATAAGGGAACCGTCCTGTTTTTACCGATTAGAAATGAAGAAGAATCCTAAAAGATCTTTGGCCGGACCGAGAATCGAACACACTGTCTTCAGCATGATTCGTTCGCTCAACGAATTTGGCTTAGTCCAGTGCAGCAATGAGGTTCTGTCTTGTAGCTAGTTTTTCAATTACCTGGCTTTGTTGGTATGCTGTTTGATTCTGATGTCTAAAATAGGGTCAAAAAAGGATAGTTGCTTTAAGTATGTATTTTTTTATCCGAAATCTCATGTATAGAGGGAAGTCTGATGAGCACCACACACTGAAAGTCACAACGTTGCAAACCATCTTTAGCGGGTGTAGTGTCGAGGACCATAGGAGAAGGAAGGAAAACACGTCGTTATCGGTTGCTTTCTAAAACACCTGTCTTTATTCTTTGTACTCTTTTACATCAGTCAACGCAGACGCCTGAGCCAACAGGTATAAACTTTCCCACATAATGACTAATTAAAAAAAATTGCGAGTTACTTCTTCGGAAATGGCTCTCGAAAATTACGAATTGACTCCAACTTATCTGTGTCGGGTCTAATCCCATTAGTAGACAAAATATGCCCCAAAAATTTCAGTTCTGTTACTTCATATAAACATTAAATATTTATATGGAGTAACAGAATTGAAATTTTGGGGGCATATTTTGGCATCGTTTAGTTTGACATTTATTTCTTGTAGCTTACAACGTACCTTCTCCAACCATATATCATGTTCCTGTTAATCACAGCCGTGTAAAATTGGCGTTGACGGCGACTCTGTAGCTCTTTACTCCTATGATAAAATCCATAAGCAAACGTCAGACTGTGCGTGAAAATTCATAGTCTGGCCGATAGAATTTCGATCTATCAAAAAGCGGAACCAATTCAATATATTTTAGACCAACAATTGAAAAGGTTCTATCAACTTCTATAAACAAAACGTTGATTATTCTTTCCAACCCAAAGATTTGCGTAGGCGAGCGATTATATAATAGCATTACTATACTACAGTGGGGTATATGAAAACGACGTATGGACTTTGCGATTGTTTACAACTTTCATTTCATTTGCCGGTTTGGGACTGTCGTCGTTACTTGTGAAATGGAGACTACAGAGATAAATAGATTTAAAGACACCATTCACACGCGAAAACGAATGGTACAATGTAACAAGTACGCTTTTGCATTTATTTAATTAATTATTTATTTGCACAGAATTCCTATTTATACAATTTTCCACATTTAATTATATTGCATTAACTTTCGTTTTTCAAATAAATCCATAAATTTGTTCACCGCCAAGGAACGAACATCCACTTACGTAGAGTTACACTTGTCATACAAAAAAAAGTAATGAGTTCCCTACGTTCAGATTGAAGCGCAAATTCAAATATTATAAAGCCTGTCGAGCTTTCCGACGCTACGAAGTTACAGCGTCGTAAGGTGGACATCGACCCGCCAGATTTCCATTGAAAATGCAATGACCTTTTTCCGTTCGGCTTTGCGCACACCTACCGAATTTCGGGGAGAGAGATGACTGGACTCTAAATAGTCCGTTGGAAGAGATGCTGCAAGGCACTAATAATCGGGTGCACAATTGCGAGAGTTTGGTGGTCGTGAAATTGGGTGTCGTACAAGTTCGCGACTTCCCGGGCAAAGGTCACAATCTAGCGGCTATCTGAGGAATTCTTCAGCTTTGATCGTCCACTTCGAATCGATCTGTGGAAGAGGCAAGAGTGGTCGGTGTTTTGTCTCGTGTCGTGGTGTGATTAAAAAGGTAGTTTGCGTCATGAACTTTCTTTATTAGATTGTTAATTTCAATTCTTTCTCAGTAGTGTTAGCTTAGTGTAAAACCCTAGCAAGCTAGTTAGTTTAAATTCTTTCAACTCGCGGAGCGGAATAAATAAACTAAACAGCAGAGTTTCTTCGAGTACTACTTTACATAAAAGCAGCTGTTTGGTTTATTCAGACGGTTTATATAGGTAGCTTTTCGTGTAGTTTACAATCTATCTTTGTTGCACACTTTCGTTCGTCTCACTGGGGGGTTCGGACTATTTCGCCGAATAAAATAGAACTCCTACAGTTAGGCCGTTCGCAATGCTGAGTTTCAAAATTGTTTCAAACTACTCGTCAATTCTATAATTTGAAACTGTCAAAAATAAAACTGCAACACGATCAGCGCAACGCACAGTTCTAAAACATGTTTGTAATCATCAAGTTCCATAAACTTTACTGTTCTCTATGAAGTTCTCCGTTTTTTTTTGTGGAGCTCTTCGAAACATCTTCAACACATCCAAAGAAATTTGAAACAGAGTTCCATTCGTGTTTCAAACTTGCTCAGAAATAAAACAGAATAGTCGAGCAGTTGCAAATCTGGTGCAAAATAGTGCTCGAATAATGAAACTGCAACTCAGCATTGCGAGAGGTGCGTTTCTGTTCTAGTTTCAAATTGAAACAGTCCTTATAAAATGCAACAGCATTGCGAACGGCCTTAGTAGGCGGCAAAGTGTGTGTCTCGAAGAAAGTACAAGGTAAAGTGAGCGTTTATCGACCGTTAGACCAGGTCAACTTATTAGCGTGTGCGTGCGGGTATAATCCAACAGGTTCGTGGCAGCGGAGGCCATTTGCCGTCACACCACCCTATTGTCAGAGACCGCTTTTGACCCCACCTATCGGTTTCGGAGGATTCCCGGGGCACACGTGGCCGGAAGAGGGTCGCTATCGTCAATTTGCGCGCCCTGGACAGGCAGGCCAATACTCGTCCCATCTATAGTCATCGAACAACAGAACAACATACGTTGCACGTGTTTTAGTGTTCGGACGATCGAACGCATGTGCCGCGTTCAAGCGTAAGCCCGCGTTTCCGGTGAGTGAGACATTTCCAGCATCAGTCGATCGCATCCGCGATAGTTTCTGGGCCGAAGTAGTGCAATACGCAGCTTCGGTACCGCCGCCGCCTCCACACCCATAGCACCGATGTAATTCCTAGGTTTTCGAGTGAGTACATGCATGTATATTTTTCGTTGTGAACGTCCATGCGCATGAGACAAACGAAAGCTTCGCGAAACATAACCGTCTCATAGAATGGGTTACCCGAAGCCATCCGTCGGCCCATAAATTGTGCCATTGAATGGGTTAAACGTGAAACCGAGAAACACCAGGAGAGCAGGAATCGTACGGAGGAAACTCGCACCGAACACACGTATGGGAGTAGAATGAATAGTGCACACGCTAGGGAGTAGGATAGATGGTATGATAGAGGGAAAGGAAAGAACAAAGACCTAGGCAAACAGACATGTAGGGAGCAGGTGAAATACAATCCGTACCGAATAAATAGGATGGGAGCTTTTCTCTTAACTTTGTAGTTGAGCTTTGCTAGTACGGTGACAATTGTCATGTTCCGTAATAAATACAGTTAAGCCATGGTTTTTTGGGTAGCGTACCATTGATGAACTGCCGAGTTAACTTCTTATGAAGGATTTTCATGTCGTTTCGTGTTCGTTTCCTGTAGTTTCGTAGAGTCAATTTACTGGGGAAGTCAGCCCTGAATCTGACATTTATTGTGCCGGCAACTCTCCAATCTTTTCGGATTGGTTCGTTTGGACTTTCAGGCTGGGCCTGTGATGAGAACATCCCCTAACGAGATTTTTGGTTCGGACGAATTGTCGGTCTTGTGCACACGTAATTGTTAATGTTTTGTAGAGTTTCTGGACAACAGTAATTTAAGTCAGCCAGTCAGCTTTCTTCCCGTATTCGGGACATATTGACCCAATCCCTTGGATGGTCTCAGGCCGGGCAAACCTACAATCTGCTGGGTGGTCTCCTTCTAGGAGTGGCGCTTAAGCCACCCATCTAACGAACGGAAAGCTTGACGGGCTGGCGGGTTACAACAATTAAAAAGTAGAATGGTCTGTGCCTCGGGACACGAACGGAAGTTTGACGTAGGACCGCTAGTGGACGAAACAAATATGTTGAGCCTTTAGTTCTTTTAATTGATCGATAATCTATTATCTTAGCACTTTCCGTTTTTGAATTGATGGCCCTGAAAAGGGCCGGTTGTTTTTCGAATGGTTGCCCTGAGAAGGGCCGTTATTTGTTTTCTGGTGTTCTTTTGATCGTTTGGGACGGCTACCGTGTAGCTGATGAAAAAATAGGTATTATTGATATCTATAATTTTAAAAGTTTGTTTGTGACATGAAATTCTGTATGATGATAATACTACTTACCTTTGTCAGAAAGTATAGGCCGATGATAAGAAAAATAGGTGATGAATACTTTACATCTAAGATCTGGAAAATATAGCGCAAAGGCCGTGAGTGGTCGGAACAAACGTGTGTTTGCTCTTAGTTCTTTTAATTATTCGAAAATCTATTATCTTAGCTCCTTCTGTATTTGAATTGGTAGCACTGGAAAGGGCCGTTTGTTTGTTAATTGTTGGCCCTTTAAAAGGGCCTTTTGTTTTTCAAATGGTGGCCCTGAAAAGGACCGTTTGTTGTTTTTTTTCCTGGTGTACATCGAAAGTGTTGTTGGAGTTGGAAGGGTACGGAACGAATAGGTATTAATCGCTGTTGCCTTTTGGCGCTCCTTTTATTTTGGCGCTATTTGTTGATATTGCTGTTGTATTTGCTTCAGTGGATGGAAAACACGAGGGAAAACTAACACGAAATGCATAAACGTGCTACCAATTGGGTTCTTTAAGGGTATTGAGGTAAATGCATATTCGTAATTGCATTAAAAATGGAACCCAAACCCAAAATTTCATCAATTGTGGTACACTGGAACTATTTTAAGTAAGTACGATTACATTTGCAAAAATCACCTTATTAGTGCCCCTCGGTGTCACTTTGTATGGGAGCGAGCTGTCAGTTTTTTAGTTTAGTGTCAAAAAGTGAAGTTACTATTTTGCTTTAAAGCTTGATTTAAAAATCGAGAAGAAAGTGTGTGGTTTCGAAAATATATCGCTGGGCTCAGAAAACGAAGCTCTTACAGATGATGTATAAAAAACGATACATTTTTCAAAATTAAAGAACCCAATGACGTGAAGGTTTAGAGCTGGATGATCTACACGAAACGAAAATCAATTATTTTATACATGTGTTTCACTTATACATTTTAGCCAAAACATCAGCCTTATACATTCCATAAGACAAACCACATAGGCCCTATACTGCCCATAATCGCATATCAGTCCCATATGGATAGGAAATCAAGCAAATATGGGACTGATATGCGATTATGGGTAGTATAAGAATGCATAAAAAGGTATGTGTGACCGCTTATACATTTCATTTGACACATGATCTTCATCAACTTTTTGCGAGGCGTCTGCTATTAGCGCTATTAGTTGACGTATACATTTTATGAATAATCAGCAATAGAAATTTGAGATTTCTATCCGTGTACGCAAGTTTATTCTCTCACGGAGACTCAATTACCCAAAGCTATAGCTGGAACACTGCTATTGGCATTGATTGATGATTCTTTGCTGTTATTTCTCACCATGGTTCAAAAATAATTCAATTTGGTGAACCTGTTTTACCCACCATCTAGAGATCTAAAAGAAATTCTATAGGGTTGAAATATAGTGGCCCTGAAAAAGGCCATTAGGGATCCAAGTGATTTACATGCTGATCCCAACAAACAATTCACAGTCACAAATAAGCATACACATTGAATAAATGCTGTATAACAGTGTACAAGGCTGAATAAAACAAGATGTCGAATTATGTGCTGAAAAAAGCTCATTGAGATCGATAGATGCGCCTTTACTCCGCCGTTTGCTCTGATATGATTAATTTACTTATTAAAAGCTTTATAAACGTTGACTGTCTTCCTGATTCAGAACCAGAAGTTTGATCTAATAATAAACTGAATAAGTGTTATTTTCACATACATTTTCGCTTTAATTCGACTGTTTTCAATTGCTTTAATAAAATGCTTTATTAAACGTCTTATAAATGTTTTCTAGCTCCATTATTAGATTTCATTGCATTGCTTTACAATATTGCTGTATAAAGGTGAATACAGTCAGCAAAATAGCTCTTATACCACTATGCGTCCATGTTTTAGTTGAATGCTTTGTAAATGCTTTATAAACGACGTGTTAGATTCATTATTCCACAACACTACCCAAAACAATTCAGAGTCACAAATAAGCATATAGATTGAATAAATGCTTTATAACAGTGTAAACGGGTTGTCAAATTGTGTGCTCAGAAAACCTCATTGAGATCGATGATGCGCCTTTATTCCGCTGATGGCTCTAATTTGATTAATATACTTATAAAAAGCTAAACAAACGATGACTGTCTTCCTGATTCAACACCAGAAGTTTGATCTAATAACATACTGAATAAGTGTAATTTGCACATACATTGACGCTTTAATCCGACTGTTTCAATTGATTTAATAACATGCTTTATTATACGTCTAATAATTGTTTTCTAGCTCCATTACTAGATTCCATTGCATTGCTTAACAATATTGCTGAATAAAGGTGAATACAGTCAGCATAATAACTCTTATACCACTATGCGTCCATGTTTTAATTGCATGCTTTATAAATGCTTTACAAACGGCGTATTCATTCATTATTCCACAACAGTGCTTCAGGCTAACAACAAAACGAAATTGGTAGCATAGTGGTTACCGTTTCCGCTTTCCAAGTAGAAGGTCGCGAGTTCAATAACAGTCTCAACCCTTTTTTTTTATTTATGTTCTACTCCTAATTTATTTAAATCATAATCATAAATCGTATCACTCACGACAACCAATTCATAGATCTATAGAAAAGAATAGCTTCCTTTCCATCGAAATTTGAGAGATAGAGAGGTAACGTTGGTCTAATGTTAAACAACTATGAATGAATTAATCGTTCTCAGATCTCCTTGCTAGAGTTACGGATGGAAGTGCTAATAGGTTTTCAGATTCAAGCTTTTATTGCTTATTTAGCAGCTCATATGATGTATTCTAGGATAGCTCTGATGGCAAGGCAAGCGGCTGGTGATCGGAAGGTCATGGTTCGAATCCCATATAACTACATGCTGGAGGCGAACCAGCCCAAGGCTTGAAAGCCTCATTAATAAAGTTAAATAATAATAATAAATATAACTACATGTGTGTGCATGTATGTATGTAATAAATTCGACAGATAATGACACAACAATCACTAACGAGAACAAACCCTGCTCTGTGCCGTTCTTATTTTCGGATTAATTATCCCGTAGTTGAATAATCGTTTAATAAATGTATAATGATGTAATAATTAAACATTATTTCACATGAGAATAAAGCGTCTATATACACCTTTATACCATCGCTGTTTAAGGAAGTAGAGATGTCTAATAAACGCTGAATAATCAAAAATTTAATCGAATAAGCTCTGTTACAACTCTTGTAAGTCGAATAAAAGCTTCTCGACATACCTTATTCAACACCAAATATTTCGATGTTGTGGTTGAATAAATTCTCCAGATTTGTGTGAACAAAGCCTGAACAGAAGTTATTATTAAAAATAGTACACGTATTATTAAGCATGAAGTGGAATAAAATCGCCAAAAAGTCGTTTCTTCAATAGGCAATTGTATGTTGGGGTACTTCCCGAGCAAAATCCAGCATCAAAATGACAGCAAATCGAAATCAAGTTTTGATATCAACATCAAACTGAAATCATAATTTGATTTCAGTTTACGCAATTGACAAATTTGATACCTAATTTTGTTTTCATTTTGTTGTACATTTGCTCTTCAAAAATATGTTGTTGCGGGTTTTCATTGCCTTAGCCATAACATCAAATTGAATACTTGTTTTGTTATCAACAGGAAAAATGGATATCAAATATAGTTTTCAGTTTGCTCTCACTGATAGCAGAAATAGTTTTCAATGTGATGTCACAGGAAGATTTGACTGCTCTCAATTTTGATATTTTAACCGTTAAAATGACCAAAACGACAGCAACCTGAGTAATCATTATCAGCGAAATCACAACATCAAATTTAGATTTCAATTTAATCTCAGACTTTGCTCGGGTTTCGGGATGGTGTGCTTACACCATTGCACAGCGGTTGAATTTTGCAGGTGATCAATGTTATAGTCAGCCTAACGGAACGACTGCGGTGGAACGTCCGAAAGATGGTGATGCTACTCAGAGAGCCTCCAATGTCCGCGTCCTACAGGGTCCTACAAAATTTGTGGTGACCATGTCCGTCGTAAATGAAGCTGCCATTTTGGATAGAAGTGAACAAACTGGTGTACCTGGGTATCTCTAGATACAGTGTGCTCAGTTGGCTTTCCTGGCAGCAGCATTACGTAGGTGATCATTTTAGTCAAACTCAGCTGTGTAACATTCGAAGGATGTCGTTACCGTTGGTAATGCTTCTCATTCCGATGTCCGCGTCCACTTTCTGGGTCTTTCAAATTAGGTGTGACGACTGTCCCCACCGCAAATGGAATTGCAACTGATCATGTTCACTTAATTACAGTCTGTTTTATACTTGCAGAATAACTAATTAGGCCCCTCCCTTTTGGAGTATTTTTCGTCAGAGCGTTCCTAGTTGCAAGTATATGGCAGCATTCACACCAGACCAAGACGTGCTCCGACCAGCATTGAATTGGATTGTTGTGAAAGAACAACTAGCGCTACTTGATTCTTTCACACCAGTGCAAGTCGATGCCGACCGGATGATGGCGGCCCAGTCATGCTGTGGGTGATTTCGTCGTTTTCGCATTGGTGCGATGCGTGTTGTTTCACTCATACGTCGTGTCCGACGCTTATCCGTCCTTTGCTCGAAAATAAATGACGAAGAAAACGATTTGGCAAGCGTTTTTATTACCGTTGCTTTTCTCCTCCCTTCCATTCATTGGTGAAATGGTGAGCAGTCAACCGAGCGGTGAGCTCACTCATGTGAGCATACACAATGTGTCGCGTGTTCGATTTGCGCTCGATCGTTACGTCCGTGTTTGGGATTTTTCGTTACATGTACTGAATTTTGATTTTTTTTTATGTGATCCCCAGTATCGAAACTAAAGACGTAGTCCTACGTCAAAATATGCGGAAAACAGACGAAATCTGCGACAGCGGAATAAAACCAACTGTTCGCGGGCAGAGTCCACTGCGTTTCTGCTGAAATTCTCCTAAAAAATGCCTTGAAAATACACTGTCAGAAATTGCTTAAAGCTCTCTTCAGCATTTAGTTGGAACTCTTCTCTGAATTCCTTTGGAACTCTACTTAGAATTTAAAATCGAGATTTTAGGGGTGTTTGGTAGTTAACATCTTTTAATCTATTTATCGCAAAGCTCATTGCCGTGAAAATAATTTTGACTATGCACGTTTTAATTTTTCAAAAAATATTGGAACCCGTTCGAAACGGATTTCCCATACACAAAATTTTGTTTGATTGGGAAATCCATTTCGAACGGGATACAGAATATGGTTGATAAAACATCTAAATGAAGCAGTTTTTTTTTCTGAGATTCTTGATAATATTTTCGTGAAATACAAATTCATGCTAAACAGTTGGACAAAAGACAAAGTTGAAAGGTCTGCTTTTTGCGGTTTTTTTTAACCCGACTTATTATTTCGCTTTGCTGTTGTGAGATGCACGCACACTTAGTAGATAGAAAGAAGATTGATGAAGATTTTAAAGATTTCCTGCAAAAAGTTGAAGAGCGATGCGAGTAGATGGAAGGGATGAAGAAAGATTTTTCGTAAATTGTTTCGCTAACGTGAGACTTTCCCACCATCCAAAATTGATATACGCATCGACAAGGATGGATATTATTTTTCAAATATTTTATGACAATCAAACGTAATTTGTTCGGCGGAAGCGGTAAGCTTCGTGTTAATCGAGATTTTAGGAGTGTTTTAGAGTATTTTTATTTTTTTCCTTGATTTGTTTTCCGTCGATATTATTTTCCGTGCTGAGTACCAATGCTACCGACGCCAGGAAGGCAGCTCCCACACCTGGACCCTACCTATCGACCCATCGGCTCTACTTCCCCGAAGGAAGGCGTGATCAGAGATGTTATGCCTCAGAACATCCCGGCGGCGCCGACTGGAATTGAACCCAGGCCTACTGGGGTGAGAGATAATCACGTTTACCACTACCTCACCGGCGTCGCTGGGAGTTTTGGAGTTCAAATCTTTAAATCGACGAAATAGCGTTCTACCAACAATCAATACAAAACTAACGATTTTAAATTGGCTCACTACTTGACTAGCCTATTGGTCCCAAGCAAACGATTAACGTACACCATTCTAGTCGAAATTCTAGTAGTACACAATGTTTGTTTTGATTCGCTATGAAAGTTTGACAGATAAAATGAGGGGTTATTGGATTTTTCTATGTTTCGAGGGGTGAATCGATTAGCTTGGGACCGAAGAGAGTACCAGAGCTGAGCCAAAAAGTTGAGCACGTTTCTTCGGGACCTTCTAGTCTTAGAGTTACCTCTATGGTTCTACCCTAGTATCCACGGGCGATCATTCATGTGTATCAATTTCCGCTCATTGCTGCTTAAAACAATGAATTTTCAAATTTTACTCACCATGTGTCATCGTGTTCCAGTTTCCAGTATCCAGACAATGATTTAATAAACGAAGTTCGAGACAAATTTTACAACATTGACTTTAAAAATCTCAGTTTTTAGCACGTGTGAAATTAGAACTTGCATTTACTTACATTCACAAATCACAACAACAACTAAACAAAATCTGTGATATTATTACATGTAATGAAACATTCTACACGTTCATCAATGATTTGTGATAGTTGTATATATTTTTTTTTCTAAATGTGATTCCGGATTCTTTCTTTTTAATTTTACATGTGGGTGATTATGCTTATTACGTGTAATAAAATAATTTATCAATAGCAGTAATTATAAAGACTACACAAAAACTTTTTGAATGAGTTTTTCTGTGGTAAAGTGTCTACAGAAACTTTGTGTGTTAAAACAAATATTGCGAGTTTTTATTCTTTTCTGTTGACTTGTTGAATTTGTTTCAGTAGATTTTCTGTCGTAAAATTGAAAATATTGAAAGACAAGATCGCGAGAATTGCTAGGTGCATTTTTGTTTGATCATTTTGTATGTTTCAACATGCGGTGTTGTTATTTTCATAAGTATACTTTGCTGCTCAATACTCAAGACACGGTTGCTTGTGAGGCATTAGTATTAATTTTATCTGCTAACTACTCCAATTTCGGCACTTTTTTATGTAGAGACCTAACCCAATTTTGTATTAAACAAGGGCCATATATAGAAGAACCGCTCTACGCCGACATTATCAAATTAAGTTTTGATGCACTGGTTACTTGAGAATAAGAGTTATCTAAAATTGAACCTTTCAAATCATTACTTTTTTTTAAATATCTAGGTGCTCTCGAATGAGTGTAGAAGTTTTAAGGACCATGCTTAAATAGAAAGTATGCTAAATATGAGTTAGAAATCGATCCAAAAAAGAAAGGAACTGATGTTTCCGAAGTTATGTAACATCTCGCGATCTTATCCTTGTTGTTTAATACTGCCTATGTTTGAATAACCGAACAACGTGTTTCAATTTTATCAAAGACAACATATCAAGAAGACTGTCAACCTCGAAAGAGAGTTCCAATTTTCTATGCGACGGTTATACCTTTGCTCAAACGAAGTGCTACTGTTTTTTTGTCCGTTTGGCAGAATAGCCAGTCTTCTGGAATTTTATGGTGATTTGATAATTAATGCATTAAATCAGTTGAAGTGATATAGCTTGTTGTTTCTTTTTGCATTACAATTTTTACGTCACAACACCAACACCATGATTAACGGCTGCAGAAGTACCTATTGATTTTGGTTTGATCTTGTTCCACTTCACGCCGCGGCTATGCTACTAATAAGGCGTAAATTATCTGAATGATCTCATTTTAAATTCTGAACTGCGTGAAAGAAAAACAACGTATACTGATACAGTCTGAAGTAAACGATCTTATCACCAAAGTATACTGACCTGAAATTTACTAAGTATCCTTGTCATCTCTTAAAAGCCATTAATAGTAGAGCACGAGATTTATGATAGGTAAATTTCAGTTGAACCAAATGTTGAAACAATAAGTGACATGAAGTGTTAAACACGTTGAATAGTTTAATAAACAGAACATCGAAAGTTTTCCCCCTGGATTTCATACGTACAAAGCGCAATCGCATTCCACCTTCAAATGGTCACAGGTCACAAGTATAAAACACTAAATCTCTTTGAATATTATGTTCAGACCGCTAATCAAACTCCTTAAGGATTGCTCAAGCTTGCAGTCAACTAAACAAAACAAAAATCCGGGATTATTTCAAGTTATAGTAATTAGCATTAGACACTCAGTTGACACACTGTTAAACTTCAATTTGGCACCGTTTCCACAGATAATGGATTTTCCGATTTTGTCAGTCGGTACAAAGTTTCGTTACCCGATCAAAATCAAAAGCGTCAAGAGCAGCAAGAAATAAAATTATAACCTTGCCGAGTAATTTGTGAAGCTTTAATCATCTTTGAAAAATGTGTTATGTGTATCAGCATGCCATTGATTAGACTAGCTTTGAATACCTTCTTTATTTATTACCAACGCATTTTTAGTTTAGTTTGTATTTATATTTTCAGAAGTTCTGTACAAATACAGGACATTACTAGAAACAAATGAAAGCTCTGTGAAATTTGTTCTTTAGAACAATTTTAAGCAAATGCATATCATGCAGCAAACTTTTAAAATCATTAATTTTGAGGAGTTTTCATAGTTCCTTCAATGTCATTGGAAATGAGATTTCCAGGAATGATAAAATTTCCTGAGAATGACAGGTTTTTCAAGATAGTCAGACATAGTCAGCATAGTTAAGATAAAACCTCAGAATAATTTTATATTAGGTTCGCAACAAAATTCAACCCACTGTTCCTTCTTAAAAATTACTGACAAAGTGGACAGAGACATTACCGAAATGAGGAGCCCTAACTTCGTATGTCTCACATCGCATGAGTATGATTGGTTGTTACTAAGTAATTGCAAAGGTCAGCTGTAATTACAAAAAGATCCAATAGAAGGTGCCTAGGATGTGCATTTTATCATCAATGCGCCAATTTTGGTGATCTCATGTATTTCTTTGACATACCAGCGCCGCCACGTCCAAATGCAGGTCAATTAGGGGAGAGTGAAGAAAATTGTTGGCGTGATACCCGCTCTATTGTAAGCTGAGAACTCCTATGAACTTCCTCGAGCATCATGGATGAGGGTAGGTAAAAAGTTACGATTCATCTTGGTTAATGATTTTATAAATCATGTTGTCTTGTTTAGACCTCTGAACTTGCTCCAAACCAACTGGCTTCATTAGTTCTCTCGTGCCGCAAGATATCAAGGTAAGTCCCTTTTACCTCTCGACAGGTCTACTGAACTTGTCGTAAAATACCTCTGTAAGACACTTGTCTATAAAGCCTGTACAGTTTGAAGAACATTAACCCTTATGACGCCTGGTAGATTACCTTTTCGTGGTTCGTTACTGGCATTAAGATCTACCACCGAAGTCGAGTCCACTTCAAACTAGGGGAACAGGACTTACTTTTTATGCCTTGTTGGTAGTGACAACAAGGATGATCTTGAAACAAGGAAAAAATGAGTTAGTTAGTCTTCATCTATGTGATCCGTAATCTTCTATTCGTTGTTTCCTAGTTTGAAGTGGTTAAGACTAGGATGATGCATGGACATTATCGATGTTCTTGCTTGATTTTGTTGCTAAGGCATCCGTTTTTGACTGACAAAAGGGCGCACCTTTGAAGGGTGTTCCGAAGGGTATAAAGAGCGCGATCGAAGAATCGATTCCTTGCTATAAATGCAAGAATGACAACTGTATCAAAAACGAATACTTCATCATTTCTCAATAGTGATGAAGTAATACGACATGCACTGAACTAAAGACCGAGAGATATACCGCAATAGATCAAATAACAGGTCGCAGTGGATTTATGTCCCGAACAAAGGAAAACATACATAGATTTTGAGAATTTACAGCACTGACCACGATGAATAATATTTGAATCAGCTATCTACAAGTAAGTACAGGGGATAGCCAAAATAACTAGCATAGGGACATTTTTAGTCATCTTTGGAGTGTCGTAACTTCGTAATTTTTATTTTTTTCCATAAGCCATATTTTTTCCGGACTGGAAACCTCCCAACAAACAATTTGTGCGGATCAAAGTCTGAATAAAATATTTTTTAGTTGAAGAAGCATATTTTGCCTGAATACTCTATGGATTTTCATGAATAGGATTCCTATAGACTTGGAATGGATAATTGGTCACATTGACCATACTGCGAGTTTAGCCAGCCCTCACCTCGAGTGAGTGGCGGCAGGAATATGGAAGAAATAAACAGAAACTCCTTGAGAGAGAGGGAGAGTGAACTTCAGCGAGAGGATGATTTGACGTGAGGTGCGCTTTTCGAGACACCGGATGACTTTTTTGTTCGACGCAAGAAGTTTAGAGTTCACCCAGAGTGAGAGTAAGAGCGTGTGATTGAAAACATGAACATGAATGGCAGCAAATCTCACTTTCATTTTATCCCCCTTCGCTCACAAGCTCAGTGAAATTATTTGCCAGAAGGCATTCTACTCCTCAGAAAAATGCTACGCTCGGCTCATTTCAAACTCGCGAGCGAGGCTCCATCAAGCCTGGTCCCATAATTAGGAATGAGAAACTGATGTATAGCCTTGCGGCCCATTTTACCCCATGATTGCATTTTGGACTATTACCCGGACAAATTGGGTTCTATAATTTTGAAAAAATATATCGGTTACTCTATATCATCTGGAATAGCTTCGTTATCTGAGCACAACGTTTTTTTTCGATCCCATTTACTTCCATCTCATCAAAATTCGGAAAAGTGAAACGTGTCATCCGGGAGAAATTCCCTGCTAAGTTAGGCATCGACATGCACACATGCGTGCGAGGTGCTATACACGGATGTGGAAAAGGAGATTCCTTTGTCGTTTAATCTCCTCAATCGAAAAGAAGTTATATTTTATGCTGAGAATATAAAGATAAATGCTTCCTATGTAAGGTGGAGGGGCACCGGATGAAATACTGCCCCAAGCGGAAGACCTGAAAGCAGCAGCGGCAGCTTGAAAAACAACAGAAAAAACAGGACGATAAAAAGCAAGGTTAGGACAAAGGATAGAGCGATGGCAGCTCCTTGGATAGCAGTACGTACGCTGGAGGTGCATAGTTGGACCGCAACAGCTAGGAAACATAAAAAGGTATAGAGGTGCTGCATGAAGACGTGCTGAAAACGAACGCCGGAGACCGAAGCGAAGCCGAACCTGACCTAGTGCCAACCACGGCAGAAACATTGGGCTGATGTGGCGCAATACGGAGTGATGCAGAAAAAGAAAAGAAGAATAAAGATCTCAATCCCCCTCAATTTACAGCAAAAAATAGTCCCTCGGCTCCGTTTAGCTCATAGAAACAATTTAACCTCCCAAATAAACACCATAGAAAAAAAAACTTTCATAAAAATCATTATTTTTCTATATCCTGCAAACTACATCTCGTTTTTTTTTTTCATTAGCGCCATCTATTGCAACACTCAATATTTTGTTTCAGGTTGTTGCTCTAATCGAATAGATAGAGATCGTTTGAAGTAACATCACATTTACGCTTAATAACCCAGAGGGAAAAATGGTTCCGAAAGTGGGGTTTTCAAATTTAAATTGATTAGGTCTAGTTTTTTTTAGTATCTGAATCCGGGTTTGTTTTTTACAAGGTATTCTGTACTACTTTGATAGATACCGTTATGTCGATTCATGTGCCTTCTTTTCAATTGTGTTTTTCTTTCACTATTGTTCTAGTAAAAAGTACATTAATATTTTTTTCATGTAGGGTTCTTCTTTTAAATATATGCTTTGCTTCTATTCTTTTTTTTCTTTCAGTTTTCGTGTAATATTGTTTTTAGATTTATTTTATACATATACAGTTATACATTAATCGCTAAGGTTCATCAATAATAGTTTTTTCGGTTTTTTGATTTTATATTTTTTTTTTGCTTTTTGTTTGTTTTGTTTTCTGTCACAATATAAATATTAATACATGTTAAAGTCTACGTATAATCACCATTTTTGCCCATCTCGATACTGTGCCATGAAGCGTAACAGCCGGCCGCTGAAGTCGGACAATTTTACCCTCTCATGAAACAGCAATGGGACAAGCAAAACGATTAGCAATAATGTCTATAATGTTTACATTCAAATTTTTTGGGATTTTTCATTTTTTGTTTTTTTTTTGCATTTTTGTTTTATTTTTATTCCAATAATCATTATATTAGTTATGAATTTATTATAAAAAAATGAGAGCTTCTTTCACAATCGTTTACCGCTAACTAATAAAATAATAGTAATCATGATAATTATAAATTGATAAAAAAAAACTCGACACTGGATAAGGCTAATCATAAATGACGTAAGTTAGTTAGGATGTAAATTTAATCAGGGGTATCTTTTTTGTGACGATCAGATCGTCTTTTTAAGGTTTATGTTCCGAGTTGAAATTAAATCATCCGCGATGAAGTGTAAGAAAAGTATGGTTTTCTGTCGTGTATAATTTATGCCAAAACATGTGTGTGAGCGTTTTTTAGTTTTTTTTTGTTCCAGTACGTATGGCACAGCGCTGTTTGATGCAAACATTGCAGAAGACAGGAATTCAGAACAAAACAGCTATTTGGAGAAATTGCTATCTTAGATCGATAAACTTGCATGTTTAGAGAGGATTTTTACACTTTTTAGTACGTAGCCGATAAAAAACTACTTAAGGAACTTGATGGCCAAAAGCACACTTCTTGGCCTTTTGATTGGTTGATAAACGACTAATATAACGTTTATATCCTCCATATTAGCATTTAAGTCATATGCAGCTTATAGACAAAGTAGCTGGCTTATTGGTTAAATTGGTTGCGACACTGGCGGCTTCAATGCAAAGATCGACTCTCACAACGGAACGGTGAGCTGTTGGTAGAGTTTTGTGGCACTAACAACATTCCTAGTAGCACACTTGTCGCAAAACCGTTGAAGCAACTCCTATGCAACTTATTTCGGTCACAATCAAGTTGCTGCAGCTTTTAGTGACGGAAATGTGCTGCTTGGGATGGTGATCGTAATTATCCCTTGACAGACATACCGAAAATCAAATCGACCACAATGGAGACGGAGCTTTTGATGTCCTGAATAAACGCTGAAGAACTTGAGGCCCGAGCAACGGATGTTCTGGAAGGTGGCGGTGCCAAAGAGCAGTGGACAGTCATTAAGAATGCCTTAATCAAAACAAGTGAGAACAACCTAAGTGAGCTGCGCACTCAGAGGAAAGAGTGGATCATGCATCGATGAAACCTGGCCTGACTGACAAAGGGGGAGAAAGCCTCAACAGCTGGCGATTTACGACTCCTCTACGATATCTCAGGGGCCTCATAGACACTAGTCAGCAAATACACGGTATTAGCAAGCCGGCAGGGTTCGATTCCCGGTCAGGTTGAGGAAATCTTTCGGAATTGTGGAAGTACTTCAAGAACACCAGAAAGAAGAACGATATCTAACAACGCCTGAGCGGATCAAGGCTGAACCCAAGGATTTCTGTGAAGGAAGCGACTGTTCAGTTGTTTTCCGGCTCTACTGACCAGCTGAAACGTTGCTTGAGAGATGCTCAAAGCTGACCCCAACTCAGATAAAATCGTCAAACTAAGAACCTCATCGGAGCGTAGTACGAGGATTTCACGTAAAGAGATCTGCATAGGGAGCCTTGTTCAACCCTACCCGGGTAACCGCGGGTGTGAGACAAGGATGTATTCTATCACCACTACTGTTCCTCATCGCAATCGATGAGATCATGCTAGGTGCAATTGGCTGTATAAAGAATCGTGGGCTGCTCTGGAAGCCTATCATCATGGAGTATCTCAACGACTTTGATTTGGCTGATGATATTGCTCTATTAGCATCGGTGCTCTGATATGCACAGTAAGCTCGATGGCCTAGCTGAACTCTCATTGCGGTGGGTCTCACCGTGTATCAATGTCAACAACGCCTTGAAACTCACTGACTTTCTCGTTTCAACATCATCCTCAACATCTTCACGGGTTTGCTCGTTACAATCCTTCTTGATAAGAGACGAACCAGCTAAAGGCTGAAAGTCTCTCTAATAAAGCAAAAAAAAAAATCCTTCATCATATGCTCATGTTTTCCACATTTGTGACTCTTCACCTAGCAAATGTTGCTCCATCAGGTCTATAGTCAGCTCTTCTATTGATACGTTCTCTAAGTCTGCCATCTTCTTATTCTTTTGGCTTGCGCCCGCCCTCAACTTAGTGTTCTTTGAGCACTTCTGCAATTGTTAATTGAGAGCTTTCTAAGCCTGTACCACAAGTACAATCATACAGTCGAGACATTTTTCGCTATATAGCTGGGCCTTTACCGACTGAGCTAAGGGAGGCTCTAAGGCTGTCATAAAGGGCACGCCAACGTTGTTCCAGCAGTCCTCAACTTACGCACCAATTCATTGAATTCCAGCAAGTTACTTCTCATGTCCTTACCTTCCGTCACCCGCAATCGTGCCAACTGCTACTGAATAATCTTCTGGTCCACCACAGATTTCTTAGCAAAAGTTGCTTGCAGGCTCATCCACCTCTCTTTCGTGGTACCTTTTTCCCGTACAATCTCCAGGTATTCATCGGACAAACAGCTCATCAATAACGCCTTCGATACCCGATCCTTTCCTTCGACCTTGGCTTTTTCTGGAACTAGAACCCAGAAATATGACCAAGTTCTCGAAAGGACTGCCCATGTTTAAAAGAAGGAAAAATCCTCTTTAAACTATTAGATTCTGATTTCTCATCAAACTTTGAAATGCAAGAACTCGCTAATTTTTTCCTATAGTTGAGTCAATTTTTAAATCTAAAATTTTCAAAATTAGATCTTTATCCTCGGTAAAGTACAAGCCGAAAGAACTACTATTATTAATACTTTATTATGTAGATTTTTAGTCGTAGTTCATCTCTTAAAGCCAGAAGAACTGCTCTTGTTCTAAAGAAGGAAAAATCTCCTAAAATTATTAAGTTTGGGCTAGCCGCATTCGGGCTACTTGAACTCTGGCAAGTGTTAAATTGGTGCTAGTGTTATAAAACCATGTTAACACTCAAATTGTGCAAGTTTTCAATAACCGATGCCTGCGGTATATAATTTGTGTCTAGTGGCTACATAACTGGAGCTCGAACACCGAGCTTCATCGTTGATGTAGTCAGAGTCCGATATCAACACAAATTCTAAAACGGCTGTGACTTGGCCACACACTACGAAGGACCGGAAACGAAAGCTGCATGCAAGCGCTGGATTGGAACTAGGTATGAAAGTTTACCATGGAAGTTTGGTCGTCACGTGTTCCGTTATATACCGTGGCGTTATACAGCTAAATTGCCTTCATACGTAGACCGCTGTTGCCTGAATGGGATTGAAACCCGGGAAGTAAGAACACGTAAGGCTCAAGCTGCTAACATCGTTATAGCCGTAACCGATTCCACTAAGCTACTTCGGCAGCTCTACTGAAAAGAAACATTTAAAAAATGTGAATTCCTTTAAATGGTCCTCAGAATTTCCTAGGATCCCTTCTTGGCGTTCTCTAAACATCAATACATGAACAACCTTGAAATTGTCCATAGTCTTTGAAATTCAACTCGAAGCTTCGTTGAAAATTTCCTTGAAATTTTCCTCAAATCTTCCTCAAAGTACTTTCGAATCATCCTCAGAATGTTGATTGAATAATTTTCAGAATTCCCATTGGATTCTCCTTCTTCTCTTGGTATTCTACTTACAAGTACCTTGCAGCTCTCCTTAGAATTCACTTTCAGTTCTCCTTACAAATCTATTAAAAAAGAAGTCAATTCAAAATGACTTTGCGGTTTTAGTCAGAACTCTATTTGAATTATAATTGGAATTGCTTTGGAATGCTCCACAGAGTTCTCTTGTAAATTGACTTTGAATCCTACTCAGGATTCCCTTGGAATTTTACTCAGAACTACCTTTGTATTCTCCTTACGTTTCACCTAGAGTTTGGAATTCATCAGAACTCGTTTGAAAGGAATCATTAAATTTCACTTTCCTATAAAAAAATCATCCAATGATATTTTCCTCTGTATTCCCTTGAACTTATTCCAATAGATACTTGGAAAATCCTATCAAATTATTTCGTTCAAAGAGTAAGTGTAACTAGCAAGGAGATAATGTTGTTTATATTATGAAATATTTTAAAATTTCTGCGAAGGTTCTCTGGCTGAGAATTCCTGGTTTTTTCAGGGAAAAAAATTGCCTGAAGATTTCAGGTTTTCCAAGTAGACATCCTGCTGAAAGAGTGATGAGCTAGAACAAACTTCGTGCATTTTGTAGCTCGCAACCGGCAGTATTGGAGGGATGGGCCTACCCGCGTTCCACCGTTCTTAGTAGAAGAATTTCTTGACGGCTATAAATACTTCATGAACATAATTCATTAAGACAAATAATTGTCAGAACAGTCCCATATGAATAGGACATCAAACAAAGATAAACGATTATGGGTAGTATATGGTTGGCTATCACCGGAAGTGAATGGACTTAGCTGAATGATTTCAAACCAAATTGCGCTATGCCATACAGCGTACATTTTGTTCTATACTGATTCTGTGTGTTTTAATAGTAGACCTACTCTATTCTAATTTTAATCATGCCTATTCCCTATTTCGATTAAGACGGATTTTCCATCCGTCTTGATTGGAATCGGGGGATTCTGAAAGGTCTTCTTAATTTTCTGTGTGCCAATGGTGTTTCTTTCAGATTTGCAAAGCTTATGGTTAATATCTAACGCTTTTGAACATTCTAAATCGTCGCAATCTTGGCAAGTTTACAATTAAAGTTGTCAGAAAATTATGATCTTGCAGGATAAAATTAAAACAAAATCTTCATCAACATTTCAATATAGGCAAAACTGCGTTTGCAAACAATGACCTTAAGGACAAGGTTGATAAATTCAAAAATGGCCGTTATCATGACTGATTTACTTTGTAAATCAACCATGATAGCGGCCATTTGTGAATTCTATCAATCTTGTCCTTAGCCGCTGATTTATAGCAAATGAAAATGCATGCACGCAGTCTAACCACACCAAAGGTTAGGGAAATGCTTCTTCTTCCAGCTGGTATGAAGCATTCGCGAGGAATCGGCGGTTATTTACAAAAGGACTTCCACCCTATTGAAATGTTGGTGGTACAGGTCCATTGCAGCGAGTTTATTATTATTACCGATGATTTATGTGCGTGTGTGTGAGAGCTTGAATTGTTTTAGGTATTGCAAAAGTATCACATTATTGCTAAAGCCCTTGGCTTTCCATATGTGTGTATGGCGGACAAATTGAAATTTGGAACAACACAAACACTTTTATTGTTTTCTGACTAATAGAAAATAGAAAAAAAGAAAATAATCCAAACAAAAGCGTTGCTAAATATCGAAACCAAAAATGGTGTTAGAATAGAATAATCTTTATTTTTTCATTACAATATAAGTTTATTAGATTTTTGTTGATTTTATCATCTTTTTTTTTTGCATTTTTATAAATTATTAAGTGTAATGTGTTATATAAGTGTATATGTAAATATAAGTAGACGAAACTTTTTGGGTTTTTGTTTTGCTTTTTCATTTTTTTTGTAACAGTTTTTTCTACGTTTTCTTTATCAACTTGCAATTCTATATGTTTTCTAATTCAAGAATTGTCCTCTGATCCTCTCATCGTTTACTGCTTCACTTTACCGTTTTTTTGATCAAAGTTACGCTGTAAAAAGTCGAAACTTAGAGGAAATCATCATAAACAAGATGCCAAGTAAGAAAATTTGCAATGTTTATTACACATCGCGTGGGTAGAATCCAAAAAAACAAATCACCCATTCGATGGAGTTCATGTTTACGACAATCACTTTTAAGTTTCACAAAATTGTTTGTTCTAGTTCAACCGAATGAATTATGCAATTGCTCAGTAGTATACAAGTTTAAATTTTTTGCTTACTTAGTAATTTAATCCTAACTCAAAATGATAAAACTAAGTGAAATTTGTAATCCAATACTACCAGACTTGTCTGGTTTTTACTCCAGTCTTGATTTTGATGATTACCTCCCATTTCAATAATCATTGTTGTGTTTTTCTACATTACTCCTTCGCCTATCACCACGTCGCTTCACTAAATCGTCTAGTTAATGTTTAATAGAGAATCATTAAATCGCTACCATAACCCTCTCGCCGAAAATATCACTTACCTCGTCCATTCATCCTTCATCCGCGCGCGGTTAGCCTACTGAAAGTAGTTATAAAAACCATTGCTCTTCCGACCCAAGTCTCTCAGTGCGGCAAATGGAACACCGCCATTACCTGATCCGGCGCCGCCATCGCTTCCACCGTTACCGTCTTTCGATCCACCTGAGTGCTGCTTGTTGCCAGCCTGACTAAGCACGCTAGCATATGTTTGATTTTGACGGTTTAGCAGCTCTTCGACCGTGCTGTTTACCGAAGAACTGCGATTCTCGTGCAAATGGTGCTGCTGTTGCTGTTGCAATTGATGCCAAAATTCACGGCTGTTTAGATTGTGCTGCTGCTGCATTAGTCCTGCGGCTATATTGTGTACCGAAGGGAATCCTTGAAATCCATTCGTTTGATCACCGGTACCGTACTGTGATTGATTCTGGCCTCCAAACATCATCCCACCATTGTTCGGATGTAGTTTATTATCCAGTGCCTCGAAAAGAGTCTGCTGTAGATGGTTATCCAACAGATCCGATGTAGAGGACGCTATTGACTGAGCGTTAGACGAAGAAGCTGTACTGTTCTGATAATTTTGACCAGCCTGACGACGATACAGCGGTACCGATTGTTGCGAGGATGCAGAAGAATTCGATCCGATTAAGGGAAGTTCACTCGGGAGCGGCGACGAAAGGTTTCCAAACAGGTCAACGTTCTCGAGCAAGTTTTTGCCACTGCCCTGTCCTCCCATAAGAGCATTCCCATTGGAAATGGAGGTGTTTTGGGATTGATGCAGAATTGCAGGTTGCTGGTTGTTAGTCGGTGTCAGCACGTCCTTGTTCGGATTTAACAAGTTGTCTAGGAACAGATCCGCTTGGGATGGTACCAACGCATTAAGCTTCTTTTGTGTTTGCTGGTGATGAGCTGTAGTAGATGCCAGGGTTGGAACCTGCCGCAGGATATCGGTGAACTTGTTGGCAGCTTCGAGACCTTGAGTTTCGACAAGCTTGATGAACCAAAGGTACTGGAACTCTTTCGTCTGCAGAGCAACATCCAGGAAACTCATATTCGGCGGCAGTAAGTGATTAAAATCTGTACTGGCAGCTGTATTGGAATGAGGCTGATGTTGCTGTTGATGTTGTTGTTGTTGATGTTGCTGCTGCTGTTGTTGCTGCTGCTGTTGCTGCTGCTGCTGCTGTTGCTGTTGTTGTTGCTGTTGTTGTTGTTGTTGCTGCTGCAAGGTTTGAGATGTTTGTCCATACTTTTCTGGGAAATGTACATTTTGAAGGAATTGAATATCCTTATCGATCGCGTGACGGTCATCCAACCGAAGTGCATTCATTTTCTGATTCTGCTGATGTAGCATCGTCTGCTGAGGATGTGTGGGCGGTATTTGCATTTGGGAGGCCCTTGCTGTAATTGTTGCCATCAGGTCATTGGATAGATTCGACAGATATGGATCTTGCTGAGTGAAAAGAGATGATTGATGTGATTGCTGCTGCTGTTGTTGTTGCTGTTGTTGTTGGTAGGAACTAGGACTTATGGGACCTCCAAGGATTTGACGAATGTGGTGAAGTTGATGCGGTTGTTGTTGTTGTTGTTGTTGTTGTGGTGGTTGCTGTTGAGGTGGCTGCTGCTGTTGCTGCTGATGGTGCCCTAGGGTCGGAGGATGAGGCTGATGATGGGCAAATGGAGCAAAGTTTTGCAGGGTTTTGTTTTGTGGTTGCTGGAGGTAAGGCATCTGTGGAACAGCAGGTATTGGTTGCTGTTGTGATACAGGACTTCTCAGAGGCGGTTGAATAAGAGGTCTTCCACTTGCTGTCAATTGCATGTGCTGATGTTGAGCTAACTGCGGACGAATTGGTTGAGCAGGATTTTTCTGTGGCAGACGCCAACCGGGTGGAGTGTTGCGCCCACCGGGTGAAGGTACCATCGGAAAATGGCCAGCTGTTCCAGGGGCACTCCATAGATTTGCTGCACTGTTTGGCTGAAATGCAGCTGGCCCTTGAGGAATATTTGGGGGAACTGGCGGCCCGAGGGCATTGGGATGAGGTGGTGGTCCACGTATTGGCTGTTGCTGTGGTGGTGGTGGTGGTGGTTGTTGTTGTTGTTGTTGTTGTTGCTGCTGCTGTTGTTGTTGTTGTTGTTGGTAAAAGAACATAGGATTTTGATAAGGAAACTGTTGCTGTGTTTGAGGTGGAATAGGTGGATGTGCTGCGTGAGCAGCTGGTCCATGACCGATGAACGGAGGTTGCGGCTGTTGCATTGGTTGTTGCGGAACAATCTGTCGCACCATACTACTGCTTGGAGTAGCACCACTATGCCCACTTGAAAAGTTCTGGTTCACTTGATGATGATAGTTACTGGGATGCTGAACGTGATGTGACGGTTGTTGGTGAAACTGCCCGGTGACGTTAGCTGCTTGCTCTCGAAGATATGCCTCAGCTTGCAGCGCCCGAGGTATAAATTCAGGTGCTAATGGATTCAGTACATACGTTTTCTTCAATTCTACTCCGTCTAGCTGTGATCTCAACAAGGACCAAGTAATCCCGAACAAACTCTTGTTTTGATAGCATATCTCTATGAACCGTTCCCAAACTTTTCTGCATCGTCCAATGGAGCATAATGCAACGGGATCTCCTACCACTGCCACCAGGCTCTGTGCCCGAGTAATAGCCGTATTCAACAGCTTCGAATTGCTCAAGAACCCATAGTCAACATCTTCAGATGAACTACTACTTTCGCTGGTATTAGTCGTACAGGTCCTTCTAGTTCTTACTGTAGACAGGAATATTGCACGGAACTGCTTTCCCTGAACGTTCAACACACGTTCCACGCTTATACCTCCCATGCGTCGCTTTCTCAACTCCGACCGAATTCTGAAAACCTGATCAGCATAAGGGGTCATTATACCTATGCTTTGATCGTTGATTTTTCCCCACGAGCTCGGCCATTTTTTGCGCAATTCACAAACCCTTTCGACCACTTCATAGACCTCTGAATTATTATAAAAAGCCGTTGAATTCTTATCCTGTACATCTTCACCTCTCGTCGTGAAAAATGTCAGCGGATAGAACTTTTCATGGCGTGGTTGCTTGCCCGATGCGATCAACTTTTGCTCGTAGAACAGTTCCGATGTGAACTTGATAATTGCTTCGTGCGCCCGATAGTTTTCGCATAGCAAAATTTTGCACGGAAAATCATTTGGATAATGGTCGTACAGTCGTTCCAGCAGAGAAATGTGCAACTTTCGCTCTTTGGCAAAGTTGGAGAACAGCTCCGGGGACATCTGCATGTGATCACCGGCAAGAACGATGCGAGTTTTTTCTGTGGCAAGCGCCAGCGGCATGATCGCTTCACATTCCATTGCTTGCGCAGCTTCATCGAGGAAGATGTGAGTAAAATGCCCTTTTGGCAGATCGAGCGATGCCAGCTCCATCGAGATGTTCAGTGTTACAACTACGATCCGATGCTTCAGAATATCCTCCACCGATGGGCGGCGAAAGTTACGCACATTGATGTTCAGGTCGATCAGACAATACTGCGGAATGATGAAACAAAGGTTATGTTAATTGTGCTGTGATCCGTGGGTAGGAATTTTATAAAACCATATTTTCAAACAAGTTTAACAATGAAATTGATCATCCTGACGTTTAACACACAGTAACTCCTTCGTGTATGGACGTAGTTACATATTTCATATTATCCAGAATTCTATGGAAATATATGTTGTTACTTTTGTTACAACATACAAATTGTTATAAAAGCTTTTGGCCGTTTTCAAATGTATTTGTTTTCCGCATTGAGTACCAATGCTACCGACACCTGGACCCTACCTTTCAACCCATCAACTCATGGACCGGGGACCAACGGCTTTACTTCCCTTGCGAAGGAAGGTGTGATCATAGATTTTATGCCTCAGAAAATCCCGGTGGCGCCGACTGGGATTGAACCCAGGCCTTTTGGGTGAAAAGCAATCACGCTTACCACTGCACCACCGGCGCCGCTAGATTTTCAAATGTTACGCGAGACTTGCACTCAAAATAATCTACACGTTGATGTTACGTGAAAAATCACGTAAGTTCTCACTTTTTCCTCTCCTCTCAGTTTTACGTTGCTCACGTAGAGTGTACGTGATGTCCCTTGAATTTCACAGGGAGTTCCTGTTTAACACACCTACATAATCAATGTAATGTACGTGATTTTCACATAACAATGAGTCTATGTGCGTTTCACGTAAAGCTTATGAGATGTCCACATGTAAACAAAAGCGTTGTACGTACACTCAGAGCGGTGCAACCCTAATAAAAAATAATCATAAACGAACGATAACCCAAATCATTGAACTATTCCACAAATGGTTTGGATGATACCCAGAACACGTCGTTAAGCAAATTAACCATACAATTTTTATTAGGGAAGTCATGACAGTATAATAATGGGCTTTTGTTCGGTATTTTTTAAAGAAAGTGGCAAGATGTAAGTATAAATTATTGATTATTTGTTTCTCTTTGACAAAAACAAACTGACTGTTTCATCGTACTCAACAGAATGAAGTCTGTCCAGCAGTTTCTTCATCAAGGGAAAAAACATCTAGGCCCATCTCCATGATCGTTCAGATTTGTGCTGCGTATCGAATATAAAAAATGCTGATGTGGTTTATTCAGTAAATTTTAATAAATTAAAGGAATATTACTATTATTACTATTAAAACAGTAAAAATTTTATCTGAGTATTAGGGAAATATTTATATAAACAGTGTCAAAATATTGATACTAGAATCCTCCGATGAATGTCACCGACCAAATCACGTAACTTCTATGTAATAATCATATAACGGTTAAGTTTCATGAAATGAGTGCCCCTACGTAAAAATCACGTAGATCTTATGTGAAAAGTACGATGGAAAAAATCTACGTATGTTTTCACGTAGCATTGACGTGAAAATTATTCTGAGTGTGAGTTTGCATTTGTCATGAGCTATATTAAAAAAAAAAATTATAAATATTGAAGACTATTTAAAATATTTTAGCTTTGAAATTATTTTTTGAATTTTTGTTTAAAATTACTAAAAGAAATCACCGTGTATATTTTTTGCAAGAAAGACATTACTTTTCAAAACAACTTTGACTCAGAAGTGATGTTTTCGTGCTACAATTTATCAATAAAGGTCAAGACGCCAATTTGAAAAAAAATTACAACGTCCAAAATTGTCGATTTTTTGCAAAAATGTGAATGATCGCTCATAACACAATTATGTAAAGTTCAATGCAAACTGGTGAAGTTCAAGTCAATTTTTTATTCTATTTGGACTGTAACTGGTCTATGCCAGTGCTTTGACATTTAGAGCATTTCCAGGCCAAATAGCAAAAACAAAAATGAATTTCACCTTCGACCTTCTTCGATTTCCATGAGACTTTGCATAATTGTTTGCTATGATCGATAATTCACATTTGAGCTAAAATTCAGCCATTTGGAATCTTGTAAAAAACTTCACAATGGCGTATTCGATACTTTTCAACAAATCATAACTCGAAAACGTCACTTACAATCAAAATGACCTTTGAGATAAAGCTGTAGGAAAAATATACACGGTAAAAATTTCAAGTAATTTTGGGTAAAAAAAAACTTATCATTAATACATTTATACAAAATGCTAGCTTCTGTGAAACACTTAAAAATTAACTAAAATGACAGAACAACAACTTTTGGTCAAATTTTTAAACTTTTTGTTTATTTATTTTTTTGTAAAATTTTGCACAGAAAACTATTTTGAAAGTCTTGGAGTTTTGCGCAAAAGTTGTTGTTCTACAATTGTTGTTAAGGTTTGGTTAGGTTAATAAAGCTTTTTAATGAAGTGTCCAAAGTATTCTTCTTTGTGTATGTTGATGACACACGATGTTTCATTTCCCTCTCACAGACTTCAGAATAGAGCACCACTTAGATTCATATTCTAAGGCTCGCCCTTCACAAATATAGTTTGCTAAAACCCGACCCTAACGGGATTATATCAAAAGGCGGACACACAAAACGCAACACGGCCGGCCGTTGGCTCTGCTGGTTCTAAAGTCAGCCTAATTTAAATGAGCCTTATGTGATTTTGTCTTCCGTTAATTTTGCCTTATGTATTTTCCGCCTAACGTAGGCAACATGACACATCACGCCTTAGAGTATCTTTTGGATGGGTTATCGATTAATTTGCAGGAGAAAACCCCTGTGCCCTGCATTAGCCCTGCGCTACCCTACTTCATGCTAGAAATTATACGGTGTAATCAGATCAAATCAATCATGCCAAAACTCACCTTTTGCACAATACTGTTGACCGTGGCAACCCATCGCTTGTGGTAGTAGACACGCAACGGCTTGGCTTCCTCCATGCCTTCCTCCACCCACGGATGAAGATAGTCCTTGATGTACAAATCAGCCGCCGAGTTGGAGTGTGTACAGATGAGGATTTTAGACTCCGGCTGCAGTAGCAATTGTTTAATGGCCTGTGCCAACGTGTAAGTCTTGCCTGTACCGAAAGGTCCGATCAGCAAGATCGGAGGTAAGGCAATGTTGATCGGTGTTGTTATCGATAAGACGGCTTCCTTTTGTTTTGAATTCAGCTTAGGATCCAACGAGGCATCCCACTGCCGCTGGGGCGTCCAAGGAATGCTCGGCTCAAGGTAGATATCGGGAAAAATAATTCTAAAGTCAGCGATTTTATCGATGGCGTGATGCCACTCACAATACGTCAATCGGTTCGGCTGAAACTGAATATCCGCGATAAACTCGGTCTCTGCCTTTAATCCTAGACCTCCGACAGCTTTTGCCGATACTTTGAGATATATCATGTTCTTTCCTTTATCCTCAATAACGGCTTCATAAACTTTACGCTTTTCCCCTGAGGGAATGGGATCCTTAGAAGCAATCAGTACAGCTTGGCAATTGTTCAGGATCAAGCGACCGGCGGAAGTATCCTCTGAAACATCTTTTCCAAGTTTCATTAGAGCGAAAAGTTCACCCGAGTGTGAATACTTGGCTGTGCTAGTTGCCATTCCGCTTGGTGTCAGCAGATAGTTAGTGGCGATCGTCAATCTTGTCGTTAGGTTGTAACGAGCTATTTGTTCATACCGTGCGATTTCTTCCACGTACAAAAGCTCATGAATACGATTCCGATAGTTGTTCTTGGTCACCTTTTTCTCTGTGATGGTAGATTGCGTTAAAACAAACGATGAAGCCTTTGGTAAAGGATATCTCGCTAGCAAATCTTTTTCTCGTTCCGCATCGGCGGCATAGGCAGGTGTCTGCATATGAGGAATAATGGTCGTCGTAAACTCGATCATCTCCGAATTGGTTTCGTCCCATCGTTCTGAAGTAGACATTACAATATCCTTGCGAATTTCTTGAATCTTATCTACCTCGGTGACGGGAACAACGTCAACACACATGTGCTTCACAAGCACTGGTTCATTTCCAAAATCGAACACCACCGCTTGCCGGAAAGTTCCGTAGATGTCGGTATTGAAGATAACCTTTATTCTATGCTCCAACATAGGACCTGCTTCACTCGTTTGCTCGCCATGCTTCTGTTCCGTAGGTGCAACCCATTCCTGATCGGACATGAGTTCAGCTTCTATCACTCTATTCCCTGTCGTTGTTGGGCTAATCTTTTTACCAACGCTTCCACTTCTAGGTTCACCGGGGAAAATTTGCTTTATGATGAAATGGTTACGATGTGCATCCTGGAGCAGAGCTACTGCTTTTAGCAACCTTCGCGTCTTTAGCACAAATGTCCATTCCCGTTTGCTCACTTTTGAGCTTACCGTTGTCACTAGATCCTGCGAGCAAGACTCCTCTACGCCTTCTACCCTTTCCTTCATTATTTTGTCGGGACTGGGTGCCTGCACCCAACGTTCTAGCAATTGTTCGGTGTAGCTCTTCCCGTACAACTCCTTATCTCGCGCCCGCTGCAGTTTCTTCGTGCGATATTCAAAACGATCTTTCCACTCGTTCAGCTCGTCGATTCCGTGTGCTTCAACACATTGATTGCCATAGTGGCACGCTTGGTTGTCCAGATAGTTCTCACACAACGTGTATGATTCCGTCGTAAAACCACGTGGAGGAGGACGCCATTTCCAATCACGACCTGTTGGAAAATGATCATTAGTATGCGATAAAAATATCAACCCAATAAATCTTCCTTACCTTCATCCGACATGATAATGTTCTGATGGCTTTCCGTCTGACAATGTGCTCTCAATTCCGAGCGATCCACAAATGTCAATGTGCAGTAGACGCAACTGATGTTGGTAATCTTATCGAGCTGCTTTTGGAAATTATTCACACCGGAACTTGAGCTGCTCGTTGTTGAGTTCGAAGGAGACGCCCTGGATAAGGTGATCGCAGTACTGGTTGTGACTGTCGTTGTTGAAGTCGAGTCTTCGCCCAGCACTGATTCCTTTGTCACATCTTCATTGTCACTTTTGTTGATTTGGACATCATTGCTGCTATCCTCATTACCGTTGATGCTGGAATCTTTATCAGTTGTATCATTGCTGCTGCCGTTGGAGTCTAATTCTTTCTCACATGATCGAATCTCCCTTGACTTATTTGACTCACTGCTATCGTCACCGTTGTTATCGCCGTTTGGTTGGGGGTGATTTTCTAATGTTGCCCGCAAATTGCTTTCGATTTGATTCAACTGTTTGGTGTAACGATCAGGTGGGAGATTGTTGATGATGAGATTTTCCAGTTTGGTTTCAATCTGCTCATATTCATCATTGATAGATGAAAGTGAGGAAATTGTTGACGTGGGTGTGGTGGAAGAACCAACAGAGGATTCAGATGATGCTGGGGACGATGCTTCGGTTGTTGTCGCAGGTGCAGTGGACGGTGCTACTTGTTCTACACCACTTGAGGCTGGCGTAGGTGATGAGCTAGCCGACGCCATTTTCAGCACAGATTTCAGCCGTTCCAGGTATCGATTGATGTCTTGATGGTAATTATGGATAGTGGACCATTCCTGTAGGATGATCTCTGCCTCGACAAATTTTTGCTGTTTGAACAAAGAATGGATCAGTCGTTTTCTGACTTTGGATTCTGTTGTTCCAGTTGCGTTGTTTTGCGTTGAAGAGTTGGACGAAGTCGAAGAAGACGACGATGCTGACGATGGAACTGGACTCGCAGAATCAGTAACACGATTGGCGCTTGTTTCCGAGCTGTTCAACAGTTTCAAAAGCTGGTGGCAATCTTCAGCGACAATGTCGTATTCTTTGAGCTCCAAACAGCACTCAGTTCGTCCATAGAGGCAAGCGATGATACTTTCCTTGGGTGGTTTGTAGTCGTTTGTATTCAAGATTTGATCATATATGTCTGCAAGAAAAGTAAATAATACGCATATTAGATGTAGACGGGAAGGATAAACATCGAAGCTAACAAAGCTAGATGAGACGATATTTTAAAGTCACACGTGAGGTCAGGGGTGTAGGCCTTTTTGACGCACAAACAAAAAGTACCATTGATTACCCCGAGAGGCATGAAGTCTGCGATTTTGACTTTTCATCACCTATAGAATCATCGAAAAAATTAATAAAAGCTTTGTTTCAGAAATAGAAGAATTTAAAGATGTTGCCCATAAATCATCGCGCAAAATTTTGAAATCTGCATCATTACGATTATTTTCAAGATAACCAAGATAAGTCAACTTTAATAAACCTATTGTCCCGAGTGCTTTGTTCATTGCCTACAGCTCGGTTGGTCGATGAAGCAAATAAATTGTGATGATGCCTGGAATTGAAGTCAAGCACATCGTTTGTTTTGACTTCGAAAATGGAAGTTCAAGAATTGGGTTTTTTAAGGGTATTGAGGTAAATGCATATTCGTAATCTGCATTAGGAATGGAACCCAAACCCAAGATTTCATCAATTTTGGTACATTGGAACTATTTTAAATAAGTTTTACATTACAATTACATTAGCAAAAATCACCTTATTAGCGCCCCTCGGTGTCACTTTGTATGGGAGCGAGCTGTCAGTTTGTTAGTTTAGTGTCAAACAGTGAAGTTATTATTTTGCTTTAAATCTTGATTTAAAAATCAAGGTGAATGTATGTGGGTTCGAAAAAAATATCGCTGTGCTCAGAAAACGAAGCTCTTTCGGATGATGTATAAAAAACAATACATTTTTCAAAACTAAAGAACCCAATTGCCAGTTTCGCCAAGATGCTGTTTGCGAATACTGCTGAGATGGAAGCAAGTTACCTGATTTCGGGGGTAAAAGCGCTTTTCATTAAATTCAAGTCGGAGGGTTTATGCATTATCTATCAACAGTGTTGAATTAATTCTCCATTACGCAGATGAAAAGGCAGTGAAGGCAACATTAAATACGTGCCAGTGAATGATTTGCCACAGATTTTCGATTGTAGAAGCAACAGAAAGCATTTCGATGAGGCCAAGCAGATGGCGCTGCTAAAAGATACATAAATTGTTAGCATGTCAACAAAATGACAAATAGGACTACTTTTTTGTGGACGATACTGGGGTGCAAATCAACTTCACTGTTTGACACAAAACTAACAAATTAACAGCTCGCTCCCATACAAAGTACCAGTGATGTTCCGGAGGACAGTCCTGTAGTCAACAAAGTGCATATCCTGGTCTCAAATCCAAATTCGTCCATGCAGCATTACAATGAGTTGTTTCAAAAAATCGCGGTTCTCTAGATTTTTTACAAATTGACTACATTTACCGCTTTGCTTTGGTCGCAGATTCTAACTAATTCATACATCATCATTGCAAGTGATTTTAAACAATTTTCAAATGAAAAACAAAAATGACATTTCACAAATAGCAACGCTTGGGTCGGTCGCTATCGCGTTACCAAATTTGATAACCCACTGTTCACCGAGAGGCAGATTGTTATTTACCGCACTTGAATAGCAACCTCCGGTGCGGTTGCTGCGTTATAATGGAGGTTGCTAAATAGCTTTATTATTATTATTAATCTAAGTAAAATTGTTTTTTTTTTTTCCTTTTAGATTCCTGAGACAATTTGCATGCTAAAATATTTTTTTCTATTTCATCATGAGAAATATTTGAACTCTAAAAGCCAGGTTTTGCGTCCAACTTCTTGCCATGATGACTTAGAAACAGTGTTCGGAAAATACCAAAAAATCAAATTTCACCAAAGATCAAGATCAACAAAAAAATCAACGAGCAAACAACTGCGGTTAATATTGCAACCTGTGATATCGCAGCTCTCAATATCAAGCTAACAAAACTAGCCAGCTGCAAATCTCACCAAACTATGGTGAGATTGAGTTTCATGATTTTAAACTGCCATAACGGGTGGCAGCATTCGCTTCATGTCTGCTATCGGTGAAGAGAAAAAAAAGATAGTATTGTTGTACCTTCTCTTTCTAAGAAACCGAGGTGCAACCGAATCATTTATGCCACGATTCAACTCTCAGTTTCAACTTTACACGTTGTGAATAGTCTCGCAATATCAAAGGAGTTTGTAAAATCAATATCAAGCATGATATTCTGCACCAATATCACGCATGATATTGAGAGCGTATGAGATTGAAAAAATATCATTTTGATAATGATTATGTCTTTACTGCTTTGAAGAAATGTGTTTAGAAGAAAAAAAAGTAGGATCTGTGTCTAGGGGCACGAACGGGAGCTTGACGTAGGACCGCTAGGGCACGGAACAAATGTGAAGGAAATTTAGTTCTTCTAATTGATCGATCATCTATTATCTTAACTCTTTCCGGTATTGATTTGTAGGCGTACCAAATTTGAAGTATTTTTTTTCAAAGAGAAAGTTGATGAAGAGAATCAATCAAAATCACTTCCACCCCTGCTTCCAAGTTTGGTTACAAAATTACAACTCTGGAGAGCATTTTGTGTGGTCGTTGGGGGCATCTACTGCTGCTATTGCTATCAGAGCCTTCTTGATATCCGCAATAAACGCAGCACCAACATCGCGTCTGACCATTACCTTTCAATCAGCGAGATCCACCTATGCGGTGGGAGGAGAGGTTTAGACAGCGATTCAACACACGCCGACTAGAAGATCCAGCTGTGAAAAGATTGCTCGTCGAAGAACTTGAGACCCGCGCAGCGGATGTTCCGGAAGGTGGCAGCAAATATTATAAATTAACTAGGTATATGGTTAATTTATAATATTTGGTGGCAACGTAGACGAACAGTGGACGGCCATCAAGTGAGAAAAGACTGGGTGAAATTGGCGGAAGAATTGATTAGCGTTGAGTTGCAAAATTCGCGATAGAGCGGACGAGAACAAGAGGCGCCAAGAACGAAGCCCGTCAACGATATTCGGCTCTAGAAAAGGGAATCAAACGCTTTTGCAGATAGGACAAGCACAGACAAACAGACATAACACATTGAATATTTCTCACTGTAAAACATCGTCGCAAAAACATTACCGCCATCTGTTGAATACACTGTGGTGGGTAGTACGCTGAACAGATGGCGGTAGTGTGTAAACGTCAAACGCAAGGGAATTGACTATGCGCGCCACAGGTGGCGGTACTACCAACTACGATACTTTTAAATTGATCGTTAAATGCTTGTTCGATGAACAACTTGCGAGAGTTATGTCTGTTTGTCTGTGGGACAAGTGAGCGTGGGTGGATTTTTGAAAGACTTAATTAGCTAGATTTTTAGCTCTTTCGCTAACAGAGCGTGGGCGAGGCCTTAGTTGAGCAAGGATGAATCAAAAAATGCCAGTGAAAGGTGCGACTGGACAGTTGCTTACCGACCCCACTGACCAGCTGAAACGTTGGTTTGGCACTTCGAACAACTTATTCAAGTTTCGACGACCAACCAGCCATCACTAGCATCACTCGCGTCAACTACGAGTCCCCATCACTGCAGGAGATTGAAGCAGCTATCTGAAGCAGGGCGTCACAATATCAACTTCAAACTTTCTTTTTCTGTTGAACAAGTGCGCAGCATTCTAGAATCTCAGTCGGCGACTAGAAACAAATGTTCAATTGGCGTCTTGCAGTGAAACTTTTCCAAGCTTTCGCCACCTACATTTCGAAGTGAGAACTACTAGAAGGAGGATAGTTTCCAAATTTTCCAAGTAAAACAGACGCTTTTTGGGGCAAATCGGTCCATAAAGAAAAATTAATAATTTCCCGTGGTAACTTTTGCTTGAATCGTGTAAGAAAACGTGTTTGAAAACTATTTGTTATTATTTCGGTATGGATCGGAGATGTTTTCATGGCAAATTATGCATAACAAGTTTGCACCCACAGGGAGAGGTTACCTCCTGCGCAGCTGCATTTTTCAGAAAAATGGTAAATACGTGCGATTTTCACTAAGATGAAAGTGGAAATTAAGTGCATTTACTTAGGAAAGGTTGTATCATGCTGGTGGTAATAGAGAATTGGTTGTTTAGGACGCCAATATTCAATAAATGTTCATTTTGGCTTTTTTTAAGCAACCATATTAATACTCACAATTTTCGACGGAAAACGCACCGGAACTTGATTTACTCAACACGCACCATACTATAAAATGGTGCTAGATGGTCTTCAAAGTGATAACAAGATGACAAATCATCTTTATTTTGAGTAATTGAGCAATTTACTTCTGTTTACCATCATATTTACGATGCAGCATTGATGGAGCCATGAAATGAAATGAATATATCTTACACACAAACAAGGAAAATTGTATTAATAAAAATAATGCATTTTCATTTTAAAATTTTCCCAAAATTCTTATTTTCAACAGCAAAAATATTCACAATAAAAGTTGGATTTTTTACTTCTGACTCTTGATTTTAAAAGTCCATATTTTTAAAACAAAAGTTGTTCAACTGTCAAAAATATTCCTCAGCGATGTTTTTACAGGCTGCACTGGAATCTTATATGCCGCCCTTTCCACTAGTCTGGCCGCTGTAAACATGAAATCCAGGTCAGAAGTTACAACAAGAGTCATGTTCTTTTGTGGGATACCAGAAACTGAACTGTTATTAGTTAGATATTCCAAAATTATTCGCTGCTAGAGACCCTCGTGGAGACTCATGTGAAATTGGCATTCCAAATGGTAAGTAAACTATTTTTATTGTTATTGTTATTGGATTTTTAGATTCTTTTTTATATCAGATTATGAAATCTGCCAGAACGACATCACGCCAGTTTTCGGTATCGACCTTATAAAATTCCTATCGGAGAAGGATTAAGCCCTACTACAAGCCTCGGAAAAACGAAAATTCAACTTTGATCGGGAGAAGGACGAAAACCAGCTGCCCGTAGAATCCGTCACTAGTTGGTACTTTCTGCAAATGGAAAACAATACCAAGCTTGCCTTGTCAGTGTCTGGATTCTGTGTTCCTCGTATCGACCCTCACTTACCGGGATGTCTATGTGTGTCTCTCTGTAAATTTAGTTACATAATTCTAAATTAGTTGAAAAGGAAATGAAAATAAATGCATTTTTGATCTGTTTTGTTTAAATTTAGAATTTAAAGTGAAAAAAAGATGATATTACATTGAAAATACGTGTTTTTAATTTCAAAATTTTGTTTTTCCTATTTAAAATGTTACGTATTGTTTCAACTATATCACATTTTCAAACCGAAATTTTGTTTTCAATTGAAAAGACGCCGATTTTAATTCCACCACTGCCGTGCTTTTAATTTGACAGTAGTACAATTAATTTTGAAAGTTTTAACTTTTGAAAGTAGTGAGCGGTCAACTTTTGCTTTAACAGTTGGCTGACTTTTGTTTTGAAAGCCAACCGCTTTCTACCAAAAAGAACTAATGCAAACTTTTAATTCTACCAATGGTTTTATTAATTTTAGCAACGATTTTTCTTTGTGTGTATGAAAGTTCACCTGGAAAAGTCAAAGATGCACATCAGTCTGATCGTAAAAACGTTTTCTTCTTCAATTCGAATGTTATATTGGAAGGATTTCACGCAGGCTTGATGAAAATTATGATTTAATGCTAATTTTCACGAATTTTATATGCAGTCTGTCAACATTATCATCATCATGCAGTGGCGACATCTGCGTTGAGCTTTTGCGGCAATCTTCCAATCGCTGTCTTCCTTTCTTCCGTCTTTCTTTCAAGCTTCGGTGAAGCGAACGAGTGAAAGAGCGCTTGACTTTGATAGTTTCGTTTTTCATGAAACACATCAACACAGGTTTTATGACGTATATGACGGAAAATGAAAATATATAGGGGAATTTACGTATTCTCGGCAACGTAAGCAGCGAGCATCTTTCTATAGCCTTTTTTCTCTAAGGAACGCACACATATGCAGTACATATTGGTTTGTTTAGAATCTTTTGCTGCCAGCTGCTCTAACAATTTCAGTCAAAAGAATTGTCAAAAACTGTTTTGAAACGCTTTTACAAAGCACCAATCTTCTCTAGTGAGAGCGAGTATTGTCGGCAACCAGTTTTTCTTCGGCAACCGTTCCATTTGAACTGCATGTAAATCTGCTGTTCTATAATCAGCTACAATTTGTAGTGCGTGTGTTGCATTTCAAGAAAACCTTGCTAGATTGCTTTTTCTCAGCGGTAAAAATATAGTCAAATTGAAGCTGAAAGCATAAAGAATCGTTTGCATGCATTCAGCGAAGTGTTTTCGTAAGAAAATCCAGTGAAAATAGTGTTTCAATTTAGGTTGCCGAAAATAGTCTCTCATGCCGAAACCGTCATTTCCCCTATTGAAAACATTTCTCACGTGAAAACACTTGATATGTTTAATTTATCTTCCATTCGCTGCCAGACTGTTGAGCAGTACAGTGGACGTTTTTCCCTCGCTCTCTTCGTTCGTTCGATTGCGTTGTTCCGTTTATTCTCGCGTTAAATAGAGACGCTCTCGCTGACCCAGCCATGATGGGTAAAATATCACGCGGTGGCCCGAGTGCCGGCAATCCCGGGAAACGGTCTAGGCCTGAAGACAACAGTGACAGTGCGACAGCTGCGAAAAAGCTGCTTGACAACAATCGGTTCTCCGTTTTGAAGGACGTTGCAGAGCCGGTGACGGAAACAACAGGACCGCCGAAGGACAGAATGCCGCCCTTCTACGTGAAGGGCTTCCCTCTCGGACTATGGGACAAAATAAACTTCTTCATCACGCAGGGCGTCCGGTGCACCATCCAGCTGTGCACGGAAGGATACAAACTGATGGTTCCGGCATTGAAACATTACAAGGCGGTACACACCATACTGGTTCAAGCACAGGTGGAGTACTTCTCCCACGGCATCGATAACAGCTGTTCAAGGTGGTCCTGCGAGGACTATACGATATGGACACAGGCGTCCTCTTGGAAGAGCTGGTGGCTAATGGACTGAAGCCGGTCCAAATTCACAAGATGGTCCGCCACAACAAGGCCGTCAAGTACCACGAAGCCCTGGTTCACCTTAAGAAGAACTCAACAACTTTGATGGACCTCCAGGGCATCCGAGTCCTGTTCAACATAGTGGTGTAGTTGGTGCGGTACAAGCCGGTCATTCGTGCAGTCACCTGCCTGCTATTCGGGCATGGAACGAAGAATTGCCATATGCTCGTACCGCTGCTACTGCTGCTCAAGCTCAAACTGCTGGAGCCTCTGCAAACTCAGGTCAACAGACGACTGCTGCTCTACAGCCGCAGGATCTCCCCACTGCCCCTGGGCTAAACTGGCGTCAGGATGGACCGTCCCTATCGCAGCCCGAAATCAACGATGGTTGTTGGTTCACCGCAGCGGAACTAATGATCATCTTCCTCAAGATGCACGACATTGCCAACACCATCAAAAACAAATCCGACCAGCTCCAAGCTGTGGCTACCTTCATGCTCATCAAAATCGCAAACTGGAACGCTTGCTCGCTCAAGAGCAAAATTATCGAGGTCGTACATAGTCGAACATAGAATCGACATAGCTATCATCACCGAAACTCACCTGAAACCGGAGATGAACGCATTTATTCCTGGATTCCGGCTCGTGAGGCTGGATCGGACAAGCTCTGGGGGTGGTGGAGTGGCAATCGCTACCAGGAACAACATCTGCTGTCGGCTGCTACCCAGTTTCCAGCTGAAAATGGTTGAAGCATTGGGAGTGGAAGTCTTCACACCCGTCGGCCCCGTCACCATCATTGCGGCCTACTCTTCGAAACAAGCAAACCCCAGGGTTGGATCCGCGGCAGACCTGCGGACGAATATTTTCAAGATAACACGACGCCGTAGAAAATTCATCATCGCTGGCGACCTGAACGCCAAACATCAAGTTTGGGGCAACCAAAGGCGGAATCAAAACGACGACCTGCAAGAGGCTCACTACACCATCCTGGTGCCGGACACTCCCACTCGGCTGAGTCGGTCCGGCGTGCACTCCTTCATCGACATCTGCGTCAGCAACATGGGAGACAACATCTCGCAACCTGTGACCCACCAGGAGCTGAGTTCGGATCACTATCCGGTGGTGGCCGAAGTGGGCTCATCCGTCAACTGATTCCAAGCTTCCCGACGCAACTATAATCTTGTTAGCTGGGATCAGTTCCAATACTGTGTCGACTCCACTGTCGACTACGGTGTCCTTCCGGAGACGCCCGAAGACGTTGACCGGTGTCTGCATTCCATCGAGGAGGCGATATCCCGGGCCAGTGAACAACACGTGCCAGTATCCAGACAGGTGAGCAATACTCTGAACCTTGACAGATATACCAAAGACCTTATAAGACTCCGTAACACCAACAATCAATACGAAACTAACGATTTTAAATTGACTCACTACTTGACTAGCCTGTTGGTCCCAAGCAAACGATTAACGTATCCCATTCTAGTCGAAATTCTAGTACTACACTATGTTCGCTATGAAAGTTTGACAGATAAAATGAGGGGTTAGTTTATTTTCCTATGTTCTTCGTCAGCTCCCATAATTGCGGATTGTTTGCGGATAGAGGTTTAGCCGGTATTTTTTCTGAATTCCTTCATACCTGTTTTATAACTATAGAATTTGCCGTCAATATTCTTACTACCACGAATCAGGCCGCTAAAAATGGGGAAAAGGGAATACCGACTAAAACTCTATCCGCAAACAACCAAATTTAGATTAATGGATTGTATAATCATGAACATTGACAAATTTAGACATGTTTTGAAGATAATGAACTGAGAAAGACTTAGAAATTTAAAAAATAAAAACATTCGGACTAGGATTTTTTCTAAAGATTTTAGGGATATTTTATTTGTCGGGATCCTAGATTTAGAATAAAAGTCAAATTTGCAACATGGAAAAATTAAAAAAAAATTGGAACTTAGAGAAATTGAAAACAATAAATTGAGATTTGGTGTATTAACATGGCTTTTGAATCTAAACAACATTTCAGGATTCTGGTACTTTGAAGTATGTTCCTGAGATTGTGAGGATACTTCATAAGATTTTTTAAGGAGAATTCAAATTTAATTTACCAATTCTTAGCATTTTTAAGTTTTTGGAATTCTGCCTTATAATCTCAGAACTTTAAGGTTTTGTCTGAAAAGAGTTGATAGGGAAGTGTGTGGCGAATTCTTTGTGAATTCAAAGGAGAACTCCAAGTTAATTCTGAGTAGAGTTCCATCACAGACAAACAGCTGTAACCCGTTCTCCTCAATCGTCGTACACGCATTTATCATTCAGTTTAAATATTATTAATTTCGCGAATCCACCACTACAATGCTGGCATCGGATTACTGTTTCTATACATTCTATGGAACTTGTATGCAACATTGTTTGAGACTTAGCTAACAAGTTTTTTTCCGCGAATAGCTCGCGAGATGTCGTTAGTGAGTTTCGTGACGATATATTTAAAGAACATTTATTTAAAGAGTTACGTCTGTTTGCCTTTGATTCCATAATAACTCTGATGATAATTGTATGTAGAAAGCAAGTAGAATTCTAGAGAGAAATCATAGAAAATTCTTAAGATGAGTTTTAAGGAACTTTGCTGACAAATTCAAGGAATAGCCGGGAGCGTTTGCAAGGATATCTGTGAAGAATTCAATGGGTTTGCTGAAAATAATCCATAAGGGAATCGTGAGGATAATTTTTGTGGAATTCAGACCAATGTTTCTATGGAGAAGAACTCTAATTACATGTTGAGGCATTTAAAAGGGGAAGAACATCTTGCAATTTTGGAGTAAATTTCAAGTCCATTTTTTTATAGAAACTTTGATAATTCAGACCTTACTTTCAAAGCAGTTCTAAAGTGAATTATCAGATAAGGCTAAGAAGAGTGTTAAGATAATTTTGAAGAGTGTATCGAATAAATTATCAAAAATATTCTAAGGAATTTATACATCTATAATATGGAGACAAAATTAAGCGAATTCTTTGGAATTCTAACCAGTTTGAGGGAATTACGGAATTGCAGAGTGATTTCTAAGAAATTTCTAGAGATAATGCCTACTAAGAGTGGTCTGCAGACAACGCCTAGAATGTTGTTGACAAAATTAGGAGATTATCAAAATTATTGGAGAGGAATTCAGAAAAGAGGAATGATGAAATTCTAGAATGATTCAAATGGAACTCTTGAACATAGGTCGTAGATGTACTATGAATAATTCCAAGGAAATTCAGACTAACAGAAATGTTCATGACCTCGGACACAGGAAAAATAAAATTTCCAGAATTTAGAATCATTTAAGATCCGGAGACTTTAAAAAATGACTTGAATTTGAGATTTAGATATAGTAATATTATGCATCGGCATCGTGGATCTAAAATTAAATTGTCAGTCTGAGCAACCTCTGGTTAAAGATCGGAAATTACTTATAAACTCATTATTTTATAAAAATCTATCCATTCAAAGTTGCTCGATTGTTTGTTTCTTATTCTTTACAAATAGATTATAGTTATATATAAAATATGAAAATATTTCTGAAGTATTTCACTTGAGGTTTAACATCATTTTTGAAACTTTGCATAATGGGTATTCAAAAATGTTGCACTTATCTTAACTTTTTCATGGTTTTAGCAAAGCTAACGACTTATTTGCTTAACGGCGCCGGTGGTGTAGTGGTAAGCGTGATTACCTCTCACCCCAGCAGGGCTGGGTTCAATCCTAGTCGGCGCCGTCGACTTGTTTTGAGGCATAACATCTCCTATCACACCTTCCTTCGGAAGGGAAGTAAAGCCGTTGGTCCCCGGTTCATGAGTTGATGGGTCGATAGGTACCCGAACAAAGTACAGCATCAAAATGGCAGCAAATTGAAATCAAGTTTGTATATCAACATCAAACTGAAATCATAATTTGATTTCAGTTTACGCAATTGACAAATTTGATACCTAATTTTGTTTTCATTTTGCTGTACATTTGCTCTTCAGAAATATGTTGTTTTCATTGCCTTAGCATAACATCAAATTAAATACTTGTTTTGCTATCAACAGGAAAAATGGATATCAAATTAAGTTTTTAGTTTGCTCTCACTGATAGCAGAAATAGTTTTCAATGTGATGTCACAGGAAGATTTGTTTGCTCTCAATTGTGATATTTGACGACCAAAACGACAGCAACCTGAGTAATCATTATCAGCGAAATCACAACATCAAATTTAGATTTCAATTTGATCTCAGACTTTGCTCGGGTAGGGTCCAGGTGTGGGAGCTGCCTTCCTTGCGTCGGTAGCATTGGTGCTCAGCACGGAAAACAAGACCGACGGAAAACAAACCAGAGAAAAAAAAAAAACTTATTTGCTTTATATAAAATATTTAGACTTGCAAATATTATGGTAATCAAAAAGAATCTGAAACTTTAAATAAATTCCAGACGATTATACTGAACGATTTTTTCGGGAGATTAGTACATCAATTTGATTTCAATAACATTAAAAAGGACTTTTATGTAGTTTGAATTTTTCAGAACATGCCATATTTGGTAACGCTGATCATGAGCAAATTTTCTTGAAAACACCATCGTTTTATACTACTACAGTGCTTTTCCGCTTTTGGCAACACTTGATTTTGTTTTTTTTTAATTCAATGAACGCTTACTGTTTTCACAACCTCAGACTCAGGTTTGTTAAAATTGAGCAATTTGATGTTTTGACAAGCAAAGGAATAGTTTATCTCCGTTTCCCATACAAACTTTAAAGTTCTCCAGCAAAATTTAGCTGATTGTGCAGCCCAGTAAAATTGAAAATGATGTTGAAGAAAAATTAATCATTCCTCATTATTGTACGGCTGTTAGCGATTTTCTATTTTACATAGTGATACAAATTCTGCCAACAGACCTCCAACAACTTCTGCAACTTCTAGAACTACTGGTTCTCAAAGAAATTAAAACATTCAAAACTACAAAAACTTCCTAAACAACTATGAAATCCTGAAGTTTCGATAGTCAAGAAGGCTTCTTAAGTTCCGGAAGTTTCTATAGTTTCTGGGATTTTCGAAGATTATGGTGTTTCAGCACTCAACTCTACTCAAGCTTATCTGTGCACCTCCAGTAGCACCCAGCGTCAACGTGAAAGGCTTCCATCCTTGGCAACTGTTTATTTTTGACTTAACCTGAGCCTAGGTAAGATTTATATCGGCTTTCTTGATTTCTTTGTTGAGGCTCCGCTACAATGAGTCCCTGGGGTCAGGAAGTTCATTGAAATCCTGGAGTTACAATATGTGTCGAGTTTATTGGTAGTTACTAGATATTCTGGGAGATTCTACCGCTCCTAAATTTGATCGAAAACATTCGTAGTTGAGCTATAAGAATCAAATTACGCTTGTAATCTGAATAAAGTTCCGATTGCCCTAAAAGCGGTCTTATTATTGAACTGATTCTATAGCCCTTGCAACGCTTATAGTGTAGAATAATTGTATAAATTGCAAGAATTTGCTACCTTGACGGATATTAGATTGAACGCCCTTATTTGACTTATTGCGTCCCAACTGGGATTTTACGCTGGCTCTCATCTTAATATTCTTTGAGAACTTCTACAGTTGTTAAAGTAGAGCTATCTAAGCCTGTACAATTTTTGCATTAGTACTATTGTGTGGCAAGTACAATGCTACATGGAGCGTAGAGCCTAGTGAAGTTGAGACAGGCCGGGAATCGAACCCAGCTACCTTCACTTACATAATAAAATCTCAGATTAGGAAAAAGATTCGAGCGAACGTAGTTAAGGACAGGAATGATAGAAATCACAAATGGCCGCTATCATGGCTGATTTTACAAGGCGAATCAGCTATGACAACGGCAATTTATGGATTTTATCAACCTTGTCCTTACAGCTCCAGCATAAAAAAAATGTTGTTTTGGAAAATTGGAAAAAATAGGGGCAATCCAAAAATGACGATTCTGTGACACTACCCCGAACGCCATAACCCCGAACGCCGTTACCCCGAACGGTACACTACCCCGAACGCCGTTACCCCGAATAGTACACTACCCCGAATGGCCATTACCCCGAATGGCGACTACCCCGAAATTAAGACAAATAGAAGAACAGCAAGGGATAAATTTTCGAGAAGGAAATTTTCTTTTCTAATTAACCACTTCATTCGAGCACTTAAAATGACGTTTACTACCACTCGAACTTTGAAATAAAACATTATTTTGAGATTTTTTCTTCTAGAACCTCGAGAAAAGTAGCCAACATTTGTGCGTTTTATAATTAAAAATAGAAATTAGTTGGTACAGTTTTGTGAAATCGCTGGTAGAAAGTCACGTCAAAACTGCTTGGCAAAGTGGTCAATTTATACTGAATACAAATGATAGGATTCTATAACATTCCCCAGAATGCACCATTCCCCAGAAAAGCATTTCCCAGAATGAACCATTCCCCAGAATGTACCATTCCCCAGAATACTATGCCATGTATTAGATTGACTATTTTTGTTTATTATAGTCATTCCTGGAATATTCTTTCGCGTATATAAAAAGAAAAGAAAAACTTATTAGGATATGTTTATAAATTACGTAGACAGTTTAGGGAAGGGGGGGGGTTTGGCAATTGTGCACGGTCCATACAAATTTTAAAAATTTTGTATGGAAAATTGTCTACGCAGGGGAAGGGGGGGGGGGGTCAAGAATCCCAAAAAAAAACTGTCAAGGGGGTTTCCCATCTTTGAAAATATAACAATAGGAAATAATTAATTCTTTGGATATACGATAAAGAAGGGAATATTCCCTTCTTTTAATATATAAAAGAGAAAATAATCAATTCGTTAAATATATGATAAAGAAGGGAATATTCCCTTCTTTGAAAATATAACAAAAGGAAATAATTAATTATTGGATGAACGATAAAGAAGGGAATATTCCTTTCTTTGAATATATAAAAAGAAAATAATTTATTCTTTGGATGTATGATAAAGAAGGGAAGGGAATATTCCCTTCTTTTAATATATAAGGAAAATATGTAATCAATAGCTTTTGGCAAGGGATTCGGGGTAATGACCATTTGGGATAATAACGTGTGGAATAATGTTATAAATTTGTAATCGATAGTTCAACGTTCCATGCACCGATTTTTCAATCCATAACGAGAAATTCTTCAACTCAGGTCTAGACTCAGGTCGAACAATTCTTTGATAAGGTTTAACAGTTTCCGACTGGTATTGCATATTGAATTGGATTGCATATTAGACCCTTTGACTTTTTAAATGGTGAACGAAGTGCTCGAAAACCTGAAGGTTGTCATTTTCTAAAGAGCTTTGAAATGGTTTGGAATTGATAAATACATAGTTCCATAAAAGTAAACGTAGTGTATCATCAATTTAGTAAAGTGAAACTAATCAGAGCGTTTAATCACAGACAACAGACATAACACTTTGAAAAAGTTTTTCTTGAAAACATAGTATCTCAAAACATAGGACCTCAGTAACGACATATCTCGGGCTTCTCGCGTAAAACAAGCTTGCTCGCTTGCAAGCTTCAAAATTCCAATAAAAAATTATCATTTAATAATATAAATATATATATAATAAATTTCAAAACGAAATTTCCTTCTAAAAATGTACCCTTCTTTTGCTGTTCTTTCATTTGTCTTAATTTCGGGGTAATGGCCATTCGGGGTAGTAGGGCATTCGGGGTAGTAGGACATTCGGGGTAGTGGCATTCGGGGTAATGGCGTTCGGGGTTATGGCGGTCGGGGTAGTGTCACAGAATCAAAATGACACCGTCTCCCCCCCATCGTAGCGTATTTTACTATACCAAATCATGACCGGTCACAACTTCTGAACCTCCCGCTGCTCCATCAAACGTTACGTCATTTATGCAAGTTCTTTAAGATGATTAAGGTTTTGCGTGTTTATTTTTGACAAATTTTTGGTTTTACAAACGTGTGGATTGAAAATTGGGATATCTGTAGTAGCCCTGAGTAGTATGGTAGTTTGTTATGAGATCAGGTCATTTATCCGGAACAAAAAAAATCATAGTCAGTATGTCGAGCTGGTCTATCTCCATTTGGATGGAATCAACATTAACGCGTTTGAATTATGGAGTTCATGTTTTAAGGTTTATGGAGATTAAAATTAGAAGCAAGTATTGATCTATAGACAATATTTCAAAACAATTTCCTGCAGAGCTATGCAGCATATGACAAGTATCTGAAATTAACTGAACTGGGATTTGAATTTAAATACAAGATTGAATGATAATATGAATATGGTGTAGGTACGTTACCTTTTGCCTGCTGCCATTGTCGGTTTCGGAGATGCTCACTGGCCTGACTTTCGGTCATTGTACTGCTGTAGTTGTTGCAAATGATGTCGTGTGTTCTCACAATTGTCGAAGCGAGGACGACAACGACCACGGCGTTGGGAACGTGTATCGGCCAGCGCTGTCTGTTTCACACTCATCCGAACCACGAATGCTGGAGATCTTCCGGATGTGTTCTATCCGGAAGAATTCTCAGCTCTGTTTTGCACTACTCACAGACGGAAACGTTCAGCACGTTTTTGGATTACAAACACAAAACACTCGCGTAAACTCAGCTTATTTTTACAATGGAAAACGACGTCTGCTTTTGAGTCTAGTCAGGGAAATTTCTTTAAATTTATAAGATTATTTTTCGATTCCAACACTATGCTGTGTATAAGCGGCGAATTGCACGAATCGGAAACTCCTTGATGTGATTCCTGTGAGAAAACATAATAAACAACATTTTAGAAACAATTCCAGCATATATAAATACTTATGTCAACAACAAAACATTATGAAAGCTCAAATGCAGAGGGTTTATTAGCCTTAAGTTTCACATTGAATCAACTTTAACAATAATTCGATATTTTCAACAAGTATTACTGAATAGTAACGATATAGTTTCTGTCCCTCATGTAAACTATACTTTTCGAATTCAAAACAAAACCTTTGCTCTTGGATTCGGCACCGAATAAGTTAATAATCGGAAGTTGCTCTCATCGCTTTTCCTCCTTCTGCGAATGGTGACGACCTAGCAAATGAAAATATGGTGCTTTTCGAAAATTCACTTTTATGGTGTAGAAATCGCTACTATCAGTCAACAAATATGTGAATGGTATTCAGTATACTAGGGGCAATGAACTTACCGTTCGCAAAGAAACTAAAAAATAGATTTTCACCGAGAAAAGTTACATTTTTGTCATCAAAATTCTACGTGAAACAGAAAAGACGTCGTTTTTTACACCTTTGACACAATGGACGACTTGCGGGCGAGATACAGAAAGACACGCACACAACCAAACAGGAACTGGCATTTCGTTTTTGTGTTCTGTTCACCCCTGTGGCTGCTAGCATTGCATATACTGAATATTTTGGTTCATGTTTACCATAATTTTATTTGACAACCCGCATAAACGCGAACCATAAATTGACCTTACCTAAAATGGTTAAAAATTGTTTATAATCCCTGCTAAACTTTAAATGAAATGGTTATGGAACTTTACATGAACGTTTAATGATAAAGTTTCAACCTTATGTATTATGGTTTTTTGGAACTGGACCTTACAAATAATGGGTTGTTAAGAACCATTACCGTTCCAAATTCTTGTTGTCTCCATACATTTTCGGAAAGAGAACTATATTAGAACCTTTTAACTTATGGTTTGAGAACTTTAATGGTAATGGTTATGGTAGTCAGTAAGGTCCACGAATGGTTTTGTAACATCGATCAACTTTATGTGGAATTTATCGCGAATTGGTTGTCTGTAATTTACTGATTACCAATTCACGATATATTCCACGTAAAGTTGAGCGATAATTCAAAACCATTAATGGACCTTACTGACTACCATAACCATTACCATTAATGTTCTTAAATCATAAGTAAAAACGTTCTTATATAGTTCTCTTTCTGAAAACGTATGGAGAAAACAAGAATTTGGAATGGTAATGGTTCTTAACGACCCATTATTTGTAAAGTCCAGTTCCAAAAAACCATAATACATAAGGTTGAAACTTTATCATTAAACGTTCATGTAAAGTTCCATAACCATTTCAGTTAAAGTTAAGCAGGGATTATAAACAATTTTTAACCATTTTAGGTAAGGTCAATTTATGGTTCGCGTTTATGCGGGAAGTCGGTTAGAAATATAGGGTTGATTTCATTTTTTTGACGTAGGACTACGGCTTTGATTTCTATATGGGGGTACACTTTGTGAAAACCGAAAATGAAACATGTAACAAATTAAGAAAGATTTTGAACGTTAATAACTCAGCTGCCCCTGGTCCAATTTCAATAATTTTATCACCAATCGATCAGAAATATGGCTACGCATCGATTAATGCTTCCGAATGTTGATTTTCAACAAAAAACTATTGAAAAACTGGTTAATGTCCAGCATTGTCCAAAAGCGTCGAATTAACTAACAAATCCACCAATTACCTACATGCATATGCTGCTTCCCCAGCACAGTCGTCAGAGAGTAGTAAGTAGACGAAACAAGTCGAAGTGGCATTCGCCTCCGATCCTCGGGCGCGTGCAAATAGGGAGGATGGAATTGCGTAATATTTTGCACTCTCATCGCCATATTCAGAACCAAACGCAAATTCTTCAAGATAACCACCATCCGTTGTCTGGCTCGCCGTGGCGGTGTCTGACGTATCTCCGGTCTGATTTACGAGGTGTGCTGAAGGTGTTCCTGAAAAATGCGATCCGTGATGCTGTCACCTACAATAAACACGCCAAGCGTAACATGGATGTTATCTAAGTTTTGAAGTGACAGAGACGCACTATGTTTGGTTTCGGAGGTTAAATCATCACCAACTTTGGCAACAAAACGGCTCTTTTCAGGGCCACCAAGCTTATTACAGTAAATAGTAGGAATAGAATTCACTTGTTTGTCAATATTCAGAACCAACGACCACACAAAATGCTCATGTAATCAAACTGGAAGGGGTACACATTATTTTGATCAACCTTGATCAACTTTGAATCGGCACAGCCGGATATTTTCGATGGAAGAAGCAACAATCTAGCATCTAATTCGACAAAGACGGCAGGAAACATTTGTGAAGCTGAGTTATTTACGAAAGAGAGTGTCGATGAAGAGAATCGATCAATGTAGATAGGAACTGGGTCTGGCGAAGTCGAATCGCAGCCAGCTTCAGACACTATCCAAGACGCATTGCAGCAAGCTTTACTCTGTTCGAACGGTTGTCAAATTACCCCAAGGCGTCTGCTTATTAGTTGACTTAAACAATTTATGAATAATCAGCAATGGAAATTTGCCAAAAGGTATAAGGAGATTTCTATCCGTGTAGTCATTTTTCAGTTCACGTTGAAGGTGATAACGTTCTCAAATGGTTCTGCAAACATCGTCCGCTCATTGGTTGAAAGAAGTATATAAGCCTGCCAGAAGTGGAATCATAGCCTGCCATAAATAGCAACCCTGTATCGATTAGCCAATAAACTGCTGATGCACAGTAATTTCTTCTATCTGTTCGACTTAACGGTTAAAGCGTTGAATATAACAATTCCGGTGGACCCAAGTTTTAGCCACTTAACAAAGATCAAAACGTCGGGTAATGATAAACCTGGGTTTCGATAATGATAATGTTATGGTACACAGCAAAAAAAAAATGTAATATCGATCAACGTAATTCAAGCTGATGTATGAAATAATGATGTAATAGCAAAAAGCAGATACAATATTACATCAATGGATGTAATTTTGTTCACAAAATCGATGTACATCGTACAATGTGATATTACACAACCGATGGATTGACCTGGTTGCAGCAGTTTCGATGTAATATTCAACAACTTTTTTTGCTGTGTACTGCTTTTGCTTTAATTAAAACTTTAATTTTTATTTGAAAACAATTATATTAAGCATTTAACGAAAAAGAAGCAGAAAATACATTTCCTCGAATAAACCGTATGTATGCATTGCAAGCATATTTCGAGTTTATACTATGGCAGGTATAAATCATTTTATACTAAGTCTGTATTCTCTCCTTTTATACCGACCTTTGCGTCGGCACGGAGAGGTGCGGTTTAGCGTAACTTTTATACTATTTAGCTTCCAATATTTTTTGAGTGTTGATCGGATTCATGTCGATGTTGTTCATTAGTCAACTTGTCACTCCCAACACGGATAAAAATCTCCTTATACCTTTTGGCAAATTTCTATTGCTGATTATTCATAAAATGTATAAGTCAACTAATAAGCAGACGCCTTGCAAAAAGTTAATGAAGCTCATGTGTCAAATGAAATGTATAAGCGGTCACACATACCTTTTATGCATTCTTGTAGGACCTATGTGGTTTGTCTTATGGAATGTATAAGGCTGATGCTTTGGCAAAAATGTATAAGTGAAACACATGAATAAAATAATTGATTTTCGTTTCGTGAACACAGTTTACCCATTTTTGAGTAGGTTCAGTTTTGACCGTTCTGGGTGTGTTCTACCCAAATTTGGGTAGTTTTGAAATAGCGTGTAGTGAGTATAATATACGATAGTTTGCGTTGGTGTCATATGGGTGGCGAGAAAAGGGCATAAGAAGGTTTGTTTACAAAAATCTTGTATGCCCTTTTCACATGTTGTTCTTGATATGAGATATTTTCAAATTTGAGGCAATTGAACTTAATTTTGGGTAGAAAATACATACGAGTAAGTGATTATTTTTGCCGTAGCCAAATGCAAACTACTTTCAGCGGTTTACTGAAAATTAGCTTATTGAACGGAACATGGGAGATGAGTGAAAAGAACTTAATTTTGGGTAATTTTTCGGTTCCGTGTAATGCATCGGACGAAACTGAGTCGACCGACTCACCCGGTGAGTAAGCTGAAGTAAGCGTGTATGTATTTTGACTGATGGGTTGCTCACTGATGCCTTTGCGTCGTCGTTCAGTCAATCGGTTTTGTAATCATTTTGGTTTTCTAATTTTGCTGAAAAGTTTTGGTCAAAGTTTAGAATTTTCATGATATCATTGCGGGTTTTTTTCGGCGTTGTGCCGAGAAGTGGTTTAAGTTTAACTCATCTACGACGGTTCAACGTTAAAAGTACACCACGGCTTGGATTTCCGTGCGCGTATTCCGATGAAGAGACCCGCAAAATACTTAGCACCCTAAATGAGGAAGATGTGGATCAGCTTTACAAGTAAGTACCAATCTTATAGTCTCCAAACGTTGGTGATATTTACGATGTTGTGACTGCTTACAGATACAACATATCCAAGTATCGTTTGAAGAAAATCGAAGGCTGGCGTAAAAAGTTTGGGGCATTCATGTCGCTTGATCAAGTACTGGAGCTGGATGGATTTGGAATAACCGTACTACGTAAGTTCTATGATTCTATTGTTGAGAGCCCACAAACTACAGAAGTTGACGCACAGAAAGCGATAAAAAAAGATGTTAAAATAACCACACCAAACTTCCCGGTCAATGTTATCCCAAAAGTTCAGAGCTGCGTTTCGCTGTACGTGGGACTGGACTTTGTAACATGGGCAAAATTTAAAGTAGTAAAGGATGAACCGACAATCCTGACTGGGTGGAGTAGTTTCGAAATACACGACCGTAAATTGCACGTGAGCGAACTGATTCGCAACGTAATTCAAATCAATCAGTTGATACCGGAAGCTGATGTGTACGTTGTGGAAAACCCAGCCTTGGCTCAAGCTGTGGCCATGGGAAGTGCAGCTCAAACAAATATCAATGTTCAAAAGTCTCAACTTATCGCAATGATCATGCTTATGCTGTCTAATCGAGTCCCAGAACATGCTGAGATTTTTCCGAATGTCTACTTCCTGAAGCAGTACACTTCTGCAAGGTTATTCGGGATTTTCATCGGTAATGAACGTGTATCAGCTGACAGTGTTGTCCGATCATTGATGGAACGACAGATAGGACCCAACGAAGAAAGTGTCGAACACGTTCAGTCAAAAATAGTAATACCTTCTGGTTTAAAAGTGGTGTATGAAGAGAATGACAGTACAGAACGCGAGTTTTTAGGTCAGTCAATGTTGCTCGGATTAACTTTCTTAAGGCTATGCGTTTTTAAATGCGAGGACAGTCTGAACATTTTTCGGCGATGATCCTCGGCGGGTGTGTAATACAGTATAATAGTTAAAAAAGATAATGTATTGTTTGTTGGAATGTTAACGAAAGTTGATAATTTATTTTCTAAAACAATCTGAAAGCCGTATATATTATCTACAATTAAGAAAAAAGCTATGTATATGTATAAATCTACGTCGGTTGACGAAATAAATAAATCTAAAATCTGAAATGTGAAATGACACCGGATACTAAGTAAGTAAGCTTTTCCGCGCAAAATAGATAACATTATTTTTAGTTAAAAACCTTAACATATAGGTACAATATTTTAAATGAACAATTAAATCTGCGCTCAGAGTCAACAATATTTGTAGGATTGTGCTACATCGCCCGACTGTCTCATTTTCCCGAACGCCATTACCCCGACTGTCCCATTTCCCCGAATTTTCCATTTTTCGTTATGTCCCATTCCCAACAAACAATTTGAGCTGATTAAAAGCTTAATAAGCAATTTTTTAGTTGAACAAGTAGATTTTTGCTTGACTAAGCTTTTATTCAGCTTCCGTGCTGATGTTTTCTGGGTTACCTCGAATGCCATATCCTCGAAAAAATGCTTATAATAAGTAAATTGTCTCTAAAACTATTCAAAAAGTATCATTCCCCGAAATAATCCAGAAACTAATTTTTATTAGGTTGATATTTGTGTGCAGATGAGCTGATCATTTTAATTGCTTGGTTCTGTTGTGGCACGTGCGTAGCATGTTTTTTTGCTATGGTATTAGCAAGAATCTCACACTCAATAGTTTTTTTTCTGAGCTATACCGTTTGTCAGCTCAGATCAGCAAATGACGTTCGATAGAATTATTTGCATCATTGTTTTGAATGATTTGCGTTATGGGGTTGAACCAATACCATATGCATTTCCATTTAGTATGGAGTATGACAGTCATTCTACAGAGAGCATTACGCATTGGCGTTGACGGCGACTCTGTAGCTCTTTACTCCTATGAGAAAATCCATAAGCAAACGTCAGACTGTGCGTGAAACATGGCGGACTTTGTACTATCCTTTCACTCCACCGAAAATTCCCATAAGAAACTGTCTAAATTTGCTGGAAGAGCAAATTTTTCGACGGTGCCGTCAACGCCAATTTCAACTGAAGGCACTATCCCTTCTCATAACAATTTTCATCCTGTATTCGAGAGGAAAATCATCTGATTCCAAAACAACCGTCATCCGGTTGCAGCCATCATCCGAAAAAGCGTTTTCGGTGTTTTGTTTTGAATGGTCTGAGGTTTCATTCGATCAAAGGATGATGTTTGTGTACAGTGTATGTGCGTGCCCACGGTTAGAAAAAAGTGCCCAAAATTAAGTTCTTTTCACTCATCTCGGCACTATAGTGCAGGAACCCAAAAGTAGGTAAAGCGGGTCAAAGTAATTTTCATTTACTTGTGTGCAATTCGTATGGAATTTTCCACTAGCTTTCAATCCAAAAGTAAGTTAGTTGTACCCAACAGTAGGTAAATATGATTATACTTAACGTTGGGTTCCCACACTTTACTACCCCTGTTGGGTGGTTTTGCTCCTCAGTTTTTGACAACATTAGAAGGAGAAAAGGAGACAAACTAGTTGAAGATGCTAATTTCAAATAACAGACTGTAGTGGTAATTTTTATACGATAGATGGAGTAGATGAAAGCATAGAGTTGATAGTTCCGTTAGAGTACGGCAGTGTGAAGATTGTATATAGATATTAGAATAGCGAACTAGGACAACTTTTAAGGAAGGTACAAATCGGTTTTTTCATCTCTCTTTACCAAACTCCCCCTTTGGAGAGGGATGGTGAGGGCAACTATCAACTCTATGCTTTCATCTACTCCATCTATCGTATAAAAATTACCACTACAGTCTGTTATTTGAAATTAGCATCTTCAACTATGTAAATCGTTGACTTCACGTAGAAGTAATACTAAAAACATACACAGCAAAAAAAGTTGTTGAATATTACATCGAAACTGCTGCAACCAGGTCAATCCTACCGACTGCGCCATTGTCGTGACCGGACCGAGGTTTCCAGCCTCGGTCACGGCTACACGAATCTCGGCTGCTATGCTTCACTGCAGCTGATGCTGTTCCTGCTGCTGCTGCTACTACTGCTACTGCTGCTACTGCTGCTGCTGCTGCTCGTCCGTCGTCTTCAACGTTCGTCACAAGAATGACTTCTGCAAGCTTAGGTAGCCCATATTTATACCCAAAGAATGTTCCCCCTTTTACACAGCGCTGATAGCTGTCTCGGGATTTGCCCTCACAAAGCAATGATAATTAGATTTTATTTACATTCACGCTTATTTGGGTTTACTCAAATTCAGCGTCTCATTACTTGACTTAATTTTCATTTTTTTAAGCATTATTATTTCACACCTACTATATCTACCACAAATCCCTCGGTTGTGTAATATCACATTGTACGATGTACATCGATTTTGCGAACAAAATTACATCCATTGATGTAAAATTGTATCTGCTTTTTGCTATTACATCATTATTTCATACATCAGCTTGAATTACGTTGATCGATATTACATTTTTTTTTGCTGTGTATAGTCAAAGAGACAAACTAGTCAAAAGTAGGTAAAAGTGAACTGGCCGTTGGGTACTTTTTTCTTACCGTGTAGAAGGAGAAAAGGAGACAAACTAGTCAAAAGTAAGTAAAAGTGAACTGGCCGTTGAGTACTTTTTTTTAACCGTGAAGAATGATGCCTCTATTTTGATTTTGACATTTGCTCTTCAGTTATCAAAATGGCGTCCAAGCAAGAGGAGCAACGCATCATAATTTTGCATGCGCATCGCAAAAATCCAAACAACTTGCACGCCGAGTTAGCGAAATCGTTAAAAGTGGCCAAATCAACTGTCATCAAAGTAATAAAAGTGTTCGAAGATCGTTTGTCGACAGCCAGGAGGCCTGAATCGGGAGAAAATCAAAAGCTGGAAGCCACAGCGACGTCAAAAAGAGTGGCCAGCGGTTTATACTGACATGCAGGTTTAAAAAACCTGTTTAAAATACTGAATTGCCAAGGCAGGAACAATGTAAAAACAATTAGATATATATCATAACAATTAAGGCTGGTAAGTTACTGTAGTAACTGGAGCACCTAGGTTAAAATGAAATGTAATTTATTTTGAATATGGAACAAATAAAGAGTTAAAAAAAAGTGGTCAGCGGTTTCAAGCGGAACCCTAACCTCTCCGTCCGAGATGTCGCAAACAAGCTGGGAGTGTCGTCTTCAACCGTGCATCAAGCTAAAAAATTAGCCGGACTGTCGACTTATAAGATGATAGTGACTCCAAATCGCAACAATAAACAAAACAAGATGGCCAAAACACGATCTCGAAGACTGTACACGACGATGCTGACGAAGTTCGATTGCATGGTAATGGACGACGAAACCTACGTCGTTATACGGCAAACGGAAGCAGAAAGATGGCAGACATGTTCAAACATATGAAACTGTCGAAGTTCACCAAGAAATATCTGGTTTGGCAGGCTATCTGTACCTGTGGCTTGAAAAGTGACATTTTTATTGCAACCGGGACCGCAAACCAGCAAATTGATGGGCCCAATGTGAATTGGGCTTTTTTGCGTGAGTTGAAGTTGGACGTTCAGAAAGGTTATGAGAAGCTAATGGATGGGGGGAGCTGTGTATTGCATATTTTACATGACGCATTCAAAAATGGTGTTGGTAGCACCGTTTGGGATATTGTCAAATATTTACGTATTTACGTCTAGAACAACCTCAAAGATGTACCAGCAAGACGAGCGCTTTTCACGATGTATTCCGAATGTACCATATTTCCGACAAAGTTTTGCGGCCACCGATGGTTGGAAAACAGTGGTGTTGTTCAGAGGGCAATCGAAAATACCCCGCTAGTTCGAAAATTTATCCAAGGAGTGCAGAAAGACAAAATTGAACCAACATCAATTTCATACCACGATGTTAAAAATTGTTTGGATGACCCGCTGCTGACGGCTAAGCTGGGTTTCTTCAAATCAGTTGCTGTTGCGCATTTCAGATGGACAACCCTATGGTGCTTTTTTCTTACAAGTGGTTCGAAACATTATGGAATGGTTCATTAAGATTGATCATTTGAACAAAATTGAGCAGGTAAGCTGTGACGAAGGCCGCATCGTGTCTTGATCCGGCAGTGCGAACTCAAAGTTGGCTAAAAAGCGGCAGTGAAGCAATTCCGAACTATTGAAGTGACCAAGCACGATAAGTTTGATCAATATGATCGCAAAACGGAACGACTGGACGTTTTTTGGTACTTTTTTTTTTTTTTTTTTTTTTTTTTTTTTAATTCTTTATTTAAGAGATTTTTAGCCTTAGGCTAGTTCATCTCTAATTTTTTTGGTACAGATTGTTGATTGGAGAAGCGTATTCAGAACTATTGTTGGTGGTAAAAATGATGTGCTGCTTATCACATGGCAATACACATGACCTCTGCTGAGAGAGGTTTTTCGATAAATGTAGAATGTCTTTTTGAAAATATTAAGGAGGAGTCAGTCGTAGCTCGACATCAGATCTATGATGGTGTTACTCATGCAGGTGGGAATTTTCAAATTTCGAATGAACATATTCAGCGAGTCCCAAGTTCGCATTCACTTAATACGGAAAACAAGGATCGTCGTAAAAAAGAAGCCATTCAGACAAAGCGAAGTTGTTGAAGCGACAGAGAGAAGCAGAAGCGAAACATAAGCGAAGAAAAATATTTAAAAGATGCTCAAAAGGAAGCTAAGGCAAAATTGTTCTGCTAAAGTCTTAAACATTTTTAAAAATAATCCGAACATAAACACAAAATCGTCTTTTAATGCCTCGATATTATAAGAACTCATTAAACTAATAAAATGGTGCTTGGTGATAGTTTAAGCGATTGTTTTAAATATAAATGATCATTGTACTACGGTATAATGAGGTTAAAATAACTGAATTTTTCTGGAAAGTCAGGGAATTTTTTCTTCCGACTCTAAGTCGGCACCCTGTCTGAAATTCCTAATAGTTTTAACCGTTTGTGACCATTCTGATAATTTTCTTCCACGATTCAAGTTTGAAAAGCGGACAAAGCTTACACACTTTGTTTTGTTTGCCGAATCACGGTAGTTTTGGCACCGCCGTGCAGCTCGGCAAAAAGATTCACTGAGATAATAGCAAAAAAACTAAGTAGATAGGATTTGCAGGGGAGGAAACCGTGGTTTGATCATGTAGTATTACATCTTATTTTGGATTCAGATTGTTAAAACCATAAGCTATGATATGATTGTTTTTTCTCCACCACAATAAAAAAACAGGTTATATACAAGATTTTTATTTGACCATTAGTATTTATTTGGTATCATAATCAAATATAGTTATGGTTCGCTTCTATTATATTCAATTTAGATCCTGGTGACGATTGAAGGGTTGAAATTACAACGATCATGTTTTTTTTGCAATGAAGATACATCTGAATGTTGCAACATACTTTTTCCATTTCTTTTTTGTTTTTCCATAGCCTTAAGCTCCAAGGGGCAATAGCCTCGAATAACAAGTATGCGCAATCACACTGTTGTTGACAATGATGATGCGGTCGTCTTATTACGATTATTGGTAGTTTATCGAAAGATAATTCCTCTTGAAGCTTGCAGCTATGAAAGTGAAATTATTTTTTATGAATGTATTTTTGCTTGTTTTAAAATTGTTTCCTTAATTACGATATTTTTGAGGGGAGTATTTTCTGCTTATATTTTATTCATATATTTATGTCTCACTACTTTTCCAAAGTTACGCCCAGATGTCTTGGAGCCGAACATTAAAACAATTAATCTTTGGCCTGAAATTTACAATATTTTTGACTCCGGACTGTTTTATCTTTCGTGTGATTTGTTGCTGTTGCATGTCATTAGTAAAAAACTGAAACTGAAGCGGATTTGTAGTCAAACAAAGTTGTAGAGCTTTTTCCTGTGAAAACATTGTTTTGTTGAATTGGTTTAGGTCTATTTTGAACTATTGGTTTGTATCATATCTATGGCTATTTCTTCATCTGTCTGTGTAAATATGGAATCAATGGAAGATGAATGGCTTTTCTGTCAACGTAATTTTCTCCTGGCAGCCAACGCCATTCACCTTAAATGATTTTTGAGCTAGCTTTATGGTATTCTAATTATAACTTGTGGCACTGTGTGAAGAAATGGGAAACGAGGCAATCTTGTTTTTCATGAAACGATTGTGAAAGCCGTTTCGTGTAAACACTAGTTTCCTTAGTTTCACATTTTTGTAGTTTGTTGCATTGTAAAAATGAAATCAAAATTTTAAAACAAAAACAAGCATAATGTATCCATTCTATTGGCTTATTGCACGGAAGGAATTGATCCTTACATCTTACAACATTGGTTTCCTGCAATCAATAATTGTAATAATGGTAGTACGTCTGTTTAATAAAATTCATACTTAAAATCACTGTCAACAACATTATTTTCAAGCATGCTCGTAGTACTTTGAGTACTTACTACTCATTAGCTCACGTCCGTACTGTTTCCTGTGTATTCTTTATGTGTTATATACCTTTTGTAAATATAACAATAATAATCTGCCCGTTCTACAATCCACTGCCGCTTACCGACAGTGTGAATCATTATGTACACACAGATGTTTGCTTTATATTTTTTTATGGGGATTGATTTCTTTCTGCAGATATCCTTTATTAAAATTACGAACAAAAATTTTGCCCTGTATTGTGTCATATGTACGAATGACTTTTCATAAAAATATTGTAAATTTCTTCAACTCGGGTTTCAACCTTAGATTTCTGCACTTTATTAAAGTGTTTTTTTTTATCTCTTTCTCTATTACACCAGAACTTTGCATACATATTCACGTTCTTTTGTCTGTCAAATTCTTTTGGCTGGTTTTAAGAATTTCTAGTTGAAATAATCGCCAACGAGCAATTAAATTCTGCTTTAAACACATAAACTATGCTGGTATATAATGTTCACAATAGGGGACACACACACTTATTTTGGGTTTTGAATTTTTCTTCTCACAAAATTGTAATATTTTGCATTTTTTTTTTCAATTCGAGATTATGCTTATTTCTCTGGTATTTGATAAAACTTTTTTTATGATAATTAAATAATTGCAAAGTGCGGTAATTAGTTTTTTTTTCTGAAATCATTATTTAAATAAGTTTATGTCGAGCCAGTCTATTGTTTGTTGCTGTGCTTTCTGCAAAACAAGGATATTCTTATTATGTTTGTGAGGAAGATTGTTATTTTGTTTGGTTAAAACTTCTTGGTATATTCTCGTCGCATTCTCGTGTTTGGCTGTATTCACTATGCTTTGTACTATGAAGAGTTTTGGAAAGTTCGTTCTTAAACGTGATCTATACATTGGAATATTTAAAAGATCTTAATGCGTCATCTCAAATTGGTCGTTCAAAGTACATAGTAAAGTTTTCATGTTTTGAATAAAATTGACAGCATAATTCCGAAATTTAACGTAAAATAAATATGTTTAAGTTATGTCTCCAACTGTGTTCTGATGATTCATTACATATTTTGCATATCTTTCTTATATAACTGTAAGTGAATCTCACATGCTGTAGCCAGTTCTGAAACACCTTAAAATGTTGCATAATTTTTGGTTGATTCCGACTTTGAATTGCAAGGGTTCTACACGGTGTTGAATCGTACTCAAATTTGAGTTCCGTTTACTCAAATTCGCGAAAACCACGGGCATTCATAACCTGAGAAAAAATTTCCTCAATTTTCTTCACATTATGATTCGAGGAAAACTTTACTCAGTGTATAAGTGACTGTGTTTTTTTTTGCGAATTTGAGTATACGGATCTTAAATTTAAGTGAAGTTCAACGGCCATGCAAGTTTAATGACACAATAATAGCTTCCAAATGTTTTGATTTCCCACATGTTTTTCGATCACTATTCCGCATACGTGAGCCATGTTTTGACGTCCACCTTAGGGCAGTTTATATGGTACTTGCTTCATTTTTATTTTGTTTAGCGGATTACTTCTAGGAAAATTTGCTTGTTCTGTAATACAGTTAGATGCTATGTAGCCATGTTTCGAAATATAAGGGAGCAATATTTTGTTTGGTGATTGATAACTAGGCCAAATGCCTTTAGGGCACATGCCATTAGGTTGAATGCGGTACAGTCGAAGAGGTCACTAGGTCAAAAGGGTAATTTAGTCTTCATACGACAGAAGTATTGGTTCAATATGAGACAAAATAACAGTAATTTCAAAAATGTAAAATAATGTTAATAACCTTGGTATTTCCTCCAGTGCAGTAAGATATGGTGAACATTGATGACGGTTGCGCAACATTCGTACTCAGGAAGGTCTGTTGTTATCATCAAGAGCTCGTGGGTAAGCCTTACTTATCTTACCATTCAGACTAAGGCATGGTTGTGCTTTACATAGAATTCGTATCCGTTTCATTCGATCCATGGCTGCATGTCGCCAGCCCTATTGTCTACGGAGGCCCCGCAGGCCGTCTTTCACGTGGTCGATTAACCTTGCCCGTCCTTTTCGTCTAGTTCCAGTCGGATTGTTTTCGAGAACCAGCCCACCGCAGTCGCCCGATTTATGCGGTGTGATTCTCTCAGCACCTGGTGAAATACATCCCACATATTCCACGTTTCGGCTTCCATCTGCACTCCACGATTCGTGGCAGTAGAGATTCAGCCTTTTGAAGATTACTATCTTCGTGTGGCATCCTTCGGAGAACAAAGTAAGCACGATTCCCTGACACAAAAAGTCATAGAATTTCTCTGTTGGTGTCATTATCGGCGGTCACCAGTGAACCCAAATACATGAACTTGTCGACTACCTCAGTTTCATCGCCGTCAATATAAACTAGTGCTGGACGCTAACATTCTCTTCCTTTCAGCCTCTCCCTCTCATGTATTTCGCCTTCGATGCGTTAATGATAAGTCCAATCCGGTTGGCTTCAGCCTTCGCTGTGATAAACGTTTCCGCCATTGTCTCAAAGTTCCGTGTAATTATGTCGATGTCATCAGCGATGGCAAGGAGCTGAACGGACTTCCAGTAGATCGTACCACTCGTGTCTATTCGCACTCTTCTGATCACACCTTCCTATTTGATGTTAGACAGCAGTCACATACCTTGCCGTAAATCTCTTCGAGAGAGTGTCCCGAAACTCGGACAATGCCCATTACTCGATTCATCATAGCTTTCACCTATCCCGTCAGTTTATTTGGAAATACGTATTAGTGCCTAATCTGCCAATCGATAGTTTCTATCGATTTTGTGGTATGCCAATTTGAAATCGATGAACAAATGATGTGTGGGCACGTTGCGAACATTTCTGCAAAACCTGCCAGATCGAGAAAAACTGGTCCGTGGCAGCGTGGGCACCCATCAATACCACCTGGTATTACTCCACGAAGCTCTTTTACTACCGGCGAAATAGTATTTGAGAGAGAACCTTGTGATCGCACGGTAGTTGTAGAAATCTAACGTGTCGTGGCTAAGCCTGGTATTTCCAATTCTTAACCGGGTTGGGACCAGCTGATCTGCTGGGTTCATATTGTTTATCAATGAGAAGGTAAATTTTATCTCACGGAGCTTAACGTCCAAAGATGATCCCATCGCTATCTTTTTCACGTTTCATTTCTCTTATTGTATACAGTAGAGTTTAAATATTATCACTGTCAAATTTTTTTTCGTGAGATTTATTTGAAACGTTTTATATTTGAAACCCATCGAATTTAACATAGAAACAACTGTCATTCTATGCCTAAAGCACGATAAAAAAATTATGCATTTTGTTTATAAAGCAAAACATAACAAAATTATTACTGAATTAAATTTCTTAAACTAATTTGATTTTTTTAAATCAATGATATTTTATCAAGATAATTGTCAACTCTACCAGCATTTGAGAGACAAGTAAAATAGCGCTACGCTTGATCTAAGGTTAAACCAGGGAGTTAAAAAAAATGCAAATCCGGAAACCCCTCTTTTTTTAGGTAGGAGAGTCGAACCAGCCCGAGGCTGCATACCTTTTTAATGAAGTAATCTAATCTTTTGAGGTTGCCATCTTTGCTTTCGAGTTCTGAGGTTTAACGTTTCAGCGATGGATGTTGGTGATTTGGTAATTTTTTTATTTAGTCACTTTAATACTTTTAAGGTCTTTCGTGACTGATGGATTTTTTTTCTGTTTTTTGTATGACAAAGCTTAAGAATGGTCATATTGATATTTGATCTTGATATATTGTATTTGTTTAAAGATTGGATGTTACATTTGGTCTTCTAATTTGTTTTAGTTTGTTTGTAAAGTTAGCTTCTTGCGGTTCATTTTTACCTTAATTCTTCCAAATAAAATAATTAATTTTGCTTTCACTCAGACAACCAGAATGCACGTATATTCAAAGTTGTTTCTGTGATATACAAACATATCAACAATCAAATTGTTAGAATGCAAAAAAAGGGCTTATATCTACAAAAGTGTAGGCCATGTACGTAAAAATTTGAATTGCTTATTAAACGAGTTGATTTGACATCATATACGATTTAATCTGTCATAAAAAATTCAATTTAAAAGTCTTACGATTTAATCCGATTTGATTTGTGGTACAATACGATGGAAAAATGGTTAATCGCATATGAGTCGGAAATTTGCATTATATACGATTTAACTTAAACATAATGCGATGTATTTCATACTTATATGCGATGTTGACTTAAATTGTAGTTATTTACGATACTGTCTGTATATTGTTATACGACTTCTGGTTGTCTGGGACACTTAGATAACGTGAGATTTAATTTGAGATATTTGAGAATATCTTGTGTGAGGATTTCAAATGAGGTTGCATTTATCGTTTGAAATTATAATGTAATGATAATTTTCAAATACCTGAACAATTTTGATTTCGTCAAACGGCAGAATAGACTAAATTACATGTACACAATTTTTAGCTATTCACTATACTGCCATGTTCAGCATAGTTGTCCCATTCGTTAAAACAGCATGCTGAGAAAAACGTTATTGAAGATTTTTTTCTCCATGGGCTCTTACGGATGGGAAAGCATAGTTTTAGTATTTTTAGCGACATTTTCTGAACAAAGTATGAAACATTTCGTGTACATTGTAAAGTGATGATACTTGACAATCAATTCCAATGTATAACTAATTTTCGCCAAAAATTCTAACTGTTATGCCACACAGGGAAGTATAGCGATATCATCGCAAAATCGTAAAATTTTCTCATATCATTGATATACATAATAAAACAACGATGGCCTAATACACTTTTCTGAGGTGTATTAAGATTATTCCCCACGGGACTAGAATCAAAATCATTATGTCTGATCCCGTACTTGATTTTTTGTTCTTGCTGTAAGTTGTTTCAGCTTTCTGTAAGTTGCTATAAGAAAATAATATGATGCAAAAAGTAGGGAACACAGAAAAGCAAGCATGGCGACAGACAGAACAGAACAGTCTTTTGAGTTCAGTCACATGAAAAGCTCTTAACCCATATCTATAGTATGTAGAACCCAAAATTTCATAGTGGCTTATCGTGCATAATAACAATTAACCATCGTAAATATTTGCTAACGATGTTTTGCAGTACATTGATGATTTTTTGTTTTGTTTTGATTACATATCTGGTTTAATAAATAATTGATAAATATAAGTTTTCACCTTATTAATTCAATTCTGAAAAACGCGATTTATGCGAAATATTTTTCGTGATAAAACCGAAACCGAAAAATGCCAAATTTCACGGTCGAGAAATGTGAAAAGCTTTAAATTTCGCGGTAACATTTGAACTCACAAAAATCTTAAAAATGATAACATTTTTTTTCATTTGAACAATCATTGGCCAAGTAAGACATTCACATAGAACTTGTTATGTTATGTAATATTCAGATAAAAATCATTAATTTTGTCATCGGAAAAAAATATTATGACATTCGACAGCCATTACTCTTATTCATCGGACGTGTGCTCTTTCTGCTCTGCTTAACTTGGTGAAATATTCTAGCGAAAATGAGTGTAGTTCGTAAAAACACACTTGTTGTTGACTTCAGTGTCCTTCCAGTTCGTCCCAATGCGGGAAAAGTGCAAAAATTCTTCGAGAACAATATAAGGCTTCAATATTTGGACGTTAGATGCATTCAGTTTCATTACGTCCGAAATTGTGTTTTTATTGAGATGATAGACAATGAAGTGGCGTAAAAGGCGCACAACTATAAACACGCGATTCGCGAGGGGAAATGACGGCTTCGGCATGCCAGACTATTTTCGGCAACCCAAATTGAAACACTATTTTCACTGGATTTTCTTACGAAAACACTTCGCTGAATGCATGCAAACGATTCTTTATGCTTTCAGCTTCAATTTGAATATATTTTTACCACTGAGAAAAAGCAATCTAGCAAGGTTTTCTTGAAATGAAACACACGCACTACAAATTGTAGCTGATTTCGAGTTGCCGATAATAGAACAGCAGCTTTACATGCAGTTCAAATGGAACGGTTGCCAAGAAAAACTGGTTGCCGACAATACTCGCTCTCACTAGAGAAGATTGGAGCTTTGTAAAAGCGTTTCAAAACAGTTTTTGACGATTCTTTCGACTGAAATTGTTAGAGCAGCTGGCAGCAAAAGATTGTAAACAAACCAATACTGCATATGTGTGCGTTCCTCAGAGAAAAAGGCTATAGAAAGAAGGTCGCTGCTTAGGTTGCCGAGAATACGTAAATTCCCCTATGTGGATTGTGAAGCAGTGACCGTTCGAGTGCATGACCTTCCTCTGGCATTGCCACAAGCCACTGTTATGAACCACATGGCAAAGTACGGGACAGTGATTTCCAGTCGACATGAGAAATGGAAGCACTACTTCCCAGGATTCCTGAGCGGTGTTCGAGTTTTGCAAATGCGACTCGAAAGCACCATTCCATCGGACATCACGGTCGACAACGAAACAACGTTGGTAACGTACGACAAGCAACCAAAAACGTGCCGCCATTGTGGCCGAGCAGCACATCCCAAACAAAAATGTTTGGATGTAGCCACATCGAACAATAGCACCGCTCCAGCAGCTCCACCAACCGAGGGGGTATTCAGTCTCGCTGATTACCCGTCGACTGATATCGAACAAAAGCAGCCAACAACGGCGCCGGTGGTGTAGTAGTAAGCGTGATTACCTCTCACCCCAGCAGGCCTGGGTTCAATACCAGTCGGCGCCGCCGGGATGTTCTGAGGCATAACATCTCTGATCACGCCTTCCTTCGGATGGGAAGTAAAGCCGTTGGTCCCCGGTTCATGAGTTGATGGGTCGATAATTAGGGTCCAGGTGTGGGAGCTGCCGTCCTGGCACATCGGTAGCATTGGTGCTCAGCACGGAAAACAAGACCGACGGAAAAAACAAACCAAAGGAAAAAAAAGCAGCCAACGACATCGGGTCAATCATCTCCTGCTTTCACCGGGTTCTCAGCAGAAGAACAACAGCGAAACACCGAGGATCATCACACTTCACACGTTGAAAGCAACGACGAAATTCTAGCACCAGCTCATCAAACGCAACAAAGGATCAAATTGAAAATAGAGATTTTCACGTCCGGTTGTATTAGTGCGATATGTCAGAGCGGTTAGTGAATATCCGAGGAAAATACATAACAAATCGATGTCAAACTCATTTTGACAGATCTACTTTCATACATTTTTTTAGGTTAGCCAGAGGAAAATAATAAACAACTTTACACGGCGTTGTTCCCGCTAGTGTGCGTGCGTTAAACGTCACTAATCTCTATACCAACAAACGCCGGCTGTCGAAACACAAGGAGAACGAAAAAAAGAAAGTTTGTGTTGATCAGTGCACCCAGAAGACTGGTCAGCAAACAGATCGTTTAGATGATAATAATGTAACTTATCAAATAGGGAATAATACGTTTTATTTGAAAAATAAAAGCGGGAAGGGTTCTAATTGTTAATAATGCTCATCGACCCAAGCAATGCCTAATAGGCGAGGGGGCCTTATAAATAAACGCAAAAAAAAATATATGTGCGTTTTAGTAGAAATTTATGAAAACTTTTTCCAGTGTCGATTTTCTGCAATGTTGCAAATTAAAACGAAAGACTTTACTACACTAGACGTCGAAAATGACTAACGGTTGGCTTTGTCAACCACAGCTCTAAAGATTCAAACGCTTGCTGAAAGTGTTCAGGTGCAGGTTTTTCATTGACTTTTAATTAATAAATTTTATTGGGGTTTTCACATAACGCATCGTAACCTTTGAATATGCGGAAACTTCATAACAATTAAATGGACGATACAATTTTTACGACAGCGTCTGGCAGTTTTTAGCAGTCTAGGTACAGTTTGTTTTGAAAATTGAGGTCCTCCAAAGTGATTTTAAATTGTTTAGCTGCTATGTTTTTTAAACTTGAATACAGTCAATGGTTTTGTCTTTCTACGGCAAACGGCGAGCATTAGGGCTCCTGTAGAAGGTTTTCTTTAAATTTGTTACGTCTGCTGTACAATGTTGCGCCAACTAACTCGGTTCATCCCAAGTAACGAGGGTAGATCATCTTCGTGGTGCGTTACTTTTGTTGATTAACAGATGCTGACACCCTGTTTACATTATGCTGGTTACTTTTTAGTTCAGTTCTAGTACACTAGCGCTAGTGAACCAGCGTATATGGAAACACCATATTATGGGGTGTTTACACTTGTGCTAGTGCTAATGTACTACAACTATACTGAAAAGTAGTCAGGATAATGTAAACAGGGCGTCAGCATCTACCAGCATAAGATTTCAGGAATAAATTGAAATTCGTGCTAGTTGGCAGTGCTGAACCAGCATAATGTAAACACCACATTGAAAACATTTGACGCTCCTCGTCGAAATAATCGTCACGCTCGTCTGGCAACGCTGCTTCAAGATTTGTGCGCGTAATCAGATGCGACGTCGGTTAGCTTGACTGTGTTTAATCAGAGCTCGAAACAGTTTTCGAAACATGCTAATTCTTTTTTGGTGTTCAATCGCCCTATCCAACCTATTTCGAGTTGCTCCAAAACAAGAGCGATTGCGATGTGGTTGAAACAGCTCGCGCTATTTAGTACGAGTAAGTTGTAGCAGGTCGAACATGTCGATTTCAGAAGAGAACAAGAACATAACGAATCTACTTCCAATTGATCAAGTTATGCTGTTTTTGATATCATCCACATCCAGAGGGCCAGTCACTTTCGAATGCATGGGAATGGTAGGAAACCATTTGGAAATGCATGAAATTTTTCAGTTTTTATTCATTATCGTCTTTATGGGCAATTTTAGATGCACAAAAATTGCACGAGTACATTACTATGGTGATAAGGTAAACACTCGTTTATTTGTTTCCTTCTGTGAAAGCATGTTTAGTCACAAATCGTGGATTTTCTGATATTCTCCATACTGCAAAAATGATTTTCCTACCACTGAAGAGGCGACATCTCTCGGATCTTCAGTATAGCTACTACTCAAATCATATAATTAATTGGGATTTTTTATAACCATTTTGGCGCAAAAATAAGGAAAATTGCAAATTGGAGTAAACGGATGTTCATTGAGATAAATAGGCCAAACAAGCTCGTAGTCGCTCGAGTTAGGCTTGACAGTTATTTTAGACAGATTCCGAGTAAGAAGCCTACTGTCTTACCTGAATCATAACGAACGATGAACATGAACTCGTCTAATTTTGTAATTCAAATGCTATGTTAAATTAGACGAAGTAGGGTTGAGAACTACTTCGACCTAAGCGCACATTTTAGGCCTATCAAGCAGAAAACATCAAATAAATCAATGATTTCGGCGTTAACAGGTAAATTATGCGTTTGGTACGATACTTTTGTTTAAATGCTACCTAACGAAGTCAGTAAGAACGCGTGATATGAATGTTTGCACCCAATATTCTCAAAAACAAATGAAGCGCTCTGACCGAACCAATCTTTATCTTCATCCGATAGGCCGAAGTGAATTCATTTGCGTTTTAATGGTGTTTCAATGCGTTAGGCCGAGTTTAGAATCCGTAGGTCGGGTTTGGCGTCAAGAAGCAGTGTTAGACTTTTAACAATATCTCAACAATTTGTTTCTCTTTATCAAGTCCTACGGTACGTACGGAAAGGTAAATAAATTTGGAAGCCATCAGTTATTCATTTGGTGCTAAGCTGCGCTAGATTAAAAAAGACTAAGTGCGGGTTGTGCTTACTAGACCGGAAATGGGGTAGTTAACCCTAAAAGTTTTCTCCGGGGCCCGTGGCACAACATATATTCTTCATATACACAGCAAGAAAAAAGTACCCAAAAGTAGGTTCTTTTCACTCATCTCGGAACTATAGTGCAGGAAGCCAAAAGTAAGTAAAGCGGGTCAAAGTAGTTTTCATTTACTTGTGTGCAGCGAAACTAAACACATAAAGCAACCAACGATACAGACAAAACGCTTGCTACGACAACCACAACAAACTCTATCTGCAACACAGCTCGATCGGAGTGGTAGAAGGATAATCATATATTGCTTGCCTACTTTGTTGCAATATACATGGTTGAGGACATAGCTCGAGAAAAGACATTACAAAAAAAAATCGAGAAAAGACATAACAATAAAAAAATCGAATCGAGAAAAGACATAACAAAAAAAAATCCCATTAACACACGTGTATCATCTTCGGCTTTACTTCGTGTAGCAGCTTGCCAACTATTTGGCTGTTTCCTTCTAACGGCCCGAGTGAGTTGTGTTACAGAGACTATTTGTCATGGAAAAAAGGAAGAAGATTATATCATAATTGCTTTCCATTTATGACAAAGCGTTATCGTTCATCGCTTGTAATTTTGTCAATTGGAAATATTTTTTATTCCTTGCTTGTGTGCACTTCGTTTTGAATTTCCACTCGCTTTCTACCCAAAAGTAAGTTAGTTGTACCGAAAAGTAGGTAAATATGATTATAACGGGTGTTTAATAAAAAATGAGAATGATTTCAGTGCCGTCCAGCGCTCTTGTGAGAGCATTGTGACTAAGTTGCGTCGTACGGCTATATGACTGAAAAAATTCTCATTTTTTATTGAACACCCGTTACTCAACGTTGGGTTTCCACACTTTACTTCCGCTGTTGGGTGGTTTTGCTCATTAGAAGGAGAAAAGTAGACAATCTAGTCTAAAGTAGGGAAAAGTGAACTGACCGCTGGGTACGTTTTTCTTACCGTGTAGATCAGTGCGATAATGTTACCATCAAAATTTGGTCGACTTAAACTTGACTCATTTTTTTAAATCGAGCATTTAAAAAACCTGTGCACCCCTCATTTTATTTTTTGATTTTGACATTTGATCTTCAGTTATCGAGACGGTGTCCAAGCTGGAGCAACACATCAACATTTTGCACGCGCATCGCAAAAATGCGAACTATTCGACAAAGGCTACGTCACGGCAGACTTCAAACAGCTAACTGGACAGAAGTTTTATACGGCAACCGAAAAGGGAAAGGTGGCAGACATTTTCAAGCATATGAAGATGTCGAAGTTCGCTAAGAAATATCTGGTTTGGCAGACTATCTGTACCTGTGGCTTGAAAAGCGACACCGGGACCGTTAATGAAGAAATTTACTTGAACGAGCGTCTGGAAAAACGTCTGCTGCTTTTCCTGAAGCAACACGATTTTTTCCTTTATTTTACGTCGGTCTCTGTTCCGCAATCTAGTGCCAATCACCGACGGACTTCGATTGCCATCCATTGACGGCAATCGAATGTGCAGGAAAGCAGCTTCCATATCTGCGTAGGATATCGCACCCATCCAACACACATGGGCCGGGACCAACGGCTTTACTTTCCTTCCGTGACCAGAGATTTTTATGCCTCAGAAAAATCCCACCGACCTCGGCTGGGATTGAACCCAGACCCATTGGGGCGAGAAAGCAGTCACGCTTACCACTACACCACAGGCGCCGGCCAAGCAACACGATTGTTCCGTGCTGTTTTGGCCGAATTTGGCATCCTGCCATTACGGAAAAAAGGCCATGGAGGTGGTGCACGAGGACAAGAACGTCAGAGCTTCGCCCAATCGAAAAATATTGGCCATTGTCAAGCGGAACTTGAAGAAGACCCAAAAAACTGTTGGAAGCGAGAAGCATTTTAAGGCAAACTGGCGTTCTGTGGCAAACAAAGTGGCTGTACAGAATCTGATGGCAGGAGTTAAACGAAAGGCCTGGCAATACTAATTGAACTTAAAAAAGAAAAACAATATGATTTTTAAATATATAAAAAATTAAATGCGTGTAATTCCTGTTTGACCAAATTTTGATCGTAACACCCTTTATCATCAAAATAGGTGCAGGCAAATTTCTTCCATAAAAGGGAGATGGATGGTAAACACACACACACATTTTTTTTTTCAAAAGTCTTATATCCATAAACAAAATTAAAATTCTGAAAAATTCCAATTCATTACCTCCCTTTGGCTGGCCATGGATTCATTGACACTGAAATAAATGTCGTTGAAATGAAACTAAGTACAAATACTTGGAATACGTAGATTAAGCTTACTTTGGCGGGAGCCGTTTCCGTCATTCCATCACTATGGTGTTGCCTTGCCTCTAGTGGCCTTTTCGCCAAAAACTTAGATGAATGACTAACCGTTTCTTCTTTAACAGTTCATTTTTACACCAAATTGTTAACTGATATTCGGCCATTTCGCACCTAAAACAAGGGGCGCTATAATCAAAATTATGAATTTAGATATTTGTTTTTTATCTTAGGTTTATTATAATATTACCGTCACCTTAATGTGTTTTTTCATGAGAACTGTTTTGACCAAATGTTAATATAATTAAAATATTTGCTTTCAGTTTGATTATTTTGAAAATATTAGTTTAGCTGATTGGATGTTAGAGATAGCTACATATATCTTTGTTAGTATTCCAGAACATGCAAACGTATGTGTTAGATTACTTCCGTAGAAGAAATCATCCGCTTCATCCAGAAAACAAAAAAAAGTTCTTTATTCGCTTAAATCTTCATCTCTAAGGTGGTATACAAATGTATTGCTTAGATATAGTTTCTTCGTGATTACGATTTTTTTACATTAAGATTATTTTTGCCGTTCAACTTAGATCTAACCTGTGCATGATTAATGCTGCACCATAGAACCATCTAAACTAATCAGACATGTTGCATAAATTAAACTTATAAAATCTATGGCACGTGACGCTTTAGGGAAAACAAAATGATAGTATGAAGTCATACAGAGATAATAAAAACATTTAAATTACGTAAAGTTGAAATGATAAAGATTACTTTTTTATGTTTTCGCCTAAACTTTTCCTAAACGTTCTTTTTGGTCGTTCCAAAATAATTTTGCTGACTCGCGATACAGTATTTTTTGAGTGTATATAAATTTTTTCCTAAAGTGTATCTTTTCTTCTCGTTACAATATTAACAAAAACGTAACTTATCTGTTTAAAATAGTATGTCCGAGACGCAAAAATAAAATGGCTAATTTAGAGCATTTTTGTATCACAGATTCAGTTTTCTCTTTTGACTTCACGCCTAATGATTATTAGTTAATGATTAAAATGATACGTTAAAAACGTGTAAACATAAAATGAAAATAAATCTCACTCTTCACTTGCTTCTTTTGCTTGTGACATCTAGTGAAATCGTCGTCTCGTACTTGTTGCAAGTGCCGCACGTTTTCCGCTTGTGTTTCACAATCTGATTCGATTGGATTGTCTTTTATTCGAACTGCATTCTCACAATGTGTTTGCTTGTGTCCCGAAACGTTTCGTTGATTTTCCAACACACATACACACATGTTGTATGGTAGTAGTATAATAAAGATAATAGAATTATTCTTAAAATTGGCCTAAACGTCAGATATCACGAGTCTTTAGTCTTCTCAAATTTTCATTTTGGTTTTTGTTTAAATTTTTTTGATTTTGCCTAAACTTTTTTCCTAGAATAATGTGATGTTAAATTTTTTGGTTTTTGAATTTTTGTTTCGAGAAAGATCAACGAAAAATTTCAAACGATTAAATGAAAAAGAAACTAAAGAAATTCACTTCACTTATCTATGCTTTCGAGTGAAACTTGTTTATTTAGTGTTTATGTTATATATTGTTTGCTACTTACTAAATATCTTTCTTAGATTTTTCGATCTGCGTGGCTACAGAGCAGTTCAAAAATTGAAGAGCTTTCAGTATGTATGCAATATATTGGTTTTGTTGATCTGATTGAATTTAGGGTGTTCTTAGATGCAGCTCTCCTTCGACTCACTTTGATAAAAAAAAGGTTTTGCGGAATTATTGAATCATTGAATATTTGAGATTTTGAACATATAAGTTACAAGAATAGGTTGAAAAGTTTGTGTCGCTCTCGAATCATAAAATCGCTGATTGTGACACTCTGAAAGCGAAATTGACAGATTTTAAGTGTTAAACGCATACTTTTCAACCTCTTGTTGTAACTTACAAATAGGCTTGAACATACTCATTATAGCTAAAATAATAATTTTCGAAATTAAGAAACTATGAGATATATTAATAATAATGCTTATAATTAAAATGCAAGAGGTAAAGTTTGTGTATGACACACATAACACTAGACAGATTTTATGTGTCAAACACAAACTTAACCTCCTCTACTTGCATCTTACATAGACAAATCATAATTTCGAAAAGTAGTATTTTAGCTGTAATGAGTATGTTCAGGCCTGCTTACAATTAGAAAAATATCAGTATAGCATCCAATGGATCCATAATTCAAAAAAACCCTTTTTTTATAGCGAAGTGAGTTGGAGCAACCCTACTTCAATGTTACCCTGTTTAGAACCCTATTTAGATTTATAATATCAATTCAGAATTGTGAAAAGAAATAAACATACGCAATCCTAATTGGAACTATGATAAACTTACCAATATTCTGATGTTCTTTCAATCCTTGAACACCAACCTGCTGACTTTTGGCATCCCTTCTACACAAAATATCAACAAATCAGGATCGCCATGCAGCCACTGCGTTACTTTTATGGCAAGTCGAATCCCTTAGAACTATATTTTTTTGCCATTCGTTTCCTTCGAATTGCTGTTTCTTCGCCTATTGTAAGAATAAAAACCCACTTCATTGTTGATTTGTGAACGATTCACTTCACATTATGTAGTAATTTACTTAATCTTAGTTAGTTGACGACGTAAGTTTGTGTTCTGTTTCTGTCTATCACCGGTAAATAATTGGTTTGCGATATTTGAAAAAAATCACACCAACAGTTATGCGCCGTCTGGTATGGATGAGTGTTCTTGTGCTTGTGTGTATATGTTCTGCGAGTATGAGTTTTGACAGAAAACAATTTAGTAAACAATAGACAATATTTCTCTGCAGTTGCACTGAAAGTAAACCTGTTCTAAATAAAGTACGTTCAAAATTACTTTGTTACGTTTACTATTGTTTGCTTTGCTATGTTATGATCTGTATATGTAGGATAAAAAAGGAAACATCGGTAAATATTTGATTGTAGTCTCTGTTCCTGCTTTTCAGCATGTTCTGCTTGTGTCATCCATATTGGCTGTATTGTGGTTTTGTTTAAATGGCAATATAAATATAACAATAAATGTTGCATTTCATATTGTTCTAGTTTGCTTGCTTTAACTATTGTTGGCTGGTGTGTTTGAGTTTGTATAACTTAATTTTCCTATTGTTTTCTGTTTATTGTTTGTTATGCTTTGTTGATTCTATTGTATGGGTTATGTGATCAATTGTTTTAATCAATTAACTATTTCTGTTCTGTTATTTACTTAATAAAGTTTTCCACTGTTAAAAAAGTTTATAATAAAAATAGCACCATCTGTTTTGTTATTGTGGAAGTTATATACCTATGTTTTGTTTCTTCAGTTGCTCTATGTTTAGTAAGATTTGTTTTGTTCATTTACAGTCGTTTTCTTTCTCTTTGTTAGTAGTGGAGGTATTTTTCTTGACCGTCTGCGTTTGACTGCATTTTGAAGTTGGGTATTTATTCCTGCAGTTTACCGCAAAGGAAACGAATGGAAAACTTCTAATGTACAACAGCTAGGCACTCTTGTTCCTTAAACATTATTGAGTTTAATCTCATGGATAGCTACCCTCTTACGATTTATTTTTAGATCATTTTTTTGTTCATCGGGCATCAGTTGAGCTTAGCGGAAAAGTCGAAATTCATATGTTGTAGTTAATTTGGCATTATCTTACTGGTAACAACTGCTTTAGCATGTTTGGATTCTTCAGTTGAAGAATTCCGGTTGATTTTGAATTTCCCCCTTTCTTCTTAATTCTAGACACACGAAATACGCTTTGCATGTCCTTCTAGGAATGCACTTCTAAGCGTTACCGTCGAGTAGAGTTCGTTTGAAATAGCATCTCCATCTGTCAGATGTAAGTTTCACTCAAGTTAATGTGCAAATTTTTCACCTCCTGTTTTACTGTATCTAAAAAGCTCATGTCGTATACGATGTGTTTCCATATTTAAAAAGCGAATCCCCACCCAACAGTCAGTCTTTGGTTTCGATTCCTATTTGCCACCGATCAGTGCTTGTCTCGTACGTGTGTTCCTCCAAAAGCTGAATGTTCAGTCATGAATGGTTGTGATTATCACAGTCACACATTAGTCCTTTTGTATATGCCATCACACTTTGGAAAGTGAAAAATTTGCACCAATATCTTAGAAATAGGTAATTGCTTTTATGCTTCGTTACGTGATATATTATTTTAAGAAACCGCAGTGTGTGTAGATTCTCTCCTCCGATCCAGCTTTGAGTGTAGATCGCTCTTCTAGTTGTGAATGGCTATCAGGGCCGGTGGAACAGGTAGTGGTGGTGGAGGTACCGGTACTGGGACCGGTATTTGCTGTTCTCCTATTGGATGTCACTGAGCTACCACGGCTTGCGGAGTTGGAGCTGTAATTACCGCTGCTACTGACGCCGGAACCGCCGTGACTGTTGCCGTAGTGTGCGTCTGTTGCGAAATTGGATCGGGTCCATTGGCTGTATTGCTGCCAGGTGGAACACTAGAAGCCGCTGCGCCAGTGTTTCCGTTAACTGTGGCTGCTGTATTTGCTGCTACAACTGCTGTACCGGCCACAAACGGTTGAGTAAACGCTGTTCCGTAGCACTGAGGGAAATACAACTCGTGCTTAACCGGTCCCATTCGTTGAATTAGATTATTTTGCTTATCCATCAGGAAGGTGGGTGATACCTTTTGCTCCAGCATGCCATTGTTGTTGTTATTATTATTGTTGTTGTTGTTGTTATTATTATTATTGTTGTTGTTGTTGTTGTTGTTGTTATTGTTGTTGTTGTTGTTGTTGTTGTTGTTGTTGTTGTTATTGTTGTTGTTGTTCAGAGCTGCCATCGTTGCCAGCTTCCGAGACTTGGATGAATGCGGGTTCATATGATTATCGATGTGCTTTTTGACTTCCTGTTCGGTTGCAAAGCGCCTCCGGCAGTTCGGCATTGGACAACAGAATGGTCGATCGCCCTAAATCGATAGAAAATTACATGATTAGTGCCTAATAAGTGAGACATTTGCGAATAAAATAAAAATCTTGTTTCAAATTATGTACTGTTCATACTACTCGTAGCATTTCCAGGTCAGAATCAAAAGGAAATGAAGGAGAAAAAGATGCTCAAGCCGGTCCCGGTTAAAAAAGAGAAGCAGGAAACCGGAGCGGCTGAAGGAATCCCAAGTAACCATTTGGGTTTTATGATAAAACTTGCTATGTTACTTGGGAATGGATCCCGCCGAAATGACTAGCCGAAGAATCAAAATCCAAGGATCCATTCGATACAATGTCAAAGGGTACGTTCAACTTTGAGATGTTCGACCCGGGACACTTCTCCATAAGAAAGTGAAGTGATAAAATGTATTAAAATACCCTGAAGACCTGACCAAGGTATTCATGAGCTACAGTCTGATTCCGTGTGTCTCTTGGGTGAGGACGATATCAGCACAATTACCGGAATTTGTGTCTGGCATGGTCAGGATATGACCTTCACTCTATCGGCAGAGGTTTACGACTAGAAGATACTGGGCCAGTTATGAGGAAACCAAGGCACTGACTAGTTAAGCTTAACAGTAGTAGTATTTCAGGTGGGCCGGTGCCGATGTAGCAGGTTGCAAGTTCCTCCCGGGTATGTTTTTTAAGTCAAGATCAAATTTTCGTTATGTCGAAAGCAACATTCGCACCGATCCGAGAAAAATAAAGTTTTGTTTTGATGACCGAAAAGTTATTCCCATTTCCAATTGAACACATATATTTGCATAATGATAGCAATGTTTAAAATATTAAGCAGGGTTTTAATCATACAAAGCAGATCGCTAGCTTTCATGCTAAAAAAAATAGTGGTTTTGAGTCAAAAGTTATTCCTTACGTGTAGCCCATTTATCATTTTAGGACCACCGAAATCATCTTAGCAACAAACAGTTCGATTTATTCAATTTAATAATGAGAAAGCAAAACGACGAATATACACTTTTCACGGATTTATCTGCGCTGTTACTTAAGACAAACGGCATCTCCATAGAAATCGGGTGACTTAAGTAACATCGAAAAATATTTTGATCGGAAGGTGATTACGTCAAAAACAATTTGACTGGTAAATAAATTTAAAAATGGGATGTGATCCTATATTCGGGCAGTATATAGTGTAATAGCAGGAGCATCGATTGACACTGATAGCTAGACTTTGTTTACATTTATTGTTACTTTCGACATAATGAAAATTTGCTCTTGAAGTAAGCTACCAGCCAGTAACCACTAGACTGATGGAAATTTTGAAACAGTCCCAACTTGGGTCCACAATTTGAGCTCGTTTGGCTGAAAACTAGTTCAACACAAGCCATAGGAAGATTTTGTGGAAATTACCATGGGAATACCAAAATTTTCGTTCATAATTTCCTACCCATTCGCCACATTGCTGTGATAAAATGTTACATAGCTAGAATTTTCTCACTTAAGTACAACTTTGCTTTCGATTAAGATGAAAATAACCTACTGAGTAAATAAAAATTAAAAAAATGGTTTTCTTTGAGACATAATTTCAGATTGGAAAAAGCTCTCGCTCGTCGTTTAGTGCGAAATAATAAAAAAGCATTGAAGTTCGCTAGCCGTACTAGCGACTTCCGAAGTCATTAGATACATTAGAGACATAGGGAGATCAGTGGTGCCAGCGATAAATGTCGCTTTGATTATCAGTTAAATGCACAATTTTAATAACTGAAGACGTTGGGAACCTGTTGAAACCTCAATCAACTGCTCAGCAGGCAACAATGGTGATTAAGGCGCGAAGCAAATAGCTAAAAAAAGAGCATGTCTTTGTCACTTTTGGTGGACAATTTGATTCAAGAATAAAAATAACACTTTTTCTAACAGCAATATGCTAGAATGTAATTAACAAAAAGTTAAATTTACCCATAGAAATTGCCAAATGTTAAATGGTTTGTGTAAATTCAGTTTCTAAAAAATAATAATTCAAATTTTGGGAGACTAACTAGGACAAGATTCTGAACAGTTTGAGCATTACACACATTTCATTTAGATTATTTGAACGATGTGAATTTGAATGATGTGAAGTTTTGAAGTTGCTTTGATGAGACTCTTTTATCTTTGCTGGAATCAGGCAGTCATTGTGTAGAATAGTAAGATGTAAATTGTGTAGAATAGAAATATAAATTGAACTTTAAGCGAGGAAAAAATCTCCTTTTTCACGTCCATGAATACACCTCGCACACCATTGTCCCCGAAAAGAAACATCCGTACCTTTCCAGTAGCATAATAGAAAATTAATCGCTCGTACTTCACCCCAAATTAAATTGTACCTTAATATACTCAATCGAAAAGGGAATATGTTCTATGCTGGGAATAAGGAGAAATGTTTTCTATGTAAAGCGGAGGGACACCAGATTAATTTCTGTTCCAAATGGAAGGAACCAACCGCAAGAAGAAAAAACGCAGGACAAACAGGACGGAAAAATGCTGACCAGGGCAAGGAACAAAGTGAAGACAGCTTGTCGGATAGCAGAACGTACGCTAGTGTTTTGGTTGGAGGTGCATCGTTGGACAGCAACAATTAGAAAACAGGCGAAGTAATAGAGGTGCTGCATGAGGAGGTGATGAAAATAGATGTGGTAACCCCGTAGATCTAAAACGAAGCCTGAACCCGAACTGACCTAGTGCCAGCAACGACAAAAACATTGGGCGGATCTGGTGGCATACGAAGACATGCAGAAAAAAAATGAATTGGAGAAAAATAAATTATGAACTTAATGTTAAAAAATTGTTCCTGGGCTCCGTTTAGCTCCAAGAGACATTGAGCCTACCAAATAAATACTTTGAAAAAAAAACGACGGTTTTAAATATTCAGCCATTCCATAACAAAACGATATAGTGGTTCTCAGAATTTCGTAAAAATTGGTAGTTTTGTTCCTTATCGCAAATATTAGACCCGCATTTTTTATTTCGTCATAAGGGTGACCCATGTTAGGGTGGTCCAAAAAATTGTTTTTGTTTAAAAAATTTAGGCTTTTTTACACTACATATTAAACAATCAGCGATGTGTTTTTTTTTTCGTTTTTGAGTTATTTATTTTTTAAGTTATCAAGCTTGGGATTTTGCTCAATACTCCTATGCGACTAGGTCACCATGCGTCTCCATTAATAATAGCTAACATTGTCACATAATCTATACCTATTTGATTTCATCTATATTTATTTGAGCGAAAACCCAAAACTTGATAACTTCAAAAAAATATAACTCAATGAAAAAAAGCACATCGCTGATTTTTTGATATGTTGTGTAAAAAATCCTAAATTTTCAAGGAAAAATATAAAAACATATTGAGTTTCATTATATTTTTTCTAAAAAATATTTTAAATTTCCTTTCATTTGATATTTTGATCTTTAAAATCATTTAATTCATAAGTCATTTAAAAAAATACTTTTTTTGGACCACCTTCATATGGAAATGGTCACCCTAGTGACAAAATAAAATAAAAATACGGGTCTAATTCTGCGATAAGGAAAAACACTATCAATTTTTACGAAATTCTGAGAACCACTATACCCTTTTGCTATGGAATGACTGTATTATTAGGGAAAAAGGGGGAAATTTCGCCAATGGGGCAATATCGCCATCCGCTTAAAAATCAACTTATTGAACATATTATACAAACAATCCGTTTCAGGCTTTATTCTTGAACTATCCATTTAATGACTTTTCTCTAGTACGAATATTAGACATATGTTAGACTAGCTCAAAATGTAAAAACAAGATTTATGAATCAGAGAATCAGGTCTATCAGTAGTTTATTATGCCTTATGATTAATATTCCTTCTGCGGGCTAAATAAATCTAGATAGGGCTGGAATTAGGGCGTAACAGCCTTTGTAAACAATGACTTCTATCGATGATTTCTAGAAATTCAAGGCACGCCCACGCAAACCAACATAACCGTAGAGTAGGGGAAGTCTTCCCTTACCCGATGGTGTTGTTGATTTTCGTTGGCGAGCATTAACTTTCTAGAAATCATCGAAAGAAGTCATCGATCTGATCTAGGAATTTTTCGGGGAAAATTTCTCGACTTCCCTGGGCATAGAGTATGATTGTACTTACCGCACAATAATACTAATGCAAACATGATAGAAAGCTCTCAAGGTTCAATTTACTTTGATGCATTTTCGAAAAATTCAAATGCAGTTTTTTTCGACGCATCATTTCATATCGCAAAAAGCTCGCGTCATTTTGTGTAAACTAGCAAAAGGAATAGAATGACGCGAGCTTTTTGCAATCTGAAATGATGCGTCGAAAAAAACTACATTTGAATTTTTCGAAAATGCATCAAAGTAAATTGAATCAGTGAAAGTGTGAACACACTAAGGATATAAAGTCTAAGAAGAAGGCTCTGATGTGGCCCTTAAGCATTTTTGTAAATTGTATTGTCGAGTTATAAATTCATAGGTCAACATTAGAGCCATTTCCTCTAAATTAAACGCAAAATGTTCAATAAGATAGTTCTTTTGAATGAAAATCGATTTGTGCGCCCCTAAAACCAGGCGAGGATCAAGTTACCACGGTAGCGCTGATAAAGCCACACTTTGGCCAGACCAGTTTAAAACAATTTCCAACCATGAACTCGCTGAAATTTGAATTTTGCCTGAATTTGTTTTGGCACACGGGATGATTGATGATACACTATTCTCACTCAATCGAAGCGAATTTTTCGAACCCATATTTCTGTGCAGTTCAAGGCTGAAGCTGGGTTGATTTTCTGCATTCTCATTCCTGACAAATTTGTGTTATCATAAATTATATCTCGCGAGCGTTTTCCGATTTCATTTTTTTTTTCCAGCTCACTTGCAATAAGTATGCACAAGCAAGTCCTTGTTGATTGAAGCTTGCTGCATTGTTCGCACAGAGGTGAGCGAGTGTGTGAATTTCGGTTCTCACAAATCTTCAAAGATTTGGTCATAAAGGAAAAAAAAAAAAAGAGACGATGAGAAAGCCATTAATTACCCTACCATTGTGTGCCAAATTCGGACACGATATAGATTGTAATTCACTGCATTTTTGCTGGCTGACAGATCTGGAGTTAATGTACAACACGTTGTGCGCTTCTTGGAGGCATGATCATTCTTGACATCGATTGATGAAATTATTGTCCATTTGTACAATATTTTAAATCATAATTTTACAACTACCTGGTGCGTCCTGGTGTGCTGATCAAGGATGGCTTTCTGTCGGAAGTCCTTGCCGCATTGGGTACATTTGTATGGTTTCTCACCGGTGTGGATGCGAATATGCTGTGAAGAGTAGAATAGAAGATTCAAATCATGTATGTTTTGAATTTGGAAGCAATCACTGATCATTACCTGATTAAGAATCGTTCGCTGCCGGAAGAACCGTGGGCAGTATGGGCAACCGAAGGGTTTCTCGTTCGTATGGATTCTTAAATGTTGCGTGAGATGAGACTGCTGACGGAAGCGTTTGCCACATTCCGGGCATGGGTAGGGTCGCGATTCAATATGAATGCAGCCGTGTTGTAGAAGCGTGCTCTTTTGTTTGAACTCCTTCTGGCAAATAGGACAACGCACGTACAATGGCATGCCAGCTGATCGTCCATGTTGGATAACATCGGGGAGCATCATCTTTCCGCTGGATGCTTTGTTGAGATAAGGTATGTTGTTGCCGAAAATAGAATGATTGACACCCTTGGTATCCTTAAAGTACGATGAATACTGTAGGGTTCCTCCTGGAGAGAAGCACTCCCGAGATTCCGGCGTTCCTTGGGAAGCTTCGTCGCCAAATGCTTGTTCGTCTTTGGGTTGTCCTTCCTGTTCCGGCGGATACGGCACATCCTGAGGCCACAACGTTGCGTGTGGTCCATTTTTGAAAATCAGATGAGGTGAGACATCTGTAATTTGGGTAAGTTCAGAATTTTAGGCTTGATCGGTACACTAGCATCCGATTTGTGAATCGGGTAAATTGCCTTATTTATTTGATTGAAATTTAGAAAAAAGATTCCGAAACATTTGGGCCAATTAGATGATTTGGTTTTTGGAATTTAAATGAAATGAATATGTTAATGGTTATAAAATTCAAAGAATTAAACGAAAATTTGAAAGCAATCGTATAAAAAAAATTAGTTTATAAAGATAGGAAAGGCTGGTAGCTGAAGCTTGGCTGCTGCAATCAAAAAGATCAGACAAGAAGCCTTCAAGCTTCAACTATTAAAAATTTCCAGAAACATAAATGGTTATTAGAAGATCCAAAATTAGGCAAAATAAAATGTTGCACAAGGAAGAAGCAGAAAAGAAAATTAGGCAGAAGTAAGAATAATCAATGATCGATCGCTCGCCTTGGTGGGTGCGCACGTGCTGATTCAAAATGGCCTTTTGACGGAACTTTTTGCCACATTCCGGATACGGACAACCGAACGGTTTATCACCTGAGTGAATTCGGATGTGTTGGTTCAGTATGGCTCGTTGTCGGAATGCTCGCTGGCAGATAGGACACACGAATGGCTTTTCGTTTGCATGTATTCTGAGATGTTGCGTCAAATGCGACTGCTGACGAAATCGTTTGCCACACTCTACGGCAGGGCATCCGTACGGACGAGAATCGGTGTGGATGCGGTCATGCTGAAGTAATGTACTCTTTTGCTTGAAATCCTTCCCGCATGTTAGACATTTGAACAGTCTTAGATCCGATCCTTTGGATTTGTGCGTTCCGTTCGAGTTGGCATGATGAACCTGGTTACCATGAAGTAGATCTGGCATAGCATATTGTTCCAATGGATTTCCCTGTTCCATTCCGGCGGGCATTCCTGACAAAACACCTGATTTGTTCAAATAGTGATGTAGTGGCGTGAATCCTGGTGGCGGAAGCATTGCTCCTTGTGGCCCATGGTGACGTTGTGCGTAATAACTTAGTTCCGGTTGAACGGGTTCTGGGAAACACTGTTGCTGTTGCTGAGATTGCTGTTGTTGACCAGCCCCTGGGTTACTGGATGGGTGTTGCGGTTGGGAAGTATGATTTGGATGATTTTGTCCGTTTTGAGCAGGATGTTGATTCGAATGTTCGATATTTTGCGACGGTGATGTCGTTTGTCCAGTGGATGGAACGTGATTCACCTGTCCATTTTGTTGCTGATGAACGTTCTGTTGCATATTTTGAGCCTGAAAAATGCGGAATGGTTAGATTTTACTATCATTATTGAGTGATGTAGATTTTACCTTGATGATTCTTTCGTCCATTTCTGGACCGTGGTTCTGCGGGTAAGGACTAGTAGCTGGACTGTGTAGTTGGCCGTTGGCTTGTTCACCCGGTTGTTGAGGCCTGTTGTCCTGGTTCGGCGGGCTGTTAGGAGTTTGCTGCTGTGCCTGTTGCTGTGCTTGCTGCGCTGCCGCAATTTGATGAGCACCGTTATGTTGAGGTGGTACATGAGCGCTTTGTTGCAATGCTGGATACATTTCACCACCCCATTGACCTCCGAGAGCGGCTGTGCGTTCAGCTGCTTCCTGTGAATCTTTGTAGAGAACGTAAGGCGTGTCCTGAGAAATGCAATACATAATCTGTCGCGGTACTTTGAGACCCGCAGCCAGGCATGCAGCGAATGAAGCAGAGAAGTTGATCGCCATCTTGATGCTTTGGGTATATCTGATGGAAAGTTAGCTGGCGGGAAACTCGTATGAAGTTGTCCTGAACTCCGGGGAAGCAAGCTACTAACCACAAATTTAGCGGTTCATCATCGAGATTGTATTGCTGAAATTTTCCCAATCTGAAAAGAAGACAAGTGAAAAGTTTCCATTTAGAGCACCTTTAATCCATAACAAATATAATTATTCAAGTTCTATCGTGATCTAGATCAGTGGTTCTCAAATTTTCGTTGATTGCGAACCACTTTGAGATATTCCATCAATTCGCTACCCACCAATGTTGAAAACTGATATTGTAAGGACAAAATGTCCTTTATACCAAAAAGCCACGGAAAAATCAAACGTCTTTAAAAGTCGAAATAATTTTAAAACGGCAAAATAACCAAAATGACCATAACCAAAACCAAACAAAAGTTAAAAAAGCGCAAAATGGCCAGAAACCCTCGATAGTAGCCTTAAAAACTGTGACAAACTACAAAACGGCACTACAACGCCAAATCGTACCAAAAAATGATATTGACAAAGCAAAATTGCCTGACACATGAAAAGAGTAATTAAAACGTTCGAATAAGCCGATACCATTGCAATAAAAAACATATATAGCAGTGAAAATCCAGAAGTGGTTAAACACGATGAAATGGTTGAAAGAACAGAGCAACAATCCTGGGTAAATGTCGAAAAACAAATCAGGTTTAACCCTCTCTGATTTTTATGAAACTTTGAATAATTGTTCGCTATGAGCAATCATTCAAACTTTTGCTGGAAATCGGCCGTTTTGACTTACGCCTCATTTTTCAAAATAGCATATTCGATATGTATCAATTAATTGTAATACGAAAAAATCTCGTTTAATCAAAATGACGGCTGAGAAAAATAGTGCATATTAGATGACATTTTCAAAAAATAAACCACGGTATATGTAAACGTTACCCCAATGGGGTTAGCTGACACAACTCGAACTTCTGCGAACTCCGGTGGCCGTACTTTGGAGAACACAAACTGCCATCAAGACAGGTACTGTTTTTACTCTGGTAGGGTAAACGCTCCTATAGTTGCGGTACGTTAGAAGCGTTAGGTTCCTATAGTTGTGTATGGAAACTCCATACCTAACACTTCTAGCGAACCGCAACTATGGAAGCGCTTACCCTATTAGCGGTGAAAACGCTCCCCGGCCTCGTGGAGTTGGTCTCATACTTAGCGTTCAGACAAATGTTACGCTCATCAAATGGGAGTCTATTAATGAGAGGACCCAAGTAACCATAAGTATTAATACAAAGCCTGCATTCTGCTGGCATATGATCTTTGTTTAATAAGGTCATTTTTATTAGTATAAACACACATATGACTCACAAATGCTAAACATGGATGCAAATGTTATTTTTAATTTTATGTCACCTAAAAATTATTAAATGTTGAAGGGGCAAAATACAAATTAAGCTATATTCAAAATCGTCGCTCACTCGGCGCTTTATCCTAAAACCTCAAATAGCTTTGGCTTCTTCTTCCTTCCATTTCAAGCTTATTACTAATCGCATATGAGCTTATTACGTGCTCTCAATTTGTTCTAGATGCACTACCACAGTTGTCAATTGAGAGCTTTCGATGCCTGTACCATTTTTGCATTAGTAGAATTGTGTGGCAAGTACAATCATACTCTGCCCAGGAAAGTCGAGAAATGTTCCAACCCGAAAAATTCCTAGACCGGACCGGGAATCGAACCCAGCCACCTCCAGCATGGTCTTGCATTGTAGCTGCGCTTTTACCGACTGAGCTAAGGGAGGCCCCACATCGTTCAAAATGAATAGTAAGAACTACATCCATGTGTTGTAAGGTTCTCTTATGCCTTTTTTGCGCAAATACCATCGCAAAAAAGTTCACTTTCGAGCAGGACAACGATCTTGTTTTTTCGTACTGAGTACCAATGCTACCGACGCCAGAGAGACAGCTCCCACACCTGGACCCTACATATCGACTCATTAACTCATAGACCGGGACCGGGGACGAACGGCTGTATTTCCCTTGATCCCTTGAAGGAAGGCGTGATCAGAGATTTTATGCCTCAGAACATCCCGGCGGCGCCGACTGGGATTGAATTCAGGCCTTTTGGGGTGAGAAGCAGTCACGCTTACCACTACACCACTGTCGCCGCTGATATATTTTAAGTTAATTTGTTTCAAATAAAGCACTTTTTCAGCACTCAATAATACACGGAAAGTTTAATTCTTAATTCTCAATATTTTTGCTGAAATCTACAATACTGTAGGTGGACAAAGTTAAATGTTTAGAAAATGTAAACAATTAAGACAGTAAGTATATCGACTATGCAATGAGCGGTAAACAGAACCCTTGTTTACATTTACTAAAGAGTCTCAAATTCATTACTGATATCAGCCATTCAAAATGTTCGTTATTTTATAAATTGCTGTTATGAACTTTCACACTGGTCGTTTGAAGAATCCATGTTCAAGGCAAGTGATGTGCAAAGGTGAAGACAAGGAAAAAAAATCAATATTAAATTGCAAATGCAAATGCACTGAAAATTTCGTTTTTGATCGAAACAAAAATCGAATGAAAAGGATCGATCCAGTCGATTTTTGTCGTGTTTGAGATCGAATAGATTTTTTATTAATCGAACCAAAAGAAACGATATTTTGTGTTTTGATCCAACATCACCCATTGCTATGTGTAACACACTAATGGCGGTACACGCTTACTTCAGTTTACTCACCGGGTGAGTCGATCGTACTCAGTTTCGTCCGATGGATTAGGTTGTCAAAATTTGAGTAAACGAGAAATGTCAAACTGAGTACACGCCACTCAGTCAGCCAAATCCGGACTCCAATAAAAAGAATCTGCAGCAGGTGATTTCCATTTTTTATCAAAACAAATTAAAAAAAAAAAACAAACTTCTCGGCTGAAAATATCACAGAGTGGTTTTGACTCACTCTGCGCGAAAACGTCGTTTACTCAAAAGTGAGTAAAAATGCGCCTACTCAGTTTTGAGTAGCCATACTTCCCGCTGAAATAAGCATGTTCGACTCAATTTTGAGTTGTTGCGAGCTACCGTGTAAGCTCCAACTCGGATTAACCAATCGGTCCGTACTCGTGTTTATTTCAGTTACCATGGGGACGTAATTTGTGATTAGCCCCGGTCCCTTTCAAATTTATCATTATTTATGTACGGCCTTCAATTTGAAATGACGTTTCACATTCAACTAGTGATGGCCGATTTTCATTCGAATAATCGATTAATCGATTAACGAACCGAAAAGTAAAATATTTGTAACCGGTTATATCATGCTGATATAAGCATTAACTTCTCCAGAGGATCATCACCCATCGTTTCAAACATGTGATGCACTCTCATTATTGGTGGAAAAATGACAACACAGCGAACAAAAAATGATCGATTAGATGTTAATCGAATAATTTAAAAAATGGGACATCTCTGATTTTGGTGTGATTGTTTTGATAAAAAAGAGCGCAAAATTTCATCTCTACCGAGGGGACAGCAAAACCACAAAATTACCTTGCATATATTCATTGGATGAAAGGGACCCTGAATGAGACACTAAAATAGAAAGTTTTTCTTCCGACTGTTTCATCTTAGTATTCTTCTTTGGATTAACTTATAATACTTCCTTGTTTGGATGATCTGCAAAATATTTGCTTAAAGTCGCGTTGATTAACTCTGATGCCAACATCAAAGCAGCCGGACATTCTTAATCAAGATTTAATCCATGGATAATACCGGTGGGAACTTACCACCATAAAAATTTTAAGATTCAAGCTGTTTTTAGATCTGACATAGGATATAACATTTACCGAAATTACCGGTTTTAGAAGATTTTTTTTCTGTGTGGTGGATACAAGAAATATCTAAAAGATAATATTTTTAAAAATTTTCACTGTGCCGAGGTTACCACCAAGCATTAGAATTTGCAGCATATCAACCTTATATTTGCATCGCATATGCTTCTTGCATTATATAGGCATTTTCAATGCTTATTTGTTGTAAATCAGCATGCAAAAAGCTATGAAAATACTCATTGCCAGATCAGCATTTAGAATACACTATAGCCGTAAATCAGTATTGGTAATGTTTCTATTTTGTTGTTGTTGGTTGCATTTAAATTTTTAACAAATGCCATTCTATGGCTAGAACATTGAAAAGAAATGGGAAATAAATATTAAAAGTGGTTCATATAACCGAAACTGCAAGAGTTGTGGTGAAATATTTGTATCCACATACAATGATTCGCTCGATAAAATGGACACTTCGCTTGACAACTTGACTTCCATTCCTCTAACGAGTAGGTATCGTCCACCCACCTTCAATAAATTCTGCACACGAGATGCTTGTGATGCATTGAAAGATGCTTGCAATGACGATTCTAAAAGCGCCTCGGAAGATGACTATAGACGATGGAAACCATAATATTCGGCCCGAAGTGTTATTTGCTTTGTGGCAGAATCTGATTGCAAAGCTTCACTCGCGCAAAGATGGAATGAAAAATGGCATATGAAAGGACGCATAGTTTATATGGGGCAAACATGTCTCATAGTTTCATATCATCTACAGTTCAGTGGGTAAGGGTGATGCAGGGCTGGTAGCAGGTCACTTTTTAGTGACTTGGTCACTATTTTGAAGCCAGTCACTAAGAAGTCACTTTTTACACCAAAAAGTCACTAAAGTCACTATTTCCCTAAAAATAGTCACTAAAGTAACTTTTTCACTACTAAAATAGAGCGAAATTTAAAAATACCAACAAAATGTTTAAATTGAGTACCTGGCACTAAGAAAGTCTACAGTAGTTTTAATCAAAAAATATATATCTGTTAAAACATTGAAAATTTTAACCAGGGACCAGTGAACCGCAAAACTTTAGAACACCAGGAAAACGTTTGGGAAATGCTTTCAATTTATTGGGGAAAATATACCTCCTTTCCCAGAAAATAAATTGTAAATCTTGGAAACTTTCAAAATGTATTTGTCTGTGATAGATTTTCAAAAGTTTTTTTTTTTTAAATCCAAAGTAAATTTTAAGAGAATTTTAAAGGATTTTAAGGATGACACCAAGATATATCAGAGATGAATACCAAAGTACAGACTACGAAAGTCTCATGTAAAATTAAGTACTCTGAGGACCGATTTCTTCATCTCCGCTTAAATCTTAAGCCAGGTTTACCTGTATGTATAGTTAAATTTTTCTTAACACATACGACCGTCGCCTTTGATTATTGTTTAAATTATTAGAGACGCAAAATTCAGCTCCGAAACCATTTTGGAAATAATTTCAATATAATTGAGAGTGCATTTTAACGAGAGTTCTGAGAAGAATTCCATGATGATTGGATGAGAATTCTAGGTCCAATTCTAATAAGGATTCAAAATTAGTTCTGGAATTTTGCTTAAAGGAGCTCTGATGAAAATTCCATGAAAATCCTGCGAACTCCAAAAATGGTCTCTGCGGATATAGTTCTAAAAGAATTCTGAGGTGATTTCTGAAGAGACTTCCAAGAGAATTCTAAAGAGTTCAAAATAAATTCCCAGAAGAATTCCAATGGAATCGAATTTTGAGGTTTCGATCTCAAAAGAATTCTGAGAAGAGTTTCAAAGTTATTCTGTGATGGATTTTTGGTTTTGAGAATTATGAGGAAATACTATGGGAGTTCTAAGGAGAATTCCAATCAAATGCAAGGGAGAAGTCCAAGATTATTGTCTAAGCAGAAATTAATGAAATTTCTGAGGTTGATTGCATTGAAGTTCTAAGGAGAATTCAAATAAATTTATAATGGATTTATGGAAGAAAAAATCGAAAATAATCTAATATAACTAATGATGTGTCATTACTTCATGCGTGAATTTAACGATTTACATAGTCGGAGATGCTTAACGTCAAAAATCATACTCAAAGAGGAGATTTTATACGATAGATGAGCAGATTAAATTTGAGAGTTGATAGTTCCGTTATAGCACGGCAGTGTGAAAATTGTAAAAAATTGGACAATTTTGAGGAAGGTACGAATTGGATAGTTGTTTACGTCAGATGGCGACTTGAGTGTGAAACAATCGATAGAACTGTGTCCGCACATCGAAGGTACATGAACAATCGGCAATCATCCCTTTTGCGAGTGGTGGCAGGGAAAACACCCCTCACCATCCATCATTAACGGATGAGCTTGGTAAAGGAGATGCTCTACCCGATTCATACCTTCCTCAAAATTGTTGTTTGTTTGCTTACTACTTTCTATATACAAAATTTTACATTGCCGTACTATAACGGAACTATCAACTCTTTACTTTCATCTCCTCATCTATCGTATAAAATGTCCACTTTAATTCTGATATTTGATGTTAAGCATTTCCAACTACGAAAATAATCTATTTCCAAGAATTTTGTTGATTGTTCTGCAAAGAATTTCAAGAATGCATTATTTTTGTAAAAGCTTATTTGCCTCTAAGTTTAAGAGAAAGGGAATTATTCTAAAAAAGTTCTTAAGATCATTATGAAGAAATTCTGTGAAAAGTTCGTAGCAAAAGTAAATTATTCAAATCACTTCAAACGCTCTTCACAGGAGATTCCGTTATGAGATTCGATTAAATTCAAGGAATTTATGAAATTTGATTTTAAATTTCATGACACAAAAAGTTTATTTCAATATCAAACCGTGTTTGAATTTCTATGTTACTATATAAATGGTTACTTATTTAGTATTTACAAGTCACTATTTGGTCACTATTTCCATAATTTTAGTCACTAAAGTCACTACTATTATACCGCATCAGCACTACCAGCCTTGGTGATGCCCATTGCTATCGATTTTAGAAGCAGTCAGTTCGAATCCCGTTGCAGGAAAAGCAGCAAAGTATGGTCCCGTATAAGTGATATAATTCTGATTGATCAGCAAACAGATGAAAATCGACCGAAAGATTCCGATAATGAAGAGATAACAAAATTAACTCAAGTGACATTTTCCATCCTCTAATTGTTATTAATAAACTGCCTTAAATAAGCATTCAAAATGCCGCTGTAATGTTATCGTAACCATTCATTGCTACACGAAACGAAAATTGATTATTTTATTCATGTGTATCACTACATCAGCCTTAAACATTCCATAAGAAAAACCAAGGTTCTATAAGAATGCCTAAACCGTATGTGTGACCATTTATATATTTCATTTGACACATGATCTTCATTAACTTGTTTGCAAGGCGTCTGCTTATTAGTTGAGTTACACATTTTATGAATAATCAGCAATATAAATTTGCCAAAATTTATACTCCTGATTTCTATCCATGTACTCAATATTGTCAAATTATTGACAGTAGTGCCTAAGCTTCTGGGGCCTAAAAATAAATCAACCGTATAATTTGCCTAAATAGGGTTTTAAGTAGCATTTAAGTTAAGAACGCAGTGTCCTAGAAGCATACCAGCTTATCTAGTATCCGCAGCCCTCATCATCATCAGCATACATTCCCCGACAACATACTTCTATCCAGGGCAGAGCTGGTAAATATAACGGCCGTCATGAGACGATGAGAAAACAGGTCCTTTCACTATCACGAGGCGAAACTACCTATCATTAGCTTTCTTGTCATTTTTCAATGATCAAGCACTCATGAGAATAATTCTTATGCGGTTTTGACATCAACATTTCTAACTGATTTAGATTAATTTAAGCAAACAACCGTATGTAATCGGTAGAGTGAATATATTAGCAAGATTTCCTCGGTACAAGTAGCTTTAAAAACGTTAAATGAGCTAGTAATTATGATTATGATTATGATTATGAAATAGCGGGACCTTTCAATTATAGTCGGATCCTTGCGATAAATGCGAGAATGACAACTGTAAAAAAAATCGAATGCTTCATCATTTCTCAATAGTGATGGAGTAATACGACATGCACTAAACTAAGGACACGGGATATACTACAATAGATCAAATTACTGGTCGCAGTGGTTTTATGTCCCGAACAGAGGAAAAAAAAAATTATGATTATCACAACACTGTCACGTTCTGTCATGACGAAAAATTTGATGAGATTTTGAAGAAAATCTCTATCATCGTTTTCTCATCCAAAGATAGTGACAGAAGTATCTCTGTAAATAATGCGTGAGATCTTTCATTGAAAATGAAATTTGCCAGCCCTGATCCAGGGATCGTCTGGAAGTACGTGGCCACGCACAGCTTAAAAAAAGTTTGTACTGTGCGCTATTAATCTCGTGCACTCGATTTTTTTTTTGAGAGCCAGTGACCAGAGAGAGCACGCAAAAATTTGAGAGATTTTAGGTAGGAGCTCACAAATCTCGATAAGCATTTTAAAATTGTTCTATTTGCATTGATCGATTCTCTTCATCGACTTTCTCTTTTTATAACCACTGCTATGCAAACAGATTTCGCGCTAATTCTACCACATAGTTTGATAAAGGAGGTTCTTATTTGCGTCCAAAATGTCAAATACAACATGGAAAGGTTTTGCAGCTGAGTTATTGTCGAAAGAGAAAGTCGATGAAAAGAATCGATCAATTCAGATAGGACCTTTTGAAATGTTTATCTAGACATAAAGTACAAAGAGAGTTCAAAATAAGCACAAGACTAACCCATTCCATTATAAACCGTTCTAAAATCAATGCAACATGTTGGATGTTGTTTTATAGCATGGAACAATATTATACTTCATCCAAACTTTAAAAATTGTTATGTTTTTGAAAAAAGTACATTCTGCATGACACACATTTTTCATTAGCACAAGCTCATAGCTCATAGCACGTTTCTCTATTTGAAAGATGCATGTGTTCACTCTTCTGTGCTTTGTACTGTTCCCTATGCCGATAGCACCGGTACCCCAGCAAAGAATGCTTACTCAGCACCACAGCAGCGACGACGACGATAACAATGACGATAGCAACAGCGATCGGGACTCACAAACAACGAAAAACGTAAGATCAGCAGTTGTTTAACGATAAGTTTTATTATATCAAAATTGAAATAAATCAGTTCAGTGGAGACAGTAGCAGAGTATAGTTCGTTTCTTTTAAAAACGTATCACAGGACTATGGTTCCATAACTCATAATGCCTATAATGCCATATCAGTCCCATATGGAAAAAGTAAACATTGAGAAAATTGCAGCTCAAGTTACGAAGTGCAATTCCCATGTGAAAAATTAATTGATAATTTTTTCAAGTTGAAATCAGTTACAATGAAGCTTGCATGTTTTGTGAAAAATATGGCGATCCTAACAGGAGAACTGTAAATAGACCTCTGGACGATCGAGTCTTAGGAATTTGTTTAATGGGACAAACTGACTTGATGATATTTTCACATTTTTCATTGTCGAAGTTCATAGTTTTATCACGTAATATGAAAGTAGATGCCAATTGATAGTAGATAACGTCGTTATCTTAAAATTGACGAAAATTCATATGGGACTGATATGCGACTATAGGCAGTATACTGCAGATTACGTGCTGTTTGTAATGCTTCTTTTGCATGGGTGAGGTATAGGTGTTACATTAAAAAAAAAAAAAAATTAAGTTCCGAATACCTTCTTTGTTTTCGTCATTCCTACATGTTTAAGCCATCATAATTTCAGTAGTTTTTGTATCCGTCACTATCCATCACTTTTTGGACCCCCTCTATCTCTGCGTAGACATACACATGACAGCTAACCAGGTCCATAATTCTTTTGAGCTGCTCGGTAAAGGATTCAGGTTCACTGCTAGATGATTTAACCGTTTTTTTGGTTCTGCAAACGTAGTATTGATTTCTATGAGGCAGCCATCAAAAAGTGTTGAAAGCGCACTGCGCTACCGTTGATAGTCTACAGCGGACCAGCTCGGGCGATGAATGACGAATATTTAATATTTATCCTATTTTTTTCGTTATTAGCTTGGGCTCGCTTCGAACAAGTGCATGTGCTGTGTAGTGCTCATACCTTTGTTCGTATTCGCGTCTGCCGGTGTATGAAAAATTAATCAAAATATACGATTCCAGAATTTACGAAAAAAATATTTTGACTTCCATCGGGGGTGTATGGTACCTAAACCGCCCTCCTGTATGGAACGAGGTGGGTAGCGAATGCATCAGTCATGGAGTCATTAAAGTTTATATGTAAATATTAAATATTTGAAATGCACATGCGTATTCGTTTCGTTTGGCCATTGTACATAGTAAAAAATTGCAATACATGGCACGGTTGACTGCCTGGCGGTAGCGATGTGATTGGCGGCAATTCATGGGAGCGTTATTTGGAACAACGAAAACAAGTTTACAAGCTCGATGACTTTTTTTCGTCCTATATTAACCCTCGCCTCGGTCTGATGATATATCGGAAGTGTACACTAAAAAAGCCATATTTGATATTCACTGTGATTGACTGTGATCATCCGACGACAACTTTGTCATTTTTTGCTGACTGCTTGCAACCTGGTGGTAATGGAACAGGGAATTTTATTGACAAGTGTGTACGTAAGTTGGATAAAAGACGCATTTTCAATTTCATTGTAAATCAAAGCTTAGTTTTTGTATCTGGAAAATGCAACAGAGCTGTTTTTATTTATTTATAAAATTGGTTTATTGTTCTGAAATCCTTTGGATAAAATGTACAAAGCTGATTTGATGTTTAAACATTTTAAATATAAACGGGATGCAAACATTGTAAAAACTGTAATTTGGACGACTTAATTAATATTTCACAAAGCATAAGGTTTTTTGTACGATTGAAATCAAAAGATAAAATTGAAGATGAAGTCCTAGCATTGTGTGATTCAGACACAGGTTTAAATTTTCTTTTTTTGCTTTGCTTGAATGTTTTTAAACAGCAACAATTGTACACTGGAGTCGCTTTTTACGCGGTTTTTTTTTACACGGTTTTTTTTTTACGCGGTTTTTTTACGCGGATTTCGGAATTTACGCGGTTTTTTTTTACGCGGATTCCGGAATTTACGCGGATTTTGGTTTTTTTACGCGGATTTCAGAATTGACGCGGTATATCGCTTTTTACGCGGTTTTTTCTTACACGGTCTTTTTTCACGCGGTTTTTTTTACGCGGATTTCGGAATTTACGCGGATTCCGGAATTTACGCGGTTTTTTTTTTACGCGGGACGTATCACCCGCGTAAAAAGCGACTCCAGTGTATATTACAACGCAAAATAATCGCGAAGAAGTTCAAGGTGATTTAAGCACTTGTACGTGTCCATGCACCTGAACGTCCGCTTGTATTTTTGTGGTATAATACGTTGCAAAGAGGTATTGTCGTTTCGATAACTTCCATCTTTCGTTTCCAGATCTTGCTTTGAGTTTTTTTTTAGTTTTGGATTATTACACTAGTCCCGTTCATATGATCTTCTTCTTCGTGGCTTTGACGCTCATACCAAAGTTTATGCCTGATACCAGCTTAGTTTTCTTTGAAGCTCTTCCACAGTTATTAATTGAGAGTTTCGGAATTTTTTTTATCTTTTTTCCATAAAAAGGTATAGATACAGCGTGAAAAACTGACATTCGAGTCGATGCACAATAGGGAAAAATGGACGGAAAAATACATTTAATTGTGTACAATTGAAATTCGCAAAAACAAAAAATGGTTTATATCATTTCTGTTGGTAAACAACTTGTAGAACACAAAGTTTGAGCTTTTTGCTTTTTCTTCCTAAAAAAATTCTCTTGGGATTTAAAAAACAAAAATCTTTTACTTCCTGTACCCAGGATGAAACAATTTCTTTTCGATTCCGCAAGTTGTTTACCAACATAAATGGTATAAACCATATTTCTGTTTCAGCGAGTTTTGGAAATGCTACAGAATAATTCCATTTTCCCATTGTGCGATGCCCGGAGGGCCGTGTGTCATACTATTTGACTTAGTTCGACGAAATTGAAAACAGTTGTAAATGTGTATGTGTCTGTATGTGACAAGATATTGCGAGATAGGTTTTTCGGAAACCACTGAACTAAATTGAATATTTTTCAATCGGTCAACTATTTCCGGCGATATAACTGGAACATGTTCTAGTAACCACGGGCCTTGGGGCCAGAAATGATCAAAAGCGTCGTACATCAATTCATATGAGAGTCCGAAAATAAGATCAATATGAATCATAATGTGTGCCTAGGGCCTCACCCGGACATGTACCTTCCAGAAAGTGGTAAAAAACTTAATAAACCAAAATTCATTTTGCGACACATCAAATCACATGAAATTTAAAAACAGATTTACTCTTTGGCGATATTGAGTGCCCACACTTGCCACTTCCAGACATGCTCTGGATAGCCTCGGGGATGTGGTCAGAATCTAACTTAAGTCAATACCCACCGCAACGCATCAAATCACATTGAAATTCAAGAGCAAGAGCATTTGCGGTCATAATGAATTCCCAAGACCACATTTCCTACACTCGGACCTGTTCTGGTTGGCCCCGAGGAAGTGACCAGAATTTGACTTGAGTCACATCTCATGATGGGATTTATCGAATTATATATTAATAAGAAGGATCAAATTATACCATCGAGGTGAACAAACTAAGTTTATGTATTTAAATTTATGTTATGCTAGTGTGTATGTGTGTGTTTGCATTGAACTCTTTTAGAAGCTTGCTGATATTCCGGGCAGATTTTGGTACCATAAAAAGGGGTATGAAGCAGAATATAAGGATTAAATTTCCTCTCTGCCCTTTTTTGAATTGGAATCACTAGTTCCATTTTGTAGCTTAGGGTATGTTTTACATGTTTTTAAAATGTCTGAAAACACAATTTTCTTGATTTTCGTCTGATTGAAACGGCTTTATCACTTATTAAATGTATTTTCGATATAGCCATCACAAATTCAATCTTGTTTTCTTATTGTTTATGATGTGTCTGATTATATACTTATTTAAAGTTTAATATATCTTGAATTAAATTGTTTGAGATTCATGCATGTTTTTCTACATTCATCGAGTATTATCAAAGTAATCTTAAAAAAAAACTAATGTGCGGCCACAAGACAAAAAAATTACAAGGACAGCCCTATGGGGTTGTATGCAATGGTGACGTAGGACTACGTGGTCTTATACAGGGACTTGTGTTTTGGGTAGGAATAGGAATTTGAGCGGGGTTCTCTCTGTTTATACTCTTTAGTATGACTATGATAGCCCTAAAAAGAACCTTTTGATATAAATTTTAGTTGGGACATGTTCAGAAATTTAACTCTTTTGACAAATCTTGGTGGCCCTGGAAAGGGCCAATGGTAGTACAGACTTGAAGCCTTTGGAAGACGATGGCGTGTAGGCAGTTGGATCAGCAAATCGGACCATACAATCTCATATTCTTCGGTTCAATGATTGGGCACTCGCAAGAGTCTCGGCCCGTCTGCTGCTGGACAGGGGTTGAACTGGTGTCTGCGACAGATTGGAAGGCCGCAGAATATCAGTGTCCACCCAGCTAAAGCTTCTCCCCTTTTTAGTGTTTCTCGTTAAACTCCTTCTCTCAACAAGTTGGTAAATCTTAGCCTTTATCAAAAAGACGCTTAACACTTTTTTCGGTGAATTTATCATCCTGTTTCACGTCATGGTTCTTCTGTATGCCTGTTCCGATAAAGTAGTACTTTTATTTATTTTCTCTACTGCTCTAAATCAAATGAATAGAAATAAGAAGGGATGTCGGTTACGCGCTCGAATAATTAGAAATTCAATTAATGTTTAATCGAATAGCTGGAAAAATATTTACGATTAATCGTTAATCGAAGGATTGGACTTTTATGCATCGCTAGAAAATAGTGTAATTTCATGTTTTTTTGATAGTCCTTCGAAAATGTCGAACAGCAGAATTGCAACCAGCAAGTGTAACCCAAGAACCAAAAGCGGTTTTGACTGATATGACAACGTCTGAATTAAGGGGTTTAGAAGTAGCGGGGTGGAAGTGAATTCTTTTCATCGATTTTCTCTTTTGATTACCATGGCTTCACTAACCTCTTTCGCTCTATTTTTGCTATGCTCTTCTATTATCCAAAATAACATCCAGAATGAAGTGAATCGATCCAAATCACTTGCACCCCTGCTTCCAACTTTGGTTATAAGATTACAACTCTGGATAGCATTTTGTATGGTCGTTTTGGTCTTGGTGTGGTTTTGAATATGGCGATGAGTGTTAAGTGCAAAATGTTACGCAATTGCGATCGGAGGCGAATGCCACTTCAACTTGTTTCGTCTACTAACGACTCTCTGATGATGACGGTGAACGGAAAGCAGCATATGCATGTACGTAATTGGTAAATTTGTTAGTTATTTCGACACTTTTGAACAATGCTTTTCCAATAGTTTCTTGTTGAAAATTAACAGTTGAAAGCATTGCTATCCATGCGTAGAAATATTTGTTATCGATTGGTGATAATATTATTGAAATTGGTCCAGGGGCAGCTTAGTTATTAACGTTCAAAATGTTTCATAATTTCGTTACATGTTCCATTTTAGATTTTCACAAAGTGTACAATCATATAGAAATCACAGACGTAGTACTACGTCAAAAATAGTGTAAATGTAATAATTTCCGTTAAACAAATTACTAACGAATTGACTCAAGGATTCTCAGAACTTGTTTAAAAACTTATATATGTTGTAAAAATACTACGGTTGGTTTTTCAAATGAACACATATTAGGAAGAAAGAATAAATAAATCATTCTACTCAACGGGACGATTTCAAACATTTTTTTTTGCGAGAAAGTGGCTTAGTTTATTATTATTTTTAAATAAGTGAAATGTTGCGAAGCATAATTGATATAAAGTTGTGTTTTAAAATTTGATTTATTTGTGAAAGCCTAATCACTTGAATCAATATTGTATATTGGCAAAGGTTTCGTTGAATTTCAATGCATTAAACAAATCGGAAATGAACATGATTTGATCGCCCATGGTTGCAATTCCGTTGTTGCAAAGATCAACTGCACATTGCAATCAAAAGATGGCACTTGGGAGTAGGTTAAGGGTAGCCTCAAATATTTTGTGCAATACTAGCGTTGGTTTCGACCGAATGCAGATCAATTAGAGAGAGAGAGGGAGGAAAATAATTTTCTGGTGTTAAACTCGCTTTAATGGAAGCCGAGAAGCCGAAAAATCACTCCCCTAATAGCACGCTTGTCGCAAATCGGTTGTAGGAACTTATTTATGATTTATTACAGTTATAAACAAGTTAATACGATCTTCTGCTCAAGAAATAAAAAAAAACTATCGCCGCTAGGTCACTGAGCGACTTATATCACTACAACTCCCTATTACCGCTACGACCTTGATCGTGTGTTCGTATCACTGTATCCGGTGGCGACTATGACTGTATCGCTAAATGAAACATCAGTAAAGGACCACGCTTAAATAACGAAGTAATTAAAGGAAGAGAAGGGGGTCTGCAAAAGTTGTAACCGGCTAAGTATTGGGTATTGCAAAATTCGTTATTATGGAGAGGAGGGGTGGTCTAAAATTGTTCAATACCACTTCATTTATGTGTGGTCCGTCAGAAAACTACAGTATCGAAGGCATTAACATTGACAATTCTTAGAAGGATTCAACTATGATTTTTGATCGAGCACACGCATTGCACCACAAATATCGCTCGTCCAGTTCCGATCAAATTCAAGCAACTGTAAACTCTAGAGAGAATTTATATCTGTAACTGTAAACAGTTCGATTATGTTTGCAAACCTGGTTAAATTGTCATATTTAATTATATTAAAGATAAATCGTCCAGCTCAAACTTTTGTAGGTGAGACCATCATCATCATCAAGGTTTCCAAAAAAATCACGCCACACCATACAAGTAATAAACATTTGGACAAATGTTATTGGGTGACATATCATCTCCAGTCGGATTATCTCTCACAACAAAATCTATTAACCAAATACTAAGCCTAAACACTGCATGTTCAATCGCTTCTATACATTGAAAATATATTTTTCCGGAAATGACTATGCAGCTCACTCATATTTAAGACTAAGGAGTTGTAATGCGTTGAGTAGGAAGGGTCAAATTTTGTACGGCGGATCACTACCGCATGTTCCACACAGGTTTTTTTTTCGATTTGTATTGAGGTCCAAAACAACTGTGCCAAATTTGTGGAGAACATTAAAGATGGTGTGGAAAATTTTATGGAAAAAATTCACACATTGCTTGATTTTGGATTAAACATACATTGCTTAATTTTGGATTAAAACCTGAAACTGAACAAACTATGCAGTATCTTCTAAATAATTCTAAAACAATTAAATAAATGATTATTACAGTCGATAAGTTTATAATAGTAAACATCCCTGATGCAAAGCATCGATATGGTCCGGTGGCGCTTTAGTCAAATAGAAGCGTGTCGAGATATTTGACGCAAGCTGTATTTGTTTATCATCTACTGATAGGGTAGAGCGCTACTTCGTCGTAATCGCCCATTTCCGTTCTATCGATCAGAAAAGATCAATAATATCAATGATTTCACCGTGCACAACGCAATATTAGGTTTGTTCCAATGCGTTAGTTCATTAGCTACAACAAAAATCCTGCTAGAGCGCATTGTATGAATATTTACGCTCATTGTTCTAAAAACAAAAGAAGCGCTCCTAGCGTATCCCCTTTTTCTACGTTTATCCGTAGGACGAAGAAAATCTAATGGCGTTTCAATGCGTTAGGACGGAATTGAAACTCGTAGAACGAATTTAGAATCAAGAAGCAGTATTAGATTTTAAAGAATACCTCAACAATTTGTGGCTCTTTATCAAATCCAACGGTACGTATATGGAAAGGTGAATAAATTTAGAAGTCATCTTTGACAGAAAAATTCCATTTTTAGTTTAAACTCGTTCAGAAAAGAGAGGTAAAGTGCACGTTGTGCTTAGTAGGACGGAAATTAGATAAAAACCCCTACTGAGAAGCTAGAGCGGTATATGCATGATCGGGAGGAGACAAGTGTGTATATTATAGAACGTTTGTGAATAAAATGCGGTAGTGAGCAACGGGTTTGAGTGCTACATGTTCATTAGCTAAATAATCGTGTATCGTCAAGTGGTACCCATAGTATAATTAACAATGCACCCGTGTACTTAATGGAATTTTGAGCTCAAATTCCACCAGCCGCCGTACATTTTTCGCAAATTTTATCATACACTCGTTCCAGAATATTGCTATTTTGCCAGGTTTTCGGCCATTTTCCATCCTACAATTTACCTACATATATTGTTTGAGTGAAATTTTGAAATCGTAAATTTTGATATTCATCTGAAAACTATGGTGGCCGAATATTTGATGCAAATCCTTACGGTCAGTGGGAAGGGATGGATTGTTAATTCAACATCCGTTGTTACTAGAAACCGAATACATCTTTGTATCTGCACGGCTGTCACAGGAACGGCTGTTTTGTTTGCGGGGAGGGTAAATTAGATATTTATTCACTTTTGAAAGTAATTCAAGCGACCCTAAATATCAATTCCATGATCAATAAGCTACTTGATCCTAGAATAGAACCTAGAATCCTCTGCTCAGTGAGTAAAAACGGTAGCCACTAGTAGGGATGGAACAACCTCAGAGCAGGAAACGAGAAAAGTTAAATTCTAACTTTTCTCGAGTTTTCAACACCATGCACACTTCTCCGCTGGTTAGGTTTACACCTTTGGATCCCACAGTCCGTGGTTCGTATCCTCGTTGTAACTTGTTGACGTAAAACTACGTCTTTGTGGACTATACTGGGGTGCAAATAAAGAAAACAAAATGTGTGGCTAAATAGTGTTAGGCAGTGCTGAGATTTGTCATTGTCACTGACAGACTTTCGCGCGATATTGACAAAATTGTTCGTCACATAGTCACTGACAGACTTGATCCTCAAAAAAACCTTTGTCAAAATCTCATTCATTTTTTCGTCAATGACAAAGATTCACCTGGTAACAAAAAGTGTAATATAGTACATTCTGTGTCACATTATTGTTATCCAAGTAGCTCAGGACGTAGATACTTGTTCACTAAAATGGATCCATGTTATTGTTTTGCTCAAGTCATTTAATTTCGTTACAAATTTGGCTAATAAATAAATCTGCACATGTTCGTCACTGACAGCATTGTCATTGACAATTGACATGGTTTGCCTTGACTATGACTGTTAGCTCCAATGAGTGACCAAAGCAGAATTGTCAATATCACCGTGTACTGTCGAGATTTTGCAGCATTGGTGTTAGGTTTTGAACGCTTGTTACATAGTCATTTATAGATCAAATTAATATCCAAATACGCCAATCGATAGGAAATAGCTTTACAAATCTTTACAAATACTTTTCCAATTTTCCGTTAATTTTTTTTTAGAAAACTGTACAAATGATAATTTTATCACTGTTTTCATGAACTAAATGTTTTTTTTTTCCCAAACCCAATTGTCATAATCCAGTACCACTTTTTTTTTCACTCATTTTTGCATCGGACAACGTAGTGGATATCGAACAATCGGTCCTTCTCAGGACCGAAATTTTTTGCAGAAAAGGTTATATTCCTGGGACAAATCGGTGGTATTGACCGATTATCAGTGAGACTACAATATTATTTCCGTCTTGGGTCCCGTTTGAATATTACGAAACGTCAAAAATGTTATTTTTACAAAACTTAATTATAATTTTATAAATTTATATTAGGGTTGTTCTCCAAATTGAAGAACAAAGAGGTGCTTAAAACCCATATAATCGTTATACTCCTATCTCCCCTACTTCGCTGACATATGAACCAACATTTCGTTCAAAATTGAAAGTACCGTCTTCTGATAAGGAAAACCGAACTGCCTGCTGCGCAGTCATAAAATGCAACCTTCACTCACTTCTCTGCTTCAGAGACCTAATTTAAAACTAATGATGGTGCTACTGAAAAAAAAAACGTATTTTTTGGGAGTTGTTTAATCCCACAACATTCATGGCGTCTTTGTGGACTGTACTGGAGCGCAAATTGTGACGAACTAGTGTCAGGTTTTGAACGCATATAACATCGTCATTTATGAATGAAATTCAATTTTAATTACACAATTTTATTTAGATTTAATGTAAGATTTTTTAGTATAAATAAGATAGTTGTTTATCAATGTTTTTTTTTCTCTTGATTTGTTTTCCGTTGATCTTGTTTTACATACTGAGTACCAATGCTACCGACGCCAGGGAGGCTGCTCCCACATCTGGACCCTACCTATCGACCCATCAACTCATGGACCGGTGCCGGTGCCGGTGGTGTAGTGGTAAGCGTGACTGCTTTCTAACACCCCGATGGGTCTGGGTTCAATCCCAGTATTTGCTTCAATGTGAATGTGTATTCATAATGCTGTGCAATCGTTCTCCTCAATGTAATAAACTGTAAAGTTTGCTCTTTGCGCTCAATGTGTGAAGAAATAACAAGCCTGGCCACTAGACATCACAACAATTGTATCGTCGAACCCGGATCAAGCATGCATCATATTAGAACGCGTTAAATCCGACCTAGTTTTATCAATGTTTATTTTCTACATTTTCAACTACAACAAAATACGAACGGTGATGCTGGGCCTCAATGCGAAGGAACGAGAGAATGATCCCACGATATTCTGCTCAGCACGCAGAAACGGAAGCAACTAGGCCACTGAGCTCCTTACATCAGACCAAACGGCTGTCAATATTTTATACCTGGGGAGATGAAGCTATTAAAATGGATTAGAATTGATCGATCTTGTTGTTTTGTTAAGAAATAAAATAAAAATGTATTTTGTTTTTGAAGAAAAATCTAGAAGTAAATAAACCTACAAATACTCTATACATAACAAATGTATCATTCTGGTTGAACTAGCCGAAGCCGTCAGCTGGCAAAAACACAACCCGGGGTCTTAGTTCTGGAATCATTATTGGAAAGTTCGTATGTAATTAATGTAAGTTAGAGTTTGAATAAATCTAGTTACACACCAAAGAAGTTTGATCAACATCTAAAGCACTACTTTTAATTTATCTATTTGATCATTAGGTTGAAGTTTGTAGGTGCCGAACTAACATGGTAATTGGTTTACGGTGGCTAATAATTAAAAAAATGTTAACCAACATGAGACATGTTAATACATGATCCATGAACACGTGAAAAAAGCCTGGCATGAACGGATAAAGAGCACAGGCCAACAGGCAATTAAATTTCAATAACGAACACTTCACTGCATCCACTGCAGCTACCACGGTGCATATAGACGTGTAGTCATCCATTTACCACACAAAAAAAAAACAGTGCACCTTAACACCCAGTGACCTATCGCTTTGGCATCATAAAACACAGTAGGTACGTGGCAGGACAAGTGAAAGGATTCTGTTCGGGGCCCGATGCGCAATGGGTACCCGGTATGCTGGTGTTGCATCTGTTAATAACGGTCTGGTGGGCTTTTGATATCGATACTAGCTCCGGTAAAATTTGTTGGTTTCCACTGGGATTCCCGTTTTTATTACATTTCACCTGTGCGATCATTCAGATTAATGAAATGGCACGTAATTATTGGAAGGCTTTCCCTGCGGTTGCCTTCTTGCTGCTAAGGATTTGAATGCTAAATGTATATCATTTCTGATTGGAACAATTTCAGTGGTCAGGTATGCGCGCTCAAGCTGCGGTTATCCGGCCGATACAAAGTTTACACCAACTGCGGTATCCCCCGCAGAGTGTGACATCCAAAACGGGTGCCGTTAATGATGTTATTTCGCAGTTCAAGCTGTAGCAAGGGAGCCAATTTTCAGGCCCTTAAAAGAATAATCCGCTCATAACTAATTGCGATTGTCCGTTCATTACTACGTACCGTAAAACGGGGAGAAGTTGATCACAACAACGCGCAATGAATATTAAATGTTTACTGTTTCTTTAAATCCTATGATAATGAGTATTTCAGCTCGTGGTATATCTCTTTCAGTATTCATACATTAGGCATGTGGGCGCTAGGCATACGGACGTTTGGCATACCGTAAAACGGGGTGTGTTTAATCACTGATGTTTCTCATTATTTTTCTATACATAAACAGAAACAATGAGAAACCTCAGTGATCAAATACACCTCGCTGATCAATTTGAACTCGTTTTACGGTAATTACGTTAGGTGTAAGGGGCGAAATGTCTCTTCGAATAATTCTGTTACTTTTTATGTCGCCATATTAATCTTTTGTTATGTTAGGCGTATCGAACATTAAAGATTGTGATCTTCCTTTTTTTAGAAAAAAATCAGTCCCCTAAATTTAATTGGCTTATTGTCAATTTTAATCATTTTGCGTGCTTGCTATGAATTCTTTAGGTGCCGTTTACATTCTTACCAACGAATTGTAGTTTTGCATACTACCACTTTCGAAGGTTTTATGTTAAGTATATTTATTGTTTTTAATTTAAATATAATCAGTATTATTTTGCATCCGTGAATGCTTTCTTAAAATTACGAAAAGATGCAATGAGGAAGCATCAGTACGTCATTTTCCCCGGAGTAGGTTCAATCTCCTTTCAATGTGTCAATTAAGCAAAACATGCGTCGTGTTTTGTTCGTTCCGGGCATCGTGGCACCGTTCCAGGACTTGGCCGTTTGTACTTGCCGCCCAATTAATCCTGCGCCTCTCGGACACGCTTAAGTGTTTTTATCAGGCTCGGATCAGCACGAAATGCGTGCGAACCTGTTTCGTTATTGTGTTGCAAGTTCATTTTGTCTTTGTGTTGGATATTTTCTCTGTTCGACCGCGACGACTCGTGCACGGTACACACAATTGTGCGGGTCCTGCTGTCTGACCGAGCAATAACTTAATCCGATGCGGCCGTAAGATGTCGAACCGTGATGAGATTCGCGGAGGACGAAAAACCAGTACAGCAAGAGAGGAAAACATTAATCAAGATACATAATTACCATGATTCGGCTGTCACGAAAAATTTATACGTCAGAGCCCATATGCGACGGTACATAGGGGTTCAAAGAAAATGCAATGAGTGCATGGGGAACTGAGGCGATCTTCACACCGGTCGGAGTCTACATTGAAAGCTGTTAAGTTTTGCTTTTTACGAGCGCCCACACGCCACTTTCCTTTATTGCCGATGTAGCCGCAATAAGGTGTAACACCTGAACGACCGGCACCATTGGGGCATTGACAAATTTTGCATTTTGTGTGTCACTCATGCCAAAGTGCAATGAAATTTTACGCTAAGCAAGTGATCATGCCGTGGCCTTGTATTGGATTGACACCACAGCGGTGTGATTTAAGCGGATTTATCATTCCCCTCTGAATGGCTCAATTTAATCCTTTTGAGGTATGGTTTAATGGAAGTTCCATTGAGGATGCTGATAGGGCTTTGTGGTGAAACCGGTAGAGAATATTTTAAGGATATTTTGACCGACCTGTCCTGAATTGATTTATGAAATTATTGTATCTTTTGAATGCCCATTTCTCGGCATCGAACGATTTCTCATCGAAATTATTAAATTATCCTCTGGAATTGCCTGAGATTATTGTGTTTCCTAGCCTTTTTGTTTGCCCAGACAATTAGAAGAATGTATGCATATTAGTGACCGCCATGTACGAAAATATATAAGGTATGTACCTACTTAGTGTAAAATGGGATGGGAAAACTTACTTTTTTTTTGGAAAATGGTCAAAGTTTTGAGAATGCCAAATCAGTTATTAGCTTTAATATTATTCTAGCAAACACATCGTGCTCGATTATGCTCTAATATTGGGCTGGCCTATTGCTTAAACTAAGGATTGAAGTATTTTGTTTCTATTTTTTACGCAAAGATTAACCTTTCAAATAGAATTAGCTTCAACTAAGTCAATAATAGAATTTGTAAACAATCTTAAAAATATATCACTCTTTCATCATTTTCTTTGGCCATTACATATCGACTGGAACATTGCTTCAGCAACGCTTAAAATTGTGTTTTTGAGCGATTCTACACAAGTTTGCTTCCACTCTCTTCCTATAAAAATGTTTTTTTTTTTCTGAATTATGAAATCATTAAATGATATAATGATATGTTGTACTTGTAAGTAACAAGAAGAGGGTGTAAATTATGTGTTTGGCTCAAAAAACCTGTCAATTTTGCTTTCAGAGCGTCACAATCAGCGATCTTATGATTTGCGAGCGTTCAATTAAAGTGAGCACTCACGAATCGTTAAATCGCTTATTGTGACGCAAGGAAAGCGAAAATGACAATTTTTATGCGTCAAAAACATACTTTACTCTTCTTGTGGTAGGTAACCCTGATTATGCAATTGTTAATTGAAACATCTGAATATATTGTAATATTGACCTATACACCCAACCGGGAAATGTAAGATCGTATTATAGATTTGTATGGAAAGTACGCAGAATTTGCAATGCTTCGCGACATTAACAGATTCTTATGGTAACCGCACAAACTAAGTGACCGACGACTAACTGGCGAAGAAATCAATTAAAACAATGTGGTTCGCTGAAATATAATTTTCTTAGAAGCTTGTGCCATCAGCCACCAGATGGGCTGGTATTTTTGTTTTGATTTGAACAAAGTTGATTTTGTGTGCAATGATCTTTGACAGTGTGCAAAGAGTGTATCACTTTGTCATTTTTTATGCATTTCAGTTTTAGGTAGAGTGAAAGAGATAGAACCAAAACATTCTAGTACATTCGGTGAAAATGCTAGTATGCCAGTAGTAGCATAGAGTGAACTAGAAGGTCCCGAAGAAACGTGCTCAAATTTTTGGCTCTGCTCTGTTACTCTCTTCGGTCCCAAGCTAATCGATGCACCCCTCGAAACACAGGAAAATCGACGAACGCCTCATTTTATCTGTCAAACTTTCATAGCGAATCAAAACAAACATAGTGTAGTACAAGAATTTCGACTAGAATGGGGTACGTTAAACGATTTGCTTGGGACCAATAGGCTAGTCAAGTAGTGAGCCAATTAAAAACCGTTAGTTTCCACCAGTTGCCATGTGGTACACAGAAAAATTGCAATAGCAGATTCGTCACCAAAGTTTTCGATCCGCTCCGTCTGTCACTTCGTTTGTGCTTGTACACTGCAGTCAATTGCAAGAACTGCCATTACATTTGTTGCTTGAAACATGTAATAATGCAGGGGATGTAATAAATCCAACATTGGATGCAAGAGAAATTTGTTTTGCATGTAGATTAGGGTGTGTCAAGTTTATATGGTGGATCACATCGGTGTCAAATTTTAATGAATTTGGGTATAATCTGGATTTGCGGGAGTATTTTAAGTTTTGTATGGAAAAAGAAACGAACCTATTCATTTTCTTGCAAATCGATTAAATTTCTGAGAAAAAAGTTATTGTAATATTAATTTAGAGCTATTGCACCGCGCATACCTACAGGTGTATATATGAGCTTGTAGGTATGTGTGGAACACTTGGTCTAAAGTGAAATGTTAGTAGGTTTTTGGTACAAAGTTCAAATCGAAATTTTGAGCAGTAGTGTTAACTACCCCATTTCCGGCCTATTAAGCACAACCCGCACTTAGTCTTTCTTAGTTTAGCGCAGTTTAGCATCAAACGAAATGTTATTATTACTGATGGCTTCCAAATTTATTTACCTTTCCGTATGTACCGTGAGATTTGATGAGATATTGTCAAAAGTCTAACACTGTTTCTTGACGCCAAACTCGGCTTAACGCATTGAAACGCCAATGAATTCACTTCGGCCTATCGGATGAAGATAAAAATTGATTCGGTCGGAGCGCTTCTTTTATTTTTGGGAATAATGGGTGCAAACCTTCATATCACGCGTTCTCATTGACTTCGTTCCGTAGCTTATTGACTAAAGTATCGTACCAAACGCATAATTGACTTGTTAACTCTGAAATCATGGATTTATTTAAAGTTGTATGCTCGATAGGCCCAAAATGGGCGATTAGGCCGAAGTAGTGCTCTACCCTATTTGGATTTTTGGTAAGTAAATCGTTCCGTTTCCCATACATTTAAAAAAACACAATATAAAATTCTCCCGCGGAGACCTCAATACGCATTGATAGAGAAGTGGGGAACAGGGCTTTGTAAAGTTGACCCACCCTAGTGTATACACTATCAAATTAGTTTCTGCAAAGTTTCTTAGTAGATCTTAGTAGATAGTTTTAGCTATTCCAAACCATTCTTCCTCTGCGAAAACAGTTGTTCATGAAAAAATGTATGGATTGTAGACACCTCCTAAATATCAACATAGGGGAAATGGATCTAATGTCGGCCTAAATGCAATCGACTAAATTTTCAATAGCGACCAAAAATATCGATTAGTACCGACCCAATGACGCGTTCATCTAGATAAAATTGATAAATAGCATATTTTTAGCGATGGCCCCAATCTTAGATCCAGTGGCCAATATTAGAGCCATTTCCCCTAGTTTATGAAAACCTCTAAGGTTGTGGCATTTTTTGTGAATGCAAATAAAATTGTGCACACCCTTTTCTTCGTGTGGTATCTCAATCTAAATACTATCTCTTCAGCATCCTGCATCCACTTCAGACACCGTTGTCACCAAGATTGTTGACCGGCTAAAATGCGACCTAGACAGGGCACAAGCCAGCCCGCCATGTACCTACATATCACATGGTTTATAGCTCATACAACTAGCTGCGATTGACTTGCGACTTTGCCAGACGACGAGACGTACCCTAGACGGAACATAAGGTTAGGTTACAATCATACCGGCATGGCGTCGTGGTGATTAGTGCTTGCTCTTGGCATACGTCTCTCTCTCTCTCTCTTCCGTGTGGAATAGCGTAGAGCATTTGCAGTTTCTCCCAATGCGTTATCGCGCTTTTATTGCACGGAACTAGGTACACGCGACGCGCTTGTTGTCACTTGAATGAGAAATGTTAGTTTTGTGTTTCAAGAGCTACAAGTACTTTCATTTAGATTGTAATGAGACCCAATAAACGTCGAATCAACTCATCAAGTCGATAAAATATTGCTGAATTTTTTCTCAAAAGATGGGGTAAGATGTATTTCTGGGCAAGATGGCTTTTTGCAAATTTTGAATGCATTTTCAATTTAGTTTCATGCATTTATTTATGCAGCATGGCTAGTTCAGACATTCAACTAGCTATGTTCCTTAACAAATCCTCGAAAACGAGGTAAAAAGGTATTTTAAACGCCAAAAAGTCAGTTTTCTCCGGGGTTGCATCTTACCCCATCTTACACTATATCATTTTTTACCATCACTAGCATCTAATACGGGATGCTTCACGAAGTTGGTTAACTTTTTTCATTAGGGTGGTCCTTTTTATACTTAGTTTCCACTGAATGTATCTAAAAATACTCCAGAAAATGGTACTCTAATATCTCCATTTGATGTGCAACGTCATATTTTTTGGAAATTCAAAAGATGTTTTTTCTTTTAAATCCGAAATTTTGTCAATGAAAATCTGTTCACTGTGTTTCGGTAGGCAAGTAGAATGTAATAAATACATTTTCATGAACGTAACGTTTTTATTGAAAAAACTGCTTTTGATTTTTTTGAAAATTAATGACGTCCCTTTTCACCTCAAACCTCGAACTCGTTTTTAGGGTATTTTAATATGTATTTTGCTGGGGACCTGGATAAAAAGAACCATACATTAAATACGACACATTCTATGGCTTTTTTATGACTGCGGTCACTAACAACCCTTATTTTCTATTGTATTGTATTGCTATTGTATTTTTTAATTGTTTTTGATTTAAAAAATTTGCAAATTTTATTGCACTGTAACAGAAGGTTATATTGTTTTGTATGGTTAATTTTTTCAGGAAGGTGGAATATATGTGTCTGTTAATTTTATTTAAATTTATTTGACGTTGCAGTTGCATTGAATATTCAAAGATTTACTGATATTTTCAATGGATAGTAGGTTGGTTTAAGAATAATGACTTTGCTAGAAATTAGGCATTCTGACATGACATGATGTTGAATATTGTTTCATCTCATGATTTTTTCTCATATTTCGATTCCTGAATTCAATTTTCTTCACACAAAGTTGGAAATTATTTCAAGTCCCAGGCTTTCAATTGTTATAATTCATAAATTCTTAATATGTTTCATTATATAAGTTATAGGGGAAAAGTTCTCTTCGGCAATACCTTAGCCTATTATCGTCAGGGGGTAAACAAAGTCCTAGAGCACTCAAATTTGGCCAATAGTTGCTCTGAAACACAATGTACCCACATGCCAAAATTGAGCTCTCAAGGACGTTGTTTACCCCCTGACGATAATAGGTTAAGGTATTGCCGAAGAGAACTTTTCCCCTATATACACAATTCAAAAATTAAACAATAATATTTGTACGGTTACACACGTATTTACCCAATTAAAATTAAATAAAGCACCCTATGGAAACATTCCACAATGTATTCTAGTGATGAATGCACATAACGTATCAGTGTTACTCTTATGGAAAGTGAATATTAGATGTTCTGGAGTATTTTTAGATGTAGATCCTAATGCAAAAAAGTAACCACCCTAGTGAAGCATACCCAAGTAACATTGTAAGTTTTATTGAGGTTTTAAAGCACTCTACAAGTCTAAATCATGGTCTACAGTTCCCTCATAAAACCCAAATTTTTAGTTGGGTAACGTATTAGATGCTAGTGATGGGTTAAAATATCATCAAAAGTAGTTTTGAAATAATTGTGAATAGTTTTAGAAGCCAATTCATCAATGTTCCATATCCCGTCTCTAACTCAAGAAAAAAATCCTAGAAAGTCGATATTTTGACAAACCCAATTGTTTTCAAGACATTAGGTCTTTTTTCCAGGCAATTAACATTTTACACATAGTTTTGGAAATTGTGACCCTCGAATTTTTTTTCCCATACTTTCATTGGCACCCTATGCTAAGGCAAAAATGGTACAAATACATGGCTCTAAGAACACTAAGTTGAGAAGCGTAAAGTCCCAGTGGGAACGCGATAAAGCCAAACAAGAATACTCACATTGCTGCTCATTGTGTGGTTTTTAAACTTGTAGTCGTCGTTTATTACAAATCTGTTGGTTCTCTGTGTAATTACAGCTGATCTGGCAATAACGGAGTAGCAACCACTGGCGGTCAATCATGCTCTTGCTCATTTAGATACAATTTCATTGTAATAGCATTAGCATCACGTTGATTCTTTTATCAAACATACAATTTATTCCTTTATGTACACAGATTCGCTTCCACGTTTAACGCTCCACTAGTTATCTTTATAATATGTAGGGTTTTTGATCTAATTTCCGTCTTACTAAGCACAACCCGCGCTTTACCTCTCTTTTCTGAACGAGTTTAAACAAAAAATGGAACATTTCTGTCAAAGATGACTTCTAAATTTATTAACCTTTCCATACGTACCGTTAGATTTGATAAAGAGTCACAAATTGTTGAAATATTGTTTAAAATCTAATACTGCTTCTTGATTCTAAATTCGTTCTACGAGTTTCAATTCCGTCCTAACGCATTGAAACGCCATAAGATTTTCTTCGTCCTACGGATAAACGCTAGGAGCGCTTCTTTTGTTTTGAGAGCAATGAGTGTAAATATTCACACAATGCGTTCTAACAGGATTTATGTTGTAGCTAATGAACTAACGCATCGGAACAAACCTATTATTGATTTGTGCACAGTGAAAACATTGTTGTTATTGATCTTTTCTGATCGATAGAACGTAAATAGGCGATTACGACGAAGTAGTGCTCTACCCTATGTACATACAACTCAAACTTTATACGAGCGCTACACAAGCTAGTGTACGAAGCAAGAGAAATAGTCCTTCGCTTATGAAAAGTTTGTTTTTGTCCTGATTCACTGCTCGTTGCATGTTGCACATTCTTCCATAGGCGATGACGCGCCGCATACGCTCTTCATCGTGCATTTGCATGCACTTTCGAATAGGAACGTGAATGAAAACTCAAATTGGGCCGATTTTTCCATTTCTCTTTTCTTCTGATGGTATTTTTTCACATGTTTGACCAGTGAGATACATGAGACGGCGGTATTGGAAATCTTTTATAAAGAGCAGATATCTAGGCCACTCTGTGACCTTCCGCCCTACTGAGATCGATGTTACCGTGTTTATTTGGAGATTATTTTCACGTTCAATTATTCTTTGTTACTGTACGCAGAAGGTGTGAGATGCCTGCCTATACCTTTTTGTGGTGTTTACTCGTTTTTGTTGGTCAATTTTAGGATACCTACTCAGGGTTGCATGCAGTCACTTGCCATACAAAATTGTTTTTCTGAATTGAATTGAAATCATTACTAGATAAACATTTCAAAAGGTCCTATCTGCATTGATCGATTCTCTTCATCGACTTTCTCTTTCGTCAATAACTCAGCTGCAAAATCTTTCCCTGTTGTATTTGACGTTTTGGACGCTAGATAAGAACCTCCTTTATCAAACTATGTGGTAGAATTAGCGCGAAATCTGTTTGCATAGCAGTGGCTGTGAAAAGATAAAGTCGATGAAGAGAATCGATCAAAGCAGATAGGACCATTTGAAATGTTCATCGAGATTAGATGTTATAAATAAACATAAGCTTTAGTAAGCTACAAGAAGGGACTGTAAAGTATGTGTTTCGTGAGCGGTTACTCTGATTGAACGCTCACGAATCGTAAAATCGTTTACAAGTTCAAAATATCATTATAATGTCTAATGATTTCATAATTCCCAAAAACATTATTTATAGCAAGTGAGTTGAAGCAACCCTGCTACCAAAGATGAATACTAAGATGAAACCAAAGATGAATACTAAGATGAAACTGTCGGAAGAAAAACTTTCAATTTTAGTGTCCTTTTTCGGTTCCTTTCATCCAATGAATACCCCCAGTATGCAAGGTAATTTTGTGGTGTTGCTGCCCCCTCGGTAGAGATGAAGTTTTGCGCGCTTTTTTATCAAAACAATCACACCAAAATCAGAGATGTCCCATTTTTTAATTACTCGATTAACAACTAATCGATTTTTTTTGTTCGCTGTGCTGTCATTTTTTCATCAATGAGAGTGCAAAACTTGTTTGAAACGATCGGTGATGATCCTCTGCAGAAGTTAATGCTTAAATCGGCATGATATAACCGATTACAAATATTTTACTGTTCGGTTCGTTAATCGACTAATCGATTATTCGAATGAAAATCGGCCATCACTAGATGAATGTGAAACGTCATTTAAAATATAAGGACCGTACATAAATAATGATACGATTTGAAAGGGACCGGGGCTAATCACAAATTACGTCCTCAAGGTAACTGAAATAAACACGAGTGTTCACCGGTTGATGAAACTGTCCGAAGAAAAACTTTCTATTTTAGTGTCCTCTTTCACGGTCCCTTTCATCCAATGAATACCCCCCGTATTCAAGGTAATTTTGTGGTTTTGCTACCCCCTCGGTAGAGATGAAATTTTGCGCTCATTTTTATCAAAACAATCACACCAAAATCAGAGATGTCCCATTAATTACTCGATTAACAACTAATCGATTATTTTTTTGTTCGCTGTGCTGCCATTTTTCCACCAATGACAGTGCAGCACATGTTTGAAACGATCGGTGATGATCCTCTGGAGATGTTAATGCTTATATCGGCATGATATAACCGATTACAAATATTTTACTTTTCGGTTCGTTAATCGATTAATCGATTATTCGAATGAAAATCGGCCATCACTAGATGAATGTGAAACGTCATTTAAAATATAAGGACCGTACATAAATAATGATACGATTTGAAAGGGACCGGGGCTAATCACAAATTACGTCCTCAAGGTAACTGAAATAAACACGAGTGTTCACCGGTTGCTGCTACTTTATGAAGAAGCTTCCAATGACAGCTGTCGTTGGCTACCCTCTCCATTTTGCCAAGCATACCTACCACAGTGATAAACATATGCAAGCGAATTGACTTCCTAATAGGGGAAATTACTCTAATGTTGACCGATTGTGTCCATCGATGAAAATCTTCTATTCCCAAATTTTTAGTAGAAGATTTCGTCGTATGTACAATACAAATGGATATTTTTGGATGCTAGTGAACTTTATTAAAAAATGCTTTCCCAAAGGGTCTGAGTTCAATCCCAGTCGGCGTCGCCGGGATTTTCTGAGGCATAAAATCTCTGATTACGTCTCCGGTTCATGAGTTGATGGGTCGATAGGTAGGGTTCAGGTGTGGGAGCTGCTTTCCTGGCGTCGGTAGCATTGGTACTCAGTATGGAAAACAAGATCGAGGGAAAACAAATTCAGGAAAAAAATGTTTTCCTTCGAATTATCATGAGTCTAATACTAGGGACATTAACCCTATGTAATCCTATCCTCATGAATGTATGTATCCTGGTGAAAAAAAAAACTGCTTGAGGAACATCCATAAATGACGTTGCATTCTTTTGACCACTTTAAGACTCCGTCCTTCCTCTCGAAGTGCTTTTTGCTAATCCTAATCCATGAACAGTCGCAACTTCTAAACCAAAAAAGTGTTACGTCAAGTAAGAATGTGAAAATTATTCGATTATGCTATGTTCAGATTAGGGAGTTATAGTAGATATATGTTAACAAGGCTATCTTAATGATGTCTAAATACATGTCGATAATTTAGACGAATTGCATAATAAAACTTGTATGGTGTTTGCAGTACTCTCTCAGATTCAAATGATTTGTTGTGGGTTTTTATACTTTGTCTACTAAATCAACTTAACATATTTGCTTTCCTATAAAAGATTTTGGACTACCATTTGAGAAGGGCTGCACTTTTTTTTTCAATTTAAAAAATTTATCATTGTAGCTCGATATCCTCCCTAACTTGATGGTCTTTTAAATACCGATTTAAAGAGAGTTTACTGTACTACTCGATGTACCTTTGAAAAAGTCATATCTGCTTTGATCGTCTTTGTATTTTAATAATCACTGCTATGCAAACAGATTTCACGCTATTTTTACCAACTAGTTTGGTAAAGGAGGTTCTTATATAGCGACCAAAACGTCAAATACATTAGGGAAAGGTTTTTCTGCTGAGTTATTATCGAAAGAGAATCGATCAATGCAGGTAGAACCTTATGAAATGTTGATCTAGAATAAGAGTTGCGGAGATTCCCCCTGCGATCCCCAAGTTTTTAAATTCTGTCACTTGGGAAACCCCAGGGTTCCCAGAGACGAGCCAGCCAATGACTGAAAGTCTCTATAATATAATAACTCTCGCATTCTGGCAATAATTTTGATGCCAAGGAATGAAATTTTGACTGACAAAGGGGCGTGCTTTTGGAGGGTGCTCTCAATCTTCGAAGGATATAAATAGCGGGACCTTTCAATTAGAATCGGTAAACTAAGGACACGGGACATAATACAATAGATCAGATTACTAGTCGCAGTGATTCTATGTCCCGAACAGAGGAAAAAAAAAAGATAGGCCAATATGTGAGCGTAAGTCCATTTGCGCCTTCATCGTTATGCCATATATCTCAAAAACGAGTATGTACCAATGATGATTTGCTCCAGGATACATATCTTTCACGTTGGCCTTATGCATCATTATGGGTACTCGGGATACTTGGGTAAGAGAAGGAGTGTTGTTACGGCGAAGAGATGATTTGTAATTTGGAGAGAACACTTTCTAGTAGTGAGTGGTTCTATTTTTCTACCCCTAGCCGCTGAAACTATAAAAACAAAATAAAATTTTATTTTTCAGATTACTTCATGGTAAGTGTATTTTCTACAATTTTTAGAATAGTTACAATTTTCTTGTTTACAATTTATTTGCACTTAATATTCATATTCCGCGTAAATTTGGCACTGATCTCATCGACATCATTCTTAACTGGATGCGAGTTGCTATCAAGATCTCTCAAACGTTGGTTTTCCTGGTAATAAAATTCTTTTTTCTGCGATGGTTTCATGAGAGTAGCTTTCCGAATAACTCTCGCATTCTTGCAATATTCTTGAGGGTTGTAGGCAGGCACATTGGAATCATCCCAACACTCGTCATCATCTTGTAGAGTTTTCCCAGGAGCCTTGAGCGGCTCCCCGTTGTAATATTTCGACTCCGGAACAGAACCACGATAGCCCATGAAGGAGGGTTTGTCGTAATTCATGTTGTTGTTGTTCTTTTCCGACACATTTTCTAGTTGTTTGTGCCTTCGTTGTTCTTCGTGATGAAACTTTTGCTTATCCGACGGCTTCATAAGGGTTGCCTTGCGGATGACTTTAGCAGTTTTGCAATACTGCTGTGGATTGTATGTAGGAACATTTGAATTGTCCCAGCATTCGTCTTCCTCTAAAAGGGTTTTGCCCGTCCCTTCTGTAGGGATAGCATGATGATAGATCAGCTCAGGTTCTTCGTCTTTATAATCCTTACTGTTGTTGGACGCATAACTCGATATGCAGTATTTGTACAGCTCGAACGTTGCACGATCGTCACAGTTGTCTATATGTAACTTCAGTTCCGGCCCTGGTACGCGGTGGATCGTGTTGAATGGACAGCATACTAGCTTTGTTGAATGATTATTTTTCCTACACTTGAATAGATGTCGCTGCATTGCATGAGGCAGAATGCGGTGTGAGCGATTGTATGGACATTGCAGCAGTTCTTCGAAATGAGACATTTTGGCACTTGACTAACTTTCAACAGATGAACACGTTTCGATTTTGTACTGAATTTAATATCTGCTTTGCAGAGGTTATATGTGAACCATAGGTATAAACGAACACAATAGGTACGGAAATATTTAATGAGGTAAAAGTCAGTTTGTGGTCAGGTACCTGTCAATGTCAGCTCAGGTATATTTATAAATATTTTGATCAAGATATCTACCATACGTAAAATTTTGTGGTGACGTAAGGTCGGCATTCACCGCTCAATGCAAATGTATTACAGTATCCGTTAAATTTTGGAATTTTAGCAAGCTCGATAATTTAGTGCCAAAATCAAACGGTTTTATTTTGAAATTTAATTTATGACTTCGTCGATTTTGGACCACATTTGGACATCTTTATGACATATTATATAATACGTTATTAATAATTAATCATTTATTAAAAACTTTAATCACAAGGAGCAAAAATACATTATTTTCAAAATCCGTTTGATTTTGACACGGTGCCAAAATTGAACCCCGTGAAAAAAGAACGATTTTGTGGTTTTGTTGTCAAAATCGAACGAGTACACACTTGATCTAGCTCGGTAAAATCTTCCAAAAGCCGATTACCTCGGCATTTGCTTTTGCTGATATCTCTGCAAAATATCTGTTTGTTAGCTGATATCTCTGCAAAATATCTGTTTGTTAGCTGATATCTTAGCAAAATGTTATTTGTTAGCTGAGTCTCAGAAATTGTTTTACTGAATCTCAGCAAAATTAATTGCAGAATCACTAGGTTGTTGGAATCTCAGCGAAAAAAAACGAGAAGAAGTGTGTACTGTATCATTATTTACATACAATTACAACAAATACCAATAACATAATTTCAATAATTACCAGTAGAATCGTTAATCATAATGCTATAAGGGTTGATGCATATATTATATCACGCTCAAGGGGGGGGGGGGGTCTAAGATTTTGTGACAAGCAATGCATTAGGTATAAGTAAAACGTCACGATAGGGGGGGGGGTAATTTTTTGCTCGATTTAGCGTGACATAATTAATGCATGAGCCCTAATGTGTAAGTAAGAAAAAAATGATAATCATAATTATACAGTGAGTGGTGAATGGAGGTTACGTGAACGGTGCATGGCGACCTTACGGTATTTCCTTTATTTTTTGTAAGTTTCTTAATTTGTGTCAAAACTTATAAATAGTTAAATATGCCCAAACCAAATGGTTTACACAAAAATAGTAGTTTCAAACGTAGCATGGTTATAAAAAAACTGCGTTAAAAAAACTCAGTGTATAAAGATGCTCCCAGGTTGGCGGGGCTTTCTCTCTACGAGAAATGTTAACCTTGGTCCGGATTTTCAACCCCAACTGATGGATGATGATCGTATTTGCTTTGAAAACGTGCATGGGATCAACATTTTTATTCGGATCTTGAACTGAAAGTGGAGAAAAATAATATCCATTCGGTGCCGTTGTGACCGGATTCACAGAACAAGCGGCTGGGTGTGAACCCATTTCTTTATTTTTGCATTCTGAATTGGGTTTACAAGTAAACATCTGTGCACTGACGACGCACTGACGAACAACAAGGACGTTGCTGTTGTGAGTAGAATTGTAAATAAACAATTTACGCACATCGTATGTACCGAAGAGCAATGCTACGAGTATTAAATTATGATGTATTTTGGAGGAAAACTGTATTTTTAAATTGTTTATTGAACTTGTCAGAGCTTCAAAAGTCAATGACACGTTTGTCGTCTGATTGCATGCAAATAACAAAAGCAAATAAAGAAGCAATGCTGCGTAGGTGGACTACTCAGGGAGAGTATTTCATGCATCACAGTAACATATACATACGAACAATATACTGGGTGCTTAATACAAGCGCTAACGATAGAATTATACTTTGAAAACAGAGCGTAAAGCAAATCTATAAATATTCATGTCAAAATCCTCAACACGAGAAATGTTGTCCAAGATCAGTAATCACATGAGAAAGATTTGTGAAGCGAATTCAAAGATAATTGAATCATTCTTAAATCAATACAATTTTGATCAGACGTATAATACTTACTCATTTATTGGCGTGTTTTTGGAGGAACTGTAAAGATAAACAATAAATTAGGTGATTAATTTGGTTAGGTGTATACAATTCGCGGTGTGAATTTTGCCCCACTTTAGAGTGACAAACAGTAATGTTGAAAATGACTACTATTTGTAGTACATATCAGATGTGCTATAGTACCGAAAGATGAAGGACATATATTTCATCAATCAAATCGTCAATGTTGGGAGTGATCAGATGTACCAGCCATTTCAATAAATCAATTATCTTGTCTCATTTTCCGGCAAAATCATTTTTCAGTTTTATAAATTTCAAATAATTTTCATTAAAAATTGCTTCCATTCACATAGTATATTTAAAGTTTAACGTATGGTAGCAATTTTTTTTTTGCTATTATATTAATAATGATTAACCAACATTTCTATTTATGAACATTACAGAAATTCATTGGTAATCATTGACCTCAATCAATTCTCTCATTGTTATGCTTATGATGGTTAAAGATCAATGATCGGCGAGATGGACCAGCCATGGTCTTAGCCTGAAGCAACAAAAAAAAAAAAAAAAAGATCAATGATAAATGTCTTAAAATTTATGCTTATGAATATTTTTTTCCTTTGATTTGTTTTCCGCTGATCAGTTTTCCGTACTGAGTACCAATGCTACCGACGCCAGGGAGGCAGCTCCTACACCTACCTATCAGCTCCAGACCCTACATATCGACCAATAAACTCATGAACCGAGGACCAACGGCCTCAAGTGAGTGCATTACGTTGTTCGCCAAGTTTTGAGCACACTCATGGGGTTTCTTTATCCCCTTCACACCATCATGAAGTATTTAAAGATTTGTAAACCATGGCCCACTTAGTAATGGAACAAACTCTTTTGCTTATTTAAGCGCTCCTAGTGAACGTTTTTGGAAGTTTTAGACGTCTATTTGTTGACAGCAGTGTATTGTAGTGTATTTTTTCAGTTCATAAAACGCTCTTGTTTTGGAGAGGAGAAAGAGGAGTGTAGAAAAAAAAATCGTGCGCAGTCACCTGAAAAATCCATCGTGGTCTGCTTCCAAGATGGCTAAAGTTTTTAATTATCCTAGAAACACTGTATGGCGCGTACTCAAAAATTACACGGGAACCTTGACGACGAATCGGAAGCCTCAAAATAAACGCCGGAGTGGAACTACCAACCGTCAGCTCCATGAAAAGGTCGTGAGGTCCATCAGAAGCAACCCAGGTAAGTCCGATCGTGATTTGAGTAATCAACCAAATCGATCATTCAATCAGAATACAGTAACTAGAACCCATGCTAGAAAGCTGTATGACAACCTGCTGACCAAGACCGGTGGGTTCATACTTATGGATGATGAAACCTATGTAAAGGCCTGCTTCGGACAGCTTCCAGGACCAACATTTTACAAGGCGAAGGCTCGAGGATGTGACCCTGGCAGATTCAAAATGGTTTTTGCGGATAATTTCACACAAAAAATATGATCTGGCACGAAATTTGCAGCTGCGCCCGGAAGACGCTGAGAAAATGATGAACTCGGAGGTTTACAAAACCGAATGTCTCCAGAAGCGAATTCTGCCCTTCATCCAGTCACGTTATGGTGCGCTGACATTTTTGCCGGATCTTGCTAGTTGGCCCTATAGCCGGGAAGTACAACAATAGTACAATGACAACGGAGTCCATTTTGTTCCAAAAACCCTCAATCCGCCTAATTGTCCCCAATAAAGGCCCATTGAAAACTACTGGGCAATTATGAAAAGGAAACTGAAGGCAAAAGGTACAGTCATCAAAACGGCAGCTCAGATGAAAAATTGGTGGGATAAAATCGTCAAACAGTGGTCGAGACCGTTGTGCGCCACTTGATGGGTCGTATTATGGGAAAAGTTCGAACATTCCTTCCTTTCCTTTCCCATAGAACTCTATTCAATATTTTTGGAATAGGACATCCTGAAATTGCCAATCGATCGTTTCATATAAGAAGCGTAAGAGTTGGTTACACCTGACCGATAGGTAACATTTAAGTAAGTGCTCGAATCAATTTATTTTATTTGTTTTGATGGTTAATGCTAGATGGGGGGAAGTGGTGAGACTCATACTGAAAGGGTACAAAACCAAAATTGATGACTGATGACTTCGAAAATGTAATTATGGGGAATTCTGATCTAGTTAGAACCGAAACCCATCTATGACCAAAGAGCGAACAGAAATGAAGGAACTTGAATTTTGTTGGTTGGTCAGAGAGATCTATTTAGTATTTCCCTTTTGGACCGCCAAGTAAAGAAGACTGAAAGTTAAAGTTGAAAATCTATGGAAAGTAGTACATTAATAGTGCAAGAATCGTCTTGAAAAATCAAAAATAAAATAGTGTAAAAGGTTAAAAAAATGGTGTATTTTCTAATTTTGAATCTTGAATAAATGTTTTGAAGAGATTATTTATGAATGTCTATTGTAATTAACTAAAAAACGTGATTAGCGTGTTGAAAAATTGATAATTAAAATAAGTGGCATTAAATTTTAAAGAAAATTAAAGTAGACTAATTAATGAATTTTAAATAAATTGATTATAGCGAGAATAATTATTAGAAATAAACCGTCATTGTCGACCCACATTGGTATCCACCCGACAATGAACTGCATGAAAATGGGCACACTGCAGTTTTATATGGAAAAAAAGAAATTACGGTGCGATATGTGTATGGAAAAATATAAGAAGAGTTCTTGTCCTACCTCTCTAAAATGTTTGGGAAGTTCGCATGCTCTCGTTGATTTTTCAAGATGCAAACAGCAGGGATAAAACTTAAGCGGTCTTTCAAACCTCGCTCTTCGTGGAACACCTTTGACCTTCTCCCAGATGATGATCAAGGCTCTGATCCTGAGGTTGGCAAGACAGATCATTTTGTTTTCAAAGGCTCACCTAGGAACCGATAGAGGAATGTCGCGCAGCTGTCTCGGAAACCATATCATATTGTTGTGGGTCATATAGGATAAATCAAAAAGTAACGGTGAAACCCTTAAGCTGGTTTTATATTATTCAATTTTGATAGGGACTTTTCGTTACTTCCGCGGAAAAGCTTGCAAGTGGCCATTGCTTTCGTCGTCCGTCAATATACGTTTGCCTCATATAGGATGACGGCTACTTGGGATGATGGAACATCGGGAACCATGTGGAATCAGTTGCACTCACAGCGGGTCAGCCACCTCCGAGTTTGTGTCATTAACTTTCAAGATAAATATGTTATACCTGTTTCGTCGATTTTTCCTTTTAATTCTACTACTTTTGTTTCACTTTCTCTTTCACTAATTTCTTTCACTAATTCACTTTCACTATTACTTTGAACTATAACAGATACGTATTTCATTTACTGCTTGCAAACTTCTTCAGTGTATAGTCATAGACAAGTAGTAAACGAAATACGTATCTGTTATAGTTCAAAGTAATAGTGGAAGTGAATTAGTGAAAGTGAATTAGTGAAAGTGAATTAGTGAAAGTGAATTAGTGGTACAAAAGTAGTAGAATTAAAAGGAAAAATCGACGAAAAAGGTATACAATTATTCTACTAAAACGCTCATCAATCAATTTAGATAAATATTTTGTTTGAGAAAAGGCGTTTTTATAAAAATAGTTCTAACTTCTTACGCACTCAACCAAATAAGTCCGATACTATACTGATAATCGATAATTTGATCAAAACCGGGAACAGCGGCATAATGTTGTAAAAAGAAATCTTGACAGTGCTCTGTAGCGTGTACCAAATTAGATTTATGAATGTTCAAAGTGAGTTTTATCTAAATTCGTAAGATTTTTTTAAAATGAATCTTTTATTGATATTTTTAGTCACCTCGTTTGCCATTTGGTCCTAATTATCCTAATTTTCGTTCCAGTCAGAAATATTCATAATACAAAATTTGTTATTTGGACATAAGTCGCCTTTTATTTTGATCGTCATTTTCCCTACTGCACTGTATCTTCTATCTTCATCGTGGCTCTAGAGTTCCAACTTGATCTTCACACCTGTCTTCAATTTTCTGTTTTTAAGCACTTCCATAGTTGTTAATTGTGAGATTTCTATGATTATGATTTTGCATTCGTATTTCCAGGGAAGTCAAGTCCTAGTCCGACTAGGATTTTAACCCGCCTCCTCCTGTGTGTTTTGGCGTTGTAGCATTGTCTTTACTAACTAGGATAGGTAAGGTCGTATCTATTGTGCACATTTGTTGGAAATTGAACTAACGACGTGTGCATCATGGTGGTGCTAATTGTTATTCCGGTTTCTTCCAACTCAAGAAATTCGATAGAATTAGGGTTGCCACATTTAAGTCTGTATTTTATATGAAAAAAACATCTATAAATCTGTATTTTGATGCAAAAATTTGTATTTTGATGCAAAAAATCTGTATCACTTGTTGAGCAAAGGTTACGAAAAATGCTTTCGCAAAATAATTTTTATTTGGAATTTTCCTGGTGGAAAAAAAAAACATTTTAAATTAAATATACTTCTTATTTATATATTGTATATAATGTATAATGTATTTAATGTATTTATTATATAAAAACAATTGCACTTGACACTTTCTGACATTTCGATATTTTAAAATGTTTGAAAGAGAAGAATCTTGCACTAATATTTGTTTGAGCAACATAGTAATTTTTCAGAACATGAAGTCTAAATATGTACACCGAAAACGGGGTAACATTGATAGTTTTTTAAAGTATATTCTAAATAATGTTTACAGCAATGAATGTTTTTTAAATTTTATATTTTTAAAACAAGTACTGAGGATCCAAGAGTCAGTTCGTTAGTACTATGTTTAACGAAAATTAAAGCATTTGCAGTATTTTTTTTAGTTTTGTGACCGAACTTCAGTTTTTTGATTTGGGGTTGCTTTGATAATGCTCGATGATAGAAAAAAATGGGTGAAACACAAACAATTTAGTTCTTTAAATATGAAACTTTGAATGAGTATATAATCAGAAAACATCATAAGCAATAAGAATACAACATTGAGTTTGTGATGGCTATATCGGAAATACATTTCATAAGTGATGGTTTGAGTGCTTTTTCAAAAAATTTTTTTTTTTAATATGTTACACATACTATATAAAAACTATATACGATATCAACGGCTGCAATATGGAACCAATGTTTCTCATTTGGAAAAAGCGCAGTGAGTAAATTTAATCTTTACATTATACTTTCAAAGCTACCCGCATTATCAAAGATACCCCGTTTTGCGGTTTCTGAAATGATCCAGCAAATCTGTAAAATACAAAATAATCTGTATATATGAACCCTGATGAATGTGGGCGTCTTAGTGGAATACCTGTATAATGAGAGAGAGAAGGATTAGTATTTTCCATTTAATTCCACTACTTTATTTGCTTATCCTTGACAGATACGCGTATTTCGTCTGCACATTGTAGACGAAATACGCGTATCTGTCAAGGATAAGCAAATAAAGTAGTGGAATTAAATGGAAAATACTAACCCTTCTCTCTCTCTGTATATATGGCAACCCTAATAAACAAATACCATAAACGAGCTTTATCCCGGATGGGTAAACTATCCCACAAATGGTTTGGATGATACCCCGAGCACGTCGTTAAGCTTTCTTTTATAGCTATTTTAATTAGAGAACCATGCATAGGATGCGGCACTAATTCGTCATATAAACAGAATTAGGTAAAAAGGCGACTCTCATCCGTTTGGCAAGTTGTCTGCTCGATTGGAATTACTTTTTCCAAGCTTTCGACAGATGACCGATTGTTCCAATTTTGTCGTTTCGTTTCTTTCTGGATTCAGCCTCTTTAATATGCCCCCTTAAATCGGTAATTCGCCGTAGAATTTGTTTTACATTAACCGTAATTTAACTCGTGATTAAAGAATCTATTCCATACATGTTTGATGTGGATATTTGTATTCATTGTTTTTGAGGCACATAACGGAAATGGGACGCATATGCCAAAGTAGTACTACACCCTATATTATTATTACCAAACCGAACAATGGATTAGGTCCTAAGTAACATTGGACGTTCGCTTTCGTTAAAAACGTGGCTACAAAATCGTTTCTTGTCGTGTTTGCCGAGCAGTTCAAAATGTATGTAGAGACTGGGAGATGAGAATCATTTTGAGAATCATTTTGAAGAGAATGGTAGAGTATAGGGTTGAGATTGAATTTCCGTCATACTAATCACAACCCGCACTTTACCTCTCTTTTTCAAACGGGTTTGAACAAAGAATGTAATGTTTCTGACTTCTAAATTTATTCACCTTTCCATGCGTACCGTTGGATTTGATAAAGAGTCACAAATTGTTAACATATTGTTTAAAATCTAATCCCAAGATTCAACCATCGTAGCAACCGTATAATTGAATCGTTCATGTTGAAATCATTGATATATTTGACGTTTCTACTTATATGATGGAAATACCAGCTTATGCAGAAGTCGTTCGCTACCTTAATACACCACTGAAAGAGAGAGAGAGAGAGTGATGATTAAAAGTATATAACACCCCCGAGCGGGTGGTTAGGATTTTAATGCTGAAACCGAAAAGTGCGTAATAGCTTCGTGTAAACAATAGTTTATAGTAATTAGGTTTCTCCAATATACCCTACAACAACGCACAATTGTTTAAATGCGCTTAAACGTGCGTTTTATTATTTACGCGAAAATTGATTATTTTTGACACACATGACAGATGGATAAATCACAAAAAAACAGCATACTAACGAGGAGATAACCTTAAGAATGGTCAAATTGAATGTAAACTTTGCACCATAAAGCTCGATAAACGTTGTATTTGATTGATTTAAATTTATGTGCATTGTTTCTGATAAAATTGTGTGATTCTTTTAATTATTCCTTTGCAAGGTCCACCAAAGCAGAGTGAGATCATGTTCATCATGGTACGTTGCACGTGTCGGGAGGAAGGGTCATCCGCCACCCGGCTCACATGAACGATTTCGCTGTGCATCTGTTCGCCTTCCCAGTCTCGATTCTCTTGTACATACCTATCTACCTACATATAAATACCAATATATAGACGTGCGGAACTGCAAATGTTGGAAAGGATGAAAGGATGAGGGATAAATGGACATCATGTCGCGAAAATTTGCGTACATCGAGGAGGAAGTGTGTATGTATCCATTCATGTGACCAAAGGGGCGATATTGTTCGGGATCACTTTATTTCGAAATTCGCGTTAAATTATAATTATGTTCCGAGAGAATCATCAAAGGAGCTCCTGTTTTCGGAAATTGAACGCGTACATGTTTCCGGCGAGAGTGGGTGTGCTGCTGCTGGGTTTAAGGGTTGGAGGTATTGGTCGTTTGAGCGTTTTTCCGAGAGCAAGGGTGGATAATGTGAAAATGCTGCAACCATGTTCGCTCAAGTGGAATGTGCATCGAAGTACGTACAATTATTTGGGATATCGATTTTTTTTGTGGGGATACTTAAATGTCATGTCATGAACGGAACAGACAGTACCAAAATGTTTTGGGATTGAGTGTACTGGACTTGGAGTGATATGAAAACTGGATACTATTTTTTTATATTATTCGCAGATCGCGTTCATCTGAGATTGGCTGTCTAGTATGCTCAACAAATTATATTTGTTTATAGCATATACATGATTTATAAGGTATGTCAAAAGATAGTAATAAAATTCATTTTAGTTATATCAAAATGAATCAAAATTACCGTCAATGCAATCCATGACTTCGATCTATCTTTCAAACACGACACAGCTTGTCAAAATTGTTAAAAAAGTGTAAGGTAAAAAAGTAACAATTTAGTTCTGCTAATGTTCTAATCATTCAATCCAATACGAAGAGAAACTGATTCAAATGAAGTTTTGATTCTGCTAATAGGACATTTTCCAAAGAGGCATATTGCAAAAGATGACCAATGCCCATAAAAGTATAATTCTCCCATATGGGTTTTTTTTTTTCCAGAAATGAGTTATCCATTAGAATCGATAGTAAACTACTAGGGCAAAGACAGCTTTGGATCATGAGTAAATTTGGAATTAATTTTGAGTAACTGTGAGTAACTCGTGTTGCTCAACATCAAATACGCATAGCAACCGAAACTGTCAAGCAAAGCTTATTTACGTTTTTCAACAAAATTTTAAACGGCGCGCTTGCAATGTTTAAACGGGAAGATCTTTTGGCAAAGGAAGGGCAATTGCAAAAAAAAGGAAGCTGTCCCTAAAAATCGATGGAAGATTGATGAGGATTTATGACAGTGTCAGTAGAGATTTTGAACAAGCCTAGGGGGGATTTCAGATAATCCCAGTGCGGCTTACTAAAAATATCAAAGGAGACTTCGGACAGTCCAAATATGAACTATCCCAGGGGAGATTCCGGGCAATCCCAGGGTGGATTTCACTCAATATTTAGGATGATTCATGGCAGTCCAAGGGGGATTCGAAACAATGCAGTAAATGCAAAGGGGGATTCTGGACAATCTAAGTATGAAAAAATTAGATGTGGTGGTTCCTGCATCCCTTTGACGATCGCTCATTGTCAAACTTCATATATGATTCAGAATAAGCGGCGCCGGTGGTGTAGTGGCAAGCGTACAGTCGGGATGTTCTGAGGTATAACGTCTCTGATCACACCTTAATTCGGAAGGGAAGTAAAGCCGTTGGTCCCCGGTTCATGAGTTGATGGGTCTATAAGTAGGGTCCAGGTGTGGGAGCTGCCTCCCTGGCGTCGGTAGCTTTGGTGCTCAGCACGGAAAATAAGATCGACGGAAAACAAATCAAAGAAAAAAAGTTTCAGAATAGAATCAACTATGAAGTTGGCCAGAACTAACCTATGTTGCCCTGCCAGAACAGCTAAATAAAAGACTGCATTCAACAATGTTCCATTTGTGCTAAATATGGATCATCACAACAACACAAGACGATGAAAATTCAACCCGTTCCTGTTCACCCTTTGTCAACCCGTGTCTAATGATGTCTTTTTGCAGGAGTATCATGGGAAACAACGGTCGTCTCTCAGAGATTTAAAGGGCGTCCATGATGAAATTGCCACACTATGAAATTGCTCTAACTTTTTAACCGTTGGGTAGAATTTAATGAAAATTTGGGTGGATTTAGTTCATAGTGCATTATTTACATCCTGCAAGTTTTAAAGTCCTGTGATCAAAACTCGCGGAAATGGAGTCGAAAGAACAGCTCGTGCGTGATAAAATCTTGCGCATTCATCACGAGAACAAGGATCTCTCGCATCGTTCCATCGCTAAAACGTTGGGAATCGCGAATTCCACGGTGTCGCGAGTGATTAAGCAGTTCGAGGAACGGTTGACCACCGATCGGAAGCCCAGAAGTGAAGGAAAAAGTATTCCGTACAACACCAAAAATCACAACCGCGTAGTTGGGGCCTTCAACCGAAATCCGAACGCCTCCGTTAGGGATGTGGCTAAGAAGCTGCACCTAAGCCAAAGTTTTGTCCAGAAGGCCAAAACTAAGGCTGGGCTTCGAACGTTCAAGGTACAAAAGGCCCCTAATTGCGACGAGAAGCAGAACAAGTCCGCCAAAACCCGTGCCAGGAAGTTGTACCTCAACATGCTGACGAAAGTTGAATGCTGCATCATGGACCACGAAACATATGTGAAGGCCGACTTCAAACAGATCCCCGGCAACCTGTTTTCACGGCCAAGGATAAGTTCAGCGTTCCGGAGCATGTCCGCACTCAAAAGATGTCCAAATTTGCGAAGAAATTCCTGGTTTGGCAAGCCATCTGCACGTGCGGGAAGCGGAGTGCACCTTTCGTGACCCAGGACACGATGAACGGACAGGTGTACATAAAAGAGTGCCTCCAGAAGCGGCTGCTTCCTCTCCTGAAGGCCCACAACGTCCCAACAATCTTCTGGCCGGATTTGGCCTCATGCCACTACTCCAAGGACGTGCTGAAGTGGTATGCGGACAATAAGGTCAATTTCGTGCCAAAAATGTTCAACCCTCCCAACACTCCGGAGCTCCGCCCCATCGAGAAGTACTGGGCGATTATGAAGCAGCACCTTTTTAAACGACCTAAGGTAGTGAAGACAGTCGAGGAACTGAAGAAAGTATGGGTTTACATGCAAAAAACGGTTGATTCACAGGTTGTGCAGAATCTTATGGCCGGGGTTAAGGCCAAGGTGCGGGCATTTGCGTATGGACTGTAAATAAAATACGAGTAAAATGGTAAAATGAAGTTTAATAGTTATTTTTCAATCCCTGAAAATTTGATGGCAATCGGATGAAAACTCGAATTTTGCGAATCAATTTTGTGTGTGGCAATTTCATCGTGGACACCCTTTATATCCCTCTTCCGTTATGAATGTTTGTAAATAAATTTTTCTAATCACGGTGCACCGTAATTATTAAAAAATATTATTATTGATGAGTTTCCTCATTTCAGGCATGTACTGCAACAAGATGCGAAACCTTTTTGACCGTTTTTGTGATATTGAGTATTCATTTTCATGAGTTAAAAATAATTTTCTGAAAACATTTGGCCAAATTCCAACTTTCTTGGCCTTGAAATCACACTACCTAGTGTTTTCTACCCGACAAATTTACCAAAGTTATCATTTCCCGATTCCCGGGAAACTAGTTTGACTTCCCGGGAAACAGTTTTTTTGTACAAAAACCATGCAAAACTTTTTTTTTTAATTAAAAATGACCGCACAATAGAGGATTTTCTTGGGGAAAATATATGAGCCTACCCAGAGCAAACGTTGGAGGAAACTGTCGGGAAAAGTTGAAAGTAAATTGCAGGGGAACTCTGAAAATACTTCCCGTGTAAGTTGGAAGACGCTTCCAGAGGAAGCCAAAAGGACTTTTGGGGAAGTACAGGGTGCGTGACTAATTTTTGCAGTAAATTTCAAATAGTAATTTCTCATGCTTGTGCATCATCATTTAGATATATTTGGCAGCACTGGATAGCTTATACTGTTAGGTGTAAGATTTAAACAAACAATGTTGAGTAAACGTAAAGATGTCGAAACAAGAGAGCAATCTGTCAGCCGTTGTCGCTTTGTTGCGCGCCGGAGTATGCATGAAAAAAATAATTCGGTCGGTAAATGTGTCTGAAAGAACAGTATATAATATTAAAAAAGGCTTGGGAAAGTGATAAGACGGAGCACCTGCTCATACTGCTAATAAAGCACAGAAATGGCTTACGGAAAATATTTCGTAAATTTGGGAGGAAGAAATTTGGCCCCCAAGCAGTCCCGATATCAATCCGTTGGATTATTTTGTATAGGGCGTCGTCCAACGGGATACCAATAGAACCCCTCACACCACACTTAAGTCGCTAAAAGCTAAAATCAAGGCAGTGATGACATCTATGGATCGAAACATTTTAAAACGTGCATACTGCAGTTTCCGGAAGCGTCTAACTACAGTCGTCGAAAGGGAAGGCAATTTTTTTGAATAAATTTACTTACAACTTCCATATGTTGCGAAAGAAAATAAATCGCACAAAATTCATTGCTAGAATAACTAACTGGTGTATTTTTCTCAAATATGCCATTTACTGCAAAAATTCGTCACGCACCCTGTATGTCGGTGAAGTCGGAATGTAATAAGAATTTTCGGAGTGAAATGTGTAAATAAAAAATTCCAGGTTGTTGCATAAGATGTTGCAAATAAACTTGGTAGCATAACTGTAACTCTCGTTGGCGAGATACCAGTTGTCTTATCAAAACTTTGTCCGACTTCTCAGGGCTTCTAGAACGGTCCCTGGCTAAAATGCGAATTTGTTTCAAATCACCCTTATTCACAATGTGGATCAAGGTGGATGTAATATTACTTGCCAAAAAGGACATTTTAATTATCATTAATACAGTGCATGAACTGACATTACGTTGCTTTTACTGCATTTGTTTATTTGTATGGCCATAAAAATTACATGAGATTTTCGACATGATTGAAGTGCATCCTCTTGGATGTAATATCAAAACTTATTTTTTGCTGTGAAGAGCCACTGCAGCCAACTGAAGCTTGAACCGGGTACCTAAGAAACCCACAATACCCGCGGCAACAACAAGCAAACGATGCCCTGTCGTATTTAGTTTTTGAATATTGTTGCATTTATTAATGTATTTTATGTTATGTACTGGAATGAATTTAATTCATATTAAATGAATGAATCTCACCAATTTTTAGCCAGATGGCTCAATTTTTTCCAACCGCAGCGTTATAAAACCTCTGGTAATGTTTAAAAACAACTACCAACCGTGCAAATCGAAAAAGGATCAACGATTGTTCACTTTATATTCTTTCGTGTGCTGCTTCAATCTGAGCCACCGAACAGCCCTCCACCGTTACCGAAATGAGCAACAATAGCAAAACATCGTATCTTCACCAATTTTTCTCATGGTCAAACGATTTCTGGTGATTCCCAATATCACAATCGATACATAGGTACTACATACACTATACTTTGCGTATTTCTGGACACGTGGGATGCGCGAGGAGCTTTAAATGACACGAACTATGTAGGTGGTTAGGGCCTGTAACGAAACAAGCACAGAACACACAAACGAGATAGAAAGTTCTGGGTATATATTTTTTTATACTTGGAAGGAGCTCCGGAAGCACGATAGAGACGTAGACGGACCGACGACGGGACTAATGGAGCAAGGGAGATTAATCGGAATAAAACCTTCAGTAATTCAGCCTCCCTGTCCAAAATCTATCAAAATGTATCGCATGAAAATTCAAACACAAACCCACATATAATTCAGATAGGGAAAATGGATGTAATGTCGGCCTGAATGTCCCTAATTTGGGCGCATACATAAATTCAGCCATCGACTAAATTTTCAATAGCGATCAAAAATATCAATTAGTACGGTCCCAATGACGTGTTCATCTAGATAAAACTGATAAATAGCAGATTTTTAGCGATGGGCCCAATCTTAGATCCATAGGACAACATTAGAGCCATTTCCCCTATTATCTAACTTCTATTCCCTATATGCGGACTAGAGCAATTTTGTCGTAAATAAGTAATAAGTGTCAAATCTCACCATAGGCAGTGCTTCAAAGTGTCGACATCAATACCTACAAAATGCTGAATTTCACTAGCCACCTGATATTAGCATCAGTTCACACCGTTAGAATATCAATGTAATTTGCCTCAATTTCAGTGCGCAAATGACATTGACATCGCAAAGGAATCTCTGATATTCTAAGTTATGCTGCAAATTTTTCATATACATATACGCCAGCTAATCGAGTATCGATCTTTAGAAAACTCATCAGCAGTGTTGGAAAAGTTCGCGATATTTCACGAAAAGTTCGCGAGTCATAGTGAGTTTTCGCGAATTTTTCCGTCACTGCTCATCAGTAATATTAAAACGATGCAATATATATACAAAAAAAAATTATTGAGATAAAAGTAAGATTTTCTACTTTTCCCTAGTGATATTCACATGAATAGTTATGTCAAAGCCGTACCGCTTGATATTATGCTTACTACGAATATCAGTGTCGGAAGTGATATTCAGTGCTAGACCAATATCTTACGTCAATTGACATTGTTGACAGCACGCAGCACTGACCATCCTGTTTTTTTATTATAATCACTTTAATACATTTTAGGTTATTCGTTAAAAAGTTAACCTGGAATCGATCGTAACGCCTAGATCGTAGATTGAGTTTACACGTTCTAGGGAATCCGGTCCCATGCAGTATGGATGAAGAGTAACGCTATTGTAGCAGGTGAAGGATATCACCAGGGTTGCTTCCACTCACTTGCTATAAAAAAATGTTTTTCAGAATTCTGAGATCGTTATACCCCGGACAGACTATGGCTTATATCATGTAATATAGGCTGTCTTGCAATGAGCACTCATACATAGGATTTCCAGTGAAAACTAGATGTATGAGTGCTCATTGCAAGACAGCCTATATTACATGATATAAGCCATAGTCTGTCCGGGGTATTAGATAATATAATGATATGTTGTACTTGTACGTAACTAGAAAAGGGTGTAAAGTATGTGTTTGACTCATAAAACTTGCCAATTTCACTTTCAGAGCGTCACAATCAACGATCTTATGATTCGTGAGCGTTCACTCAGAGTGACGAATCGTAAAATTGCTGATTGTGGCGCACTGAAAGCAATATTGACAGATTTTTTGTATAAAACACATACTTCACGACCTCTTCTTGTAACTTACAAGTAGTAATTATCATTATAACATCTAATGATTTAATAATTCTGAAAAATGTTTTTTTTTTATAGCAAGTGAGTGGAAGTAACCCTGGATATCACTTTGCATTTTTTGCTGTTGACTCGCATGCCGTTGTCACCGCACCAGACTAGCAAACGATTTATATCTTCGTGCATTGCAACACAGTCGGAAGGAGAAACAATCACACGAATTTTTTTTTAGGCTATCAGCATAAGACAGTTTGGACGATGAGAGCAGCTCACACAAGTTATTCACATAGATGATAAAAATAAGAGAACCCAGAACCCTGCCTTGTGGTATGCCAGATGGAGTGCCATAGGTCCTGGAGCGTACGGAATTCACCACGACGAAAGCATTTCGGTCAGACAGGTACCAGTTGAGCCATTCCGTGATCCAGGTTGGAAATCCTATGTGATTCATTTAGCTAATGATGAGGTTGTGCGGTACTGTATCGAAAGCTTTCGCAAAATTAACGTAAACCGGATCCACTTGCTGTTTTGATGCTATATCACGTGATCGCTGACACATAACACATAAGGTCTGATGTCGTCGAGCGGTGATTCATAAAACCGTGCTGGCTGTTGGAGATGATCGCAGCAGGAACTCTGCACAGAGCGTTGTGGATCAGTTTCAGAGCTTAATATTATTGACTGCCTAGGCTGAGTGTGAAAGCACTGCACCATTCAATCCATTACTCTGTGCAAACCGTTTGTCACTCACGAGCAGGCGACGCACACCGCTTGCCTTCGCTCACATAGCATGTAATTGATTCATTTTTCCATAGAAAATGTACGCTCAGTCATTCAAAACAAATATTGGGTACCATCACGGCAGAATAAACGTGTTGACTGAGCTACTGACTGAGTGCTCGGCTGTCAGTGACTCGTTTACCTCTGAATCATTCAGACTCTCACGAGGCAGTGAATGATGAGGCAGATGGCAGTTCATATTCATATCAAAATGACCCAATGAACCTGACTGTTTTGCGCACTGATCAGTTTCTTCAACATCTTACTGAGAGTGCAAAGTATGGATATTTCGCGATAATTGGTGACATATATTTGTCGTAACCTGACCGAGGTTTCTAGTCTATAGATTTGCAAAAAAAAGGTAAATCTTAACATTTGAATGAACACTAGAGTGATGCAAAATTTGAAATTTTCGCTCCACAATACTAAAACGATTTCAAATCGGATCCTGACTAACCTCTCAAAATTTGAACCCATGTGAGAAACTGAGATCGCACAAACCATTTGAAGTTTGTATGGGAATTACTATGGTAAAACCAAGATTTTTGTTCATGTCTATCTAATAATTCACCATATCGGTCTGCTTCAAAAGCTTTCAACTATACTTGTAGAAAATTTTCCCAGCTACAACTTTGCTGAAAATCACTTTTTGATTAAATGCAAGGATCGAATGTCGATCGATGTCTTATGATCATGCTCAATCAACTGCTCAGCAGGCAACATTGGTGTTTCTGGGGCGTTGAATAGGACACAAAAATCACGGCTACTATGTCACACTGCAAAATACAGTGTTGCCTACAGAGCAGCTGCTTGATCATGTCATAAGTTTACCAATCTCTTAAATAATTAATAACTTTTTCCTGTCTCGTTTTACATAGAAACAATCTTCAGCAAAGTTGTAGCTGAAAAATTTTTCTATAAGAATGGCTATCGAACTGTTTCGCAGCTCTATATGGAAAAAGACTAGAAGGCAATGAACAAAAAGTTGAGATTTCCCATAGTAATTTACATGCAAACTTCAAATGACTTGTGCGAAGTCTGTTTCTAACCAAATGAGTTGTAACTTTGGGAGGCAAATCAGGACCCAATTTGAAACCATTTAAGCACTGTGGAGCGAAAAAATCAAATTTTGCATCAGTCTAATGAACACCAATTAATTTTTAAACTTAAAGTCCGCGATGTGCAGCGACCATTTCTCACTTAATTTTTACAACGAAAAAACAAATACAGTTTATTACGAAAATTAAAATCTACTTGTTTTACGTATGTATAACAAGCTTAAACTCTATTCTGTCTACTGTTTAAAAAATAACTACGTTTCGTCAACTGTGTGCAAAGTTATTAGCAAATGAGCAGTTCGTGATCAAAACTGTGTATGCCAAGCATGTGCATGGTAGATTGATGTTATGAGACGGAATCTGCTCGAAGCCTGCTTGGTGTTGAACGGGGGATGCTTTACTAAATTCACTCTCAAAGAAATTAGTAAAGAGATTAGCTCTTTCCGAGCTTGAGCGAGAAGTGGTTCCATCGAAGTTGGCCGAGCCAGGGATGCCGTAGTCAGCTTTGCGTTTCTTGATGAAATCCCAGAAGCACGAAGGATTTTCCTTGACGGTTGTCTGTATCCGACACAAATAGTTCATGTGTTGTAGAAAGGGTGGCTTTGTACTCCAACCCAAGCTCACGGATTCTTGCTTTATTGGACACATTTTTGTACGGAAAAACCTGTTGCGCAGCTTACGTAGATTGTTCCGAAATGTACGTAGCTCTGCAGTCCACCACGGTTTATTGAAAGCAGAAATCGGTACTTGTATCTTTCGAGGTACATCATGATTTATAGCTTCAGAAAGAGATTCGTAGAAAGCTGATAACATCTGGTCTACTGAAGTATAACTTGATAATCGTTCCCACTCAATATTCATAACAATAGAATTCAACAAGTCCAAGTCGCATGCCAAATAGTCAATTTCGAAATACCTGTCCTGTTGTACGGATGGTACAACACTCTCGTCAAGTCGTATGATGACTGGTGTGTGTGATGGTTATCACCAGGTAACAGCGATGCAGGTGCGGAAATCAGGTCAAGATACTCTGAGAGATTGGTGAACGCCAGGTCAAGAAGTATTTCGTTCGTGTTGACATTGTTATTAATCTGCCTCAAGCCATTGGCAAACATAGCTTCTGTAAAGTTTCTCTCAGTATCAGTGAAGGCGTTTGAAGGAATCAAAACTATTAATGTCCTCGTCCAGATGCAGATTAGGAAGATTAAAGTCACCGATCGATAGGATTATGTCAGTCTCCGATAAACGATCTGCCACTTGCTGAACGGTCCTTGCAAGAGCAGTATATAACTCGGCACTCAAGTTAGGTGGAAGATAGATACCCACTACAAAAAGCGAATGAGATTGCGACTTTATTCAAACTGCAATTCGCTCAAGATTGTCACAGTTAGGTATCGAAATAGATTCACATTCCAGGTAGTTTTTGGCCGCAATTATTACACCACCACCCCGCAAACGAGGACTGGTTAACTCATTGCGATTACAGTGGAAGAAAACGTAATCCGGCGAAATTTCACTGCTGTCAATATCAGCACGGAGCCATATTTCCGTAAAGACAAGTATTTTTTTATGTAGCAAAAGAGCAGTTCCAGGCAAAATGCGAGTTTTGTGCAATGATTTACATTTTTGCTAAAATTCTTCCGTTTTGGATCTTGATTTTTTTTTCAAAATAACATCCATAGGGTAGAGCGCTACTTCGTCGTAATCACCCATTTCCGTTCTATCGATCAGAAAAGATCAATAATATCAATGATTTCACCGTGCACAAAGCAATATCAGGTTTGTTCCGATGCGTTAGTTCATAAGCTACAACAAAAATCCTGCTCGTAGAACGAATTTAGAATCAAGAAGCAGTATTAGATTTTAAACAATACCTCAACAATTTGTGACTTTCTATCAAATCCAACGGTACGTATGAAAAGGTGAATAAATTTAGAAGTCATCTTTGACAGAAATATTCAATTTTTTGTTTAAACTCGTTCAGAAAGGAGAGGTAAAGTGCGGGTTGTGCTTAGTACGACCGAAATTAGATCAAAAACCCTACAATTTTTCAAAAAATTGAAGCAGAGAAACGGCATTTCTGATGGAAATTACTTCTGAGACAAAGTTGTAAAGAAAAATAATGTATTTCAGTGTAAATATTTTAAGTAAAAAAAAATATAAAAACCCAAAGATCTAAAAATGTGTTTGTCCGAATTATTTTTTTCTAGAAAATGCTTATGAAAATGCAAACTTATGAAATATTCAAAACCATGGACACTTGAAAGCTGAAAATCGTAGAACATGTAATGTTGGACAAACTATTTAATTTTTTTTGTTCTTTTTTTTTTGTGTTTCAATGAAACAAAATTGAAATGTCTCAAATATTGTTTTCTGAATATAGATTACATAAAAAATCGTTTAAACAAAAAGATCAAAAATTTTACCAAAAGTGCTTGCTCTACGATTTTTTTTTCTATTTTTAAATGTCCATAATTTTAAACATTACAAAAGTTTGCATTTTTCTTGAGCTTCAGTAAATCAGACAAGAAAAATTTGAATTATTTAAGTTTCTTAATTTTTTATGTGGATTTTTTACTAGAAATTTGTTTATTTTTTTTTTGTATTTATAATAAAACATTATTTTTCTTTACAATTTGGTCTCAGAAGTCATTTCGCTCAGAAGTGCCGTTTCCGTTCTACAATTTTTTGAATAGTTCCAAAGACGCCACTTGGAAAAATTTACAAGATTCAATATGGCCGAATTCTAGCAGAAATGCGAATCTTTGCCCATAACAAACAATTGTGCAAAGTTTCATGCAAGTCGGAGAAGGTCGAGTTTTTCAGATTCGTCTTTTGACGTAGAACTGCACAAAATACTAAGATTTACTAAAGTCCGGTGTTTGGTGTACTAATATATATAATTGATTTTTGATTCAGATTAAACTTTTCACGCATCACGATTACATCAATACATGCTATATAATACATTAAAGCGCACATAATCAGTAAAGGTCACTAGACTAACTTCCCAGAAGTCGAACAACCTATCCCAGGTCCGATGCATTATGCACAACAGCGACGAGCTGTGAGATGAAATCAACAAATTCCAAAAACACCGGCCGGTATCTGGGAGCCGTGCGATTTAAAAGAGCAAAACGTGAAAAGTTGCAGAATGCACACAAAAAATGAACGGATTACACACTCTTGTGGACAGCAAGCTATTTCACCATTAGGTGCATTATTTGACGTTTCCCTTGCTCTCGTACACCAACACTCTGCAATTTAGAATGGTCATCAGTCATGTGTGAAGCAGTTTGACCGGTTAGTTTTTTGCATTGTTATGACGTGAGTATATCTTTATTTTGGGTTCAATATTATTTTGCAACCAGTTTGGGATTGTGTGTTGAAATCTCGGTTCAAATAAAAGTTTGCTCGTATGGATTAATTGTTTAGGGGTCTCAGCTAACCTAGTCAGTAAAGGCACAGTCCGTTCGAGGGCTTGTAAATTTAGTCGACTACCCTAGGCATAGAATATAATTTTGCTTGTCACACAATATACAAATTCATGCATTGGACGGCATAGAAAGCTCTCAATGAATAACTGTGGAAATGCATCAACTTCAAGTTGACAGCCGGCAAAATACTCTAAACAGAAGAAGAAGTTGTATGGACTTTACTAGATCTAGTGCTTAATTTTCAAAATTTATAATTGTAATGTTCAGTCTCTTAAAACCCCCAGGATGCGAAGAACACGACTAGGTCGATAAAACGCAAAGTGCATCAGCTGAGGAATGTACTCTTCTGCGTACTTTTATGAGATTCTTGCCTTCACTTGTCTTTTATTGTTCGAATCGGCGAAGGTGGCGACGACAGTGGCTCTGCTCGTTGCCACCTCTCAGGGCAGTTCTTCAGCGATTCCTCACCGATATTGCAGTGGGATGCAGTTAATCAAGTTCAAAATTATTTTCTCATCAGTCATCATTGTCATCGCTATAAAAAAGAAACGAAATAAAAGCTGTAAGAAGACAAACAAAGAAGCACATGAACGAATGCACCTAAAGGCTCCGGAGAAGTCGATTTTGAAGTGGTGTTTTTCTGAGGGTTCAGATTTATTTTTTGCATGCATTGTTGTCGACGAAGGATTCAATAAAAGTGTAAAGTATATTAGTCAGTTTGTGATACGAGATCTTGTAGTAAGATACCCTTTTTTACCTTTTTTATGTTTGGCATGTAACATTCATTCTTGACTTGCACTGTGGTCCTAAAAGGCAAAAAGAGGAACTTTTTTTCTAGAGTCTTTTTCGTTTTTCCCTTGTAGGGTAGGTGTACCAGTTATGGCTACACGTTCTTATTATGGTGTGTTTGAATTGTGGCCTATGGGAATTCCATACGCCATAATTGGAACACACCATAATAGGAACGTATAGCGATAACTGGAACACCTTAAGGTAGATTTGTTCTTAAAAGTATATCCCACAATCAGAAAATTACCAAAATTTGTTTTTAAACTGACTGACGATCTGTTGTATCGTATCGTGAATTCTAAAGCTCATTTCTTCGGCATTCTAAGGAGAAATATTTGTTTTTAAATGCGCAACATAATTTTCAACTTTTTTTTCCTCTGTCTTTATCCTTTTCCTTGGCAGTAGTACCAGTAGCAAAATGTTTTTACTTTTAAGGGTCTGTTCATGAACTACGTAGTCAGAGTTGGCAGGGGGTTGGCAATTATCCACAGCCCAAACAAATAAAAAAAATGTATGGACAATTGTCTACGCAGAGGGGGGGGGGGGGTCAAGAATCCCATAAAACTGTCTACATAGTTAATGAACAGCCCCTAATTGTGGTTTGCTTAAGATTTATTTCCAGGAAAAAAGTGATCGTCAAAGTCCATGTCTTTTTCGGGTTGTTGTTTTGGGGGGTGGAGAGGTTGTTGTGTGGGGAAGGGGGGGGGGGGTTTACATACATAATTTTCCAAGTCTCATTCACGCCGTGATCCACCTTTAACCGCTGTCTTGGTCCTGCTTGCTGCAGGACCTAGTGCCACGCCGACCGAAGCGGTAATGAGCAGTGGTAGGAAAGCAGCGCTGTTTTATCTTTTCAGGTTCAAGCAAAATGATGTGCAACCAAGTGGTATTCGTTTATGACGACTGGGTTTGGGGAAAACGTTTAGTTCATGAAAACAGTGATAAAATTATCATTTGCGCATTTTTCAAAAGTTTTTTGATTAAAAATTGGAAAAGTATTTATTTCAGCAGATTCGTTGAGTAATATCCTATCGATTGGCTATTTGGATTTTAATTTCACCCATAAAAGACAAAGTTACAAGCGTTCAAAACCTAACACTATTTCACCACATATTTTTTGATTTGTACCCCAATATAGTCGACAAAGACGTAGTTCTACCTAAAAAATCCTGAGAAGACCTCAACGGAAACAGAATTACGAGGAGAAGAGAATTTCAAAAGAGTGTTCTTTTAAGGTTATTCTGATGTGTTTACCATAATAATTCTGTGGAATATCCCATAATATGATAGAGATCTCAACATAATACAGGCAAAAGTAATTAGATTTTCGTGAGGATCAATAATAATATCAACATAATTGCAGATTGACCTCCAAGAGTTTTCTTTTGCAGAGAATTCCTTTTAGCAATATGGGATAAATTTGAAAGGAATATTAAAGGGAATCACCATTTATTTTTATGGCGGTGGTATACAGACTATACTTAGCGGAGCACTAAGTACTTCGATTAGCCACTTATTGTTCTTCACGGTACTACTCTTAAACTTGATATATCAAGACCAACAATTGAAATGGCCTCAACTCCATTTTGTAAACAGTCAGTAGAATTGTATATTTGACTAAGGTGTTCATTTTTAAAGTCGTTAACGGTTTGTTGCCTCAATACTTGTGTGATCGAATGAAGGAGGAAGTGACTTTCATAGATATAATTCTAGTAACGCGGATGAAATAAGAGCACCATATTCTTGACCTGTGCGTCACAAAATTCATTATATTTTAAGGGAATAATTGTTTTCAATTCAATGCCTAAAAACATTGAATGTGCAACCGCACTTACAGAATTTGAGAGACATTGCATTTCACACGTTAACGCTGTCTTTTAAACAGTTACTTTGGATTTTTTTTTTAAATCACAAATTATGTACGAACTTTGTAACGGATTATTTTGTATGGATAGCTGTCATAATGACTTTTCAACAATTTTGCAACTGAAAAAAGTATTTTATTCGCCACGATGATGATGACGGATTTTTAATGTTTGATTAAATAGTAGTAGTTATAACAAAAGTAATTTTTAGTAGTATAAAAAAACTTGAGACTCTTGCGCGATTACGACTGATTTAGAGGACTGAATTTAACATTTGATAACAAAAATAATGTAACTTTTAAGCTATTTGAAGATGCCATGAATTAGTAGTTAGTTTCTCTGGTTGAATGTCTGGGGTTCGTGAGCAATCCTGACGTTGCTGAAAATTACGATAACATCATTTTGCGGGTTAGCAAGTATTTGAATGCCTTATTGATTGTTCATGAACACTTAATCGCTGGGAATGCTTGTGAATGTTTGAGGTGGACAAAAAGGGTGAACAAAGAGATGGACGCCTAAGCTTTTATATCGCTGTGAAGCAACTGTAAACTGTAGAGGAAATTTATATCATAAAATGTAATGTAGATGTTCGTGTTTTTTTGCTTATCTGATTAAGATGTTATACTTAATTACCTTAAAGATAAATCGTCCAGCTCAAGTCTTTATAGAGGTAAGCATCATCATCATCACCTAAAATTGCGACCTATACGAGGAAACGCCTAAGATACAATTGCTATATTTATTTACTGACTAGTGAACGGAGTAAGCGGGAAATCCAGGAAAAAGCAGTGACTCCGAAATCACGATGAAAATCCGGGAAAAGCCCATTTCGATGAAATTCCAGAAACAAATAATTAGAATTTATAGAAACAGGAAACTTTGAAGAACTATTAAGAGAATTTTTTAATATTTTAGAACAATGTCAAGGGATAACACCAAAGTATTTCAGAGATAAATTTCATGGAAATTTAGGAAAGAACTCTACAAGAGTTTTGGCTAGAATTCCATATGAATTGTAGGAAGATTTCCAAGGTAATTGTTATGAGAGCACCAGTTGAATTTTAACGACAGTTCAGAGTCGAATTTTGTTGTTGTTCCGAGGAAAATTCTATGATGTTTGTGAAATGGATTCCTGGTTCATTTCTAATGAATATATCAAATAAAGTTCTGAGATTAATTTCATGAGTTCTGAATATAATTTAAAGAATATTCTGAGGGTATCCAATGTTGAGGATTTAAACAACTGCATCCATTGTTTTGAACTTTTGTAGTATATGCCTGTTTACTGATGATAGTTCCAACATAATCCTAGGGCAAATTCCAATGTAATTCTAAAAATAATTTAATGTGCATTTCTGGAGGAACAACGCATCCTCATCCCACATCCATTTTATCCTCAAATCCTGAACATCTCTGTTTATCCTTCTGTCTATGCCAGTCTATTCTCTCATCCTTCATGCACACCATTACAGGAAGCCAAATCATTCTTTGAAATAAAATGTTCTAAATTTTTAAGATAGTTCCAAGGGAATTCCGATAAGGATACCAAAGGATTTGAATTTTTAGTGTACAATTTCTCTGGCATTCTGTGAAGATTTTATGGGAATACCGGTGATATTTTCAAGTGTATTTCGAGAAGAAAATTCAGTGAATTCTTGTCTGAGTAGAATTTCAGGATTGTTCTAATGTTAATTGCATGTAAATTATATGAACAGTTCATGCGAATCCTTTAAAATTTGAAGTACTGTAAAGTCGTCATCCTCCGCTCACGTAGTCTGCCCATTCGCGGGTCACTGTATAATTATTTTTATAATTTTTCTCAACATTATAGCAAATGATGTTATTGGTATTAATTGTAATTATGATATTGGTATTTGTTGTAGTTGCACGTAAATAATGATAATACGTGTGCATTGAAAGGTGAAGGGATCATGAGCGATGACTGTTTATTAGAAGTGTTTTGCATTGCATTTCTGGATTGTATTGTGAAAATTTCAATGGAATCCCAGAGAGATACAACAATTTATTTTAGAGGTAATCTAAACAGAACTCTGCGAAGGGAATTTATTCTTTAGAAAAATAATGAGCATTACAAAGATATTTTATATGCGGATTTTCAAGGTAGCTAAAACATAGGTGTCTTTGTCATGACTAATTCAACCTAGTGATCCTTTCGTCATAATCGTATTCAGTATCGATATCGGTATTTGTATCGAACAACCGGGAACATGTTTGAAATTCCTCGGAAGAACGGGAACAAACCGGGAAATTGTCATTTGGGATTTGCTGGTCACTAAATATCAATAATAAAAATACTAATGTACCTAGTTTGACTGAAATTTCAATTTAGAATAAATGTCTCATTTGTGCTAGTGACATTTTCTGCCTAATGGCATTCTCCTAATCGTCCATCATCAACATAATATGCCCCTTATGTTGGAAACCTGGTTGCGCCCATGCATTCCATGACTACTCATTTCTGACCGATGCTGTGAATGCAAAAAAGTTATATATTTTTCAAAGTGTAAATATAGCTACAAATTCTATGAATAAGTATAAATTCTTTGAAAAAGTAAATATAATTGAAAATCAAAATAATCAACTTGTTCTTAGTTGTGTAAAATTAAAGCAAAGGTTTGCGGTGAATTATTGAAACAATATTTCCTTCTGTTAAGGTATGGCGACTTTCAGTAAACATTCGAATGCATAATTGCACCACACGAATTTCAGCGCAGCAGTGGCGTTTATTCATTTGCATGTTTATTATTAATTTGATCGGAAACATAATTTGATTTCATGTTTATACAACAGCGTCCATTAATTCATGTGACTGCCCGGGTGGGTGGGTTATCCATCCTACCTCACTTTTGGCGGCTTTGTTTTTTTTTGTACTTGTGCCCACGTCCAAAATGCTGCGTCCTGTTATCGATTTTCCCGAAATTTATTTTTCACTGTTCACATGCCAAACATTCTGTCCCGGGTTGCACCTGAAAAATTTGCATACTCGTTGGGGTGGGATGCAGCCCCTTCACCTTACGGCTCCAGTGGAAAGAGTGCGCTTCATTATTCTCAGCCACCAACTGGCGGGCGATTTAAAGGGACAAATGGATGGCGCGAAACATCCAAAACGACGATGTCCTGCCACCCATTTCCCGTTCCTGATACAGTTGTAGGCACTTATGGCTCTGTCCGGGTGAAATGCGAGTACCCGATATAGTCCCACGCGTCACACCGCGCCAGCCAGTTGCCATTCATTGGCATCGGTTGCGATGGAACGGGTTGAAGGTGGGGGAAAATGCTAATGATGCACCGGTGCATACATTAATATTAATTGAGAAAATGAAAATCAGTTCTGTCGCTCGAAAAAACAACAGCGCGTTAAGGTGAGGGGCGTTGGGGGGACTGAGAGGCGTAAATAATAAATGTAAATTAAAATAATAAAATTTTAATCAGCTGCCAAAACAAGAAATGCATTTCCGATGGAAATTCCATCGTGAAAAAGTGAAATCAGAAAAATAGCTCGACAGGGACCACTGTCATTATAAAGTGTATCGATTTAATATTTAGCCAACGCTTAACAATTTTGGGGGCTCTATATGAAGTTATTCCGCAAAAGATTTGATCATTCACCATCTTTTTTTTTCATCAGCTCGTCTTTCTTTTAGTCATTGAGCGACTCTGTAATTAGTCAGACCAATAAATTGAACAGTCACTTGCGGCGACACCTACCAGGCAATAATTACAAGAAAACACTGTAATTACAATCCGTACTTTTTAACAGCACCATATATCTTAGCAATCGGTGGCCATGTGGCAGGACTCGTTTCAAGTCGACGACATTCTTCTGCTGTCCATGGCAACGACGACGCCAACGAAACGACGACGGTTTCGGTTTCTATCACGCAGCTGCATCGAGCTGCATAGATTCGGTGCTGGAGAAAAGAGAATCACGCACGCAGTCTTCGCATCGTGGCCGTCGTCTGATCTCTGATCGCGGACAATAAACAGTGAATAATTTATGGTAAAAATAAATAAATCTTACTTTGAGAACAGAATAGAACCATCTTGTCAACCAGATTGGAGCACATATTTAAGGAGAACACGAAGCACTTGATTGCACGTGACTCATCTCTGTGTAATCTCATATGTAGTTAATAGCACTATGACTTGTGCAACACCTAAAACACCTAAGCATTGACTGAATTTATGATCATGCAGTTGTTACATCTTTTGGAAATGTATCTTTAAGCGTGTGTAATTTTCATAAAAATTGCGTTACATTTTCAAACATCAAATACATCTATGATTTCGCCGTGAACGGATCCATCATACGTTTGGTGCAATAGTTTGGTTTAAAAATTTACAAAACAATGCCTATTAGAACGCATAATAAGAATATTTCTTCTCAAAAACATAAGAAGCGTTGCTTGCGAATCCATTATTTCTGACTTCATCCGTATGTCGAAGTGAATCCAATGACGTTTCAATATATTTGTATGGAAGTGAAACTCGTATGACGGATTTGGTTGCTTGTTACATTTTTAACAATATCTCAACAATTTGTGACTTTTTATCAAATCCATAAAATATTAATTAAATTAGAAGTCATCTTTTGTAGAAGCATTTTCCATTTATTGGTCAAACCCGTTCGAAAAAGAGAGGTAGAGTTTGGGTTGTGCTGTTGGAAATTAGATTGTAACCCTATTCTGTTCTTTTATTTCTTAGCCTCGTCGTAGGACGGTTGTACTTACATATAAAGGCACTGACATAATGTGTGATACTGGCGAATTTAGCCACAAATCACTTTTTCATACATTGGACGAAGCTCTTATGTAGAATAATTATTTCATCTTCAGGGTTTTGTTTTGATGCATTTAGATGATTTTTATAATATTGAAGGAAGGGGCCTCAGCTAGCTTTGTCACCGTATTTCCTGGGAATTTAGTTTCGTGCTACTTACAGGTGACATCCAGAAAAACGATTTCTTCGAATTTTACCAAAAAATCACGTTTCTCAATTCTAAGAAAGATAGTTTTATTTCTTAGGCAATAGATTATAAAGATTTGTCAAATATACATTTCCACTGAAAAATGTTCTCCAGAAAACCATTCCGGATAAATTTTTTCTATGTAGATCTAGCAATAAATCAAGAAAATTTTCCAGGAAACAGTTTTGAGATGTTTAAAAGAATTTCCGGAAAAGTTGGGCGAAACATCCTGGGAAAGCTGACAGAATCGGTCGAGAGATCAACTTCCAGGAAAAATAAAAGTGTTTTTGGGACAAATCGAACGAAACATTCAGATAAACCTTAGATAAACTTCCGGAGTAAGTCGGAAGACGCTTTTGAAGCATTTCAGTGTGACTCATGATCAGAAGAAGCTCCCAGGATAAATTGCAAGAACCTTTTGTAACAGTCAGAAACTTCTGGAGGAAGCCCGAAAAAAACTCAATGATGACGTCGGACGAAGCTTCTGCAGGGAACCAGAAGCACTTCTGAGGAAAATCGAAAGGAACCTCCAAGAAAAGTTGAAAGAATCTTCCGGTGGATACGAAACATCTTAATAAAACTGGAACTATCTACCGCGGAAAAATGGCTGAAATTTCCGGGAAAATTGGAAGAACCTTTAAAAAAAAGTGACATTCCTTGATTCTAGTAAATTAAATATATGGGCTGGTGATTTTAATATTAATTGGCGTGATAACCATAATTCGAATCATTTGAAGCGTTTAGCTGATTTCTTTTTTTTAAATTAAAAGCAAACGGCAAATGAGTATACGCGTGTTTCCAGGCACAGTAGAACTTTAATTGGGTTCTTTAAGGGTATTGAGGTAATTTATTTTTTTTTTTAATTCTTTATTAAAGAGATTTTTAGCCTTAGGCTAGTTCATCTCTAAATTGAGGTAAATGCATATTCGTAATCTGCATTAAAAATGGAACCCAAACCCAAAATTGCACCAATTTTGGTACATTGGAACTATTTTAAATAAGTACGATTACATTAGCAAATATCACCTTATTAGCGCCCCTCGGTGTCACTTTGTATGGGAGCGAGCTGTCAGTTTGTTAGTTTAGTGTCAAACAGTGAAGTTATTATTTTGCTTTAAATCTTGATTTAAAAATCAAGGTGAATGTATGTGGGTTCGAAAAAAATATAGCTGTGCTCAGAAAACGAAGCTCTTTCGGATGATGTATAAAAAACAATACATGTTTCAAAATTAAAGAACCCAATTGACCACGTTTATTCCAATTTTGATTCCATTTATTCAGTTACCGATACTGATTTGAGAATAACCGATCATGAGACCTTAGTGATTAATGTCTTAGACCATGTTAACGATAACGATAATTTTGTAAAATTGAAGTGCTGGAGGAAATATTCGGAACAAACAGTTTCGAATCTTGTTGAGAGGAGCGTGGATTTTCCATTCGCGGCCGGTAACATAGATAAATCTACAGCTGCTCTTAATAACGCTTTGAAAACGTGTACCAATCAACTAGTTGAGCAAAAGTTTGTTTCTTTGAAAAACTCGACCAGCTGGTACAATTTGGATCTTTTGCGTCTTAAACGGAAAAGGGACAAATGATACAAAGAGTTTTGTAGATCAAATAATGACAATCATTAGACTAGGTACACAATCGCGCGTAATAAGTATTCACAATCGATAAAAAAAAACTCGTTGTGAATATGTACAAAGGAAGATTGATCAGCATCAAAACAACAGCAAAGAGTTATGGAAAATTTTGAAATCTTTATTAAAACCTAGTAATTGCAAACCGCGGTCCATAACTTTTAATGGCACATTAGAACAGTCAGAACAAGTAATTGCAGCAAAGTTTAATGATTATTTTGTAGAAATCTTATAAAACATATTGTTTGTACAAATGTCCACTACCTGTGTTCCTACCCTACCAGCTGCGTATTATATTGTATTGTAAATATAGTAGTTCATCTGCCCCCGCCAAGGCAGGAAGGTCAAAACCACTGTCTTTTATTCAGGCATCCGTAAACACAACGTAGGAAAAGTTCTGCCCGTTCGCGATCACATATTGAATCCGGTGAATCAATATTTTATATAAGATCAATAGTGGTGCCGGCTATCGGGAAAGGGAAGCATGACAGCCATGGATACTATTTAGAGGCCGCCCAAGTAACAAATCTAGAGCTGCTTGGCTATATTCAAAATTTATAAAGGTTTTATTGCAGCTGCAACCATTACCTACAGCTTTATCACGGTCATATACAATGCAAGTCATGAAACATTCTTATAGCTATCTACAAAACCCCTATAAAGCTAATTAAAAAACCAACTGATGCTTATGCTATTTTCACTTATGAAAGGTTTTATGATTGCTTTGAAGTATACCATATAGTAATATGAATTGCCCTTATAAAACCAAAAAAATAAATCCTTTCGTTGCTTTATAAGTAAGCGCAATAAAACTAGTTGGCCATGAAACAGTTACACTGGAACTTCCATTTACGAACCAAAACGGGGGTTCGTAAATTGAATAAGTGCGTAAAAAAAAACCTCGTTATTTGGGATTTACTTCGTAAAAAGAAAACTCGTTATTTGGGATTTACTTCGTAAAAAGAAAACTCGTTATTTGGGATTTACTTCGTAAAAAGAGGTTTTTGAAAATATTGTCAAATACCCCACAATATGGGTATTTTTGGAATCAGGGTGACGATGTCTGACGCCATTTTGAAATCCAAGATGGCGGCTTCCGGTTACAGAAAAACTTCAAAATTCTGTCATATACCACACAATATGGGTATTTTTGGAATCGGAGTGACGTGTAGGGACCGGAAATCGATGTCTGACGCCATTTTAAAATCCAAGATGGCGGCTTCCGGTTACAGGAAAACATGGAAATTCTGTCAAATACCCCACAATATGGGTATTTTTGGAATCGGAGTGACGTGTAGGGACTGGAAATCGATGTCTGACGCCATTTTAAAATCCAACATGGCGGCTTCCGGTTACAGGAAAACATGTAAATTCTGTCAAATACCCCACAATATGGGTATTTTCGGAATCGGAGTGACGTGTAGGGACCGGAAATCGATGTCTGACGCCATTTTTAAATCCAAGATGGCGGCTTCCGGTTACAGAAAAACTTCTAAAATTCTGTCATATACCACACAATATGGGTATTTTTGGAATCGGAGTGACGTGTAGCGACCGGAAATCAATGTCTGACGCCATTTTAAAATCCAAGATGGCGGCTTCCGGTAACAGAAAAACTTCAAAATTCTGTCAAATACCCCACAATATGGGTATTTTTGGAATCGGGGTGACGTGTAGGGACCATAAATCGATGTCTGACGCCATTTTGATACCCAGCATGGCGGCTTCCGGTTACAGGAAAACAGAAAAATACCATAAAATACACAACAATATGGGTATATTTGGAATCGGGGTGAACTGTGAGAACCGAGAATCCATGTCTGACGCCATTTCGAAATCCAAGATGGTGACATCCGGTTACAGAAACACTGGGAAATACTGTCAAATACTCAACAATATGGGTTGTTTGGAATCGGGGTGACTTATTAGGACTGAAAACCCATGTTTGACGCCATTTTGAAATTCAATATCGCAACTTCCGGTTACATAAAAACATAAAAGTAAAATTACATAACCTACAATATGGGTATCTTAAGAATCGGGGTGACGTGGTGGTATTTACCAATTTTTCTGTAACCGGAAGCCGCCATCTTGGATTTCGAAATGACTTCAGACATCGATTTCCGGTTCTTAGACGTCACTCCATTTCCAAAAATACCTATATTGTGGGGTGTATGACAGAATTTCCAAGCTTTTCTGTTACCGGAAGCCGCCATATTGGATTTCAAAATGGCGTCAGACATCGATTTCCGGTCCCTAAACGTCACTCCGATTTCAAAAATACCCATATTGTTTGGTATTTCGCAGAATTTCCATGTTTTATTTAACCGGAAGTTGCCATCTAGGATTTAAAAATGGCGTCAGACATTGATTTCCGGTCCCTACACATCACTCCGATTCCAAAAATATCCATATTGTGGGGGTATTTGGCAGAATTTCCAAGTTTTCCTGTAACCGGAAGTCGCCATCTTGGATTTCAAAATGGTGTCAGACATTGATTTCCGGTCCCTACACGTCACTCCGATTCCAAAAATACCCATATTGTGGGGGTATTTGACAGAATTTCCAAGTTTTTCTGTAACCGGAAGTCGCCATCTTGGATTTCAAAATGGTGTCAGACATTGATTTCCGGTCCCTACACGTCACTCCGATTCCAAAAATACCCATATTGTGGGGGTATTTGGCAGAATTTCCAAGTTTTTCTGTAACCGGAAGTCGCCATCTTGGATTTCAAAATGGCGTCAGACATTGATTTCCGGTCCCTACACATCACTCCGATTCCAAAAATACCCATATTGTGGGGGTATTTGGCAGAATTTCCAAGTTTTTCTGTAACTGGAAGTCGCCATCTTGGATTTCAAAGTGGTGTCAGACATTGATTTCCGGTCCCTACACATCACTCCGATTCCAAAAATACCCATATTGTGGGGGTATTTGGCAGAATTTCCAAGTTTTTCTGTAACCGGAAGTCGCCATCTTGGATTTCAAAGTGGTGTCAGACATTGATTTCCGGTCCCTACACGTCACTCCGATTCCAAAAATACCCATATTGTGGGGGTATTTGGCAGAATGTCCAAGTTTTCCTGTAACCGGAAGCCGCCATCTTGGATTTTAAAATGGCGTCAGACATCGATTTCCGGTCCCTACACGTCACTCCGATTCCAACAATACCCATATTGTGAGGTATTTCACAGTATATTCCAGTTTCCCAAAATCACAAAAAAAACTCGTTATTTGGAATTTACTTCGTAAAAAGAAAACTCGTTATTTGGGATTTACTTCGTAAAAAAAAACCTCGTTATTTGGGATTTACTTCGTAAAAAGAGGGACGTAAATTGAATACTGCGTAAAAAAAGACTTCGTAAACGGAGGTTTCAGTGTATTTTAAAACAATTATAAGCATTCAGTTGCAACTTGTCAGAAATGTAAATAGGTGGTTTATTTTTACAACATAGAAAAGAATAAAAACTTTCCGGTACTTCCAAGCGGAGCGCAAAGAAAATCAACAAAATTGTTAGCATGAGCATGAAAACATTTCGTGTATACGTATACGCGACGTAGTGTGCGTAAGAAAAACGTCAGCAATCTCCATGATTCTTCCGTTCTCGCTCGCATATACATGGGGTGACACGGTCGAGTCTTGGTCGAAATACATGGAATGGTGACAGTCCTAGGGCAAAAAGGTTGAAATCACGCATAACTTTTCATAAAGGTTAATGTACCATTCAAAACTTTTCTAAATGTTGGTAAAATTCATCGGTTGCACCCGTAGAATAGGAATATACATTTGCCCTCAAATAAAAAAATGAATTCAAGCTGAAAATTGCATTAGGTCCTAAGTAATATTGACAGATTCGCTTCGTCAACTTTCTTTTTGCATCCCCACGGTCATTCCCAGGTATTTTCAGCACATAAAACGATAAAAGAAGTTTTTATCTAGCATCCAATACGACAAACATATCAAGAAACGGTTCTGTGAATTAGTTATTAACGAAAGAGAAAGTCGACGAAGAGAATCGATCAATGTTACTTAGGACCTAATGCAAAGTTCAGCTTGAATTGCTCTTGTAAAAAAAATAGTTCTCGTAATAAAATCATGCATTATGCTTTTCTGTTCTGCTTTCATCCCATGCACACTGGGCCAGGAATGCAACCTAGCGGAGAAAAATTAATAACTCCGAAAAAAAAGCATTTCCGCGACTTGGTGTCTTCGGCAAAATTTATCGTCATAATAAGGACCATCTATTGACATAAACAAATAGTTCAAAACTCTTCCGTAAAGATGGTGTCACAATCTAACTTCTTTCTCTGACGTTTTGGAAACTTGATGTCTTGGGCAAAGTTGTTTATCTTGACAAAATGAACAGCTCTTTCAAAGACGTTAAATTTCCACTGTCTACTGGTTCCAAGTTATATGGAGTTAAAGAAAAAAATGTCGAAAATATGGTTGTTTTTCTGTTTCGGTTTTTTTGCTTACAGCTTTATAATGTTATATTTTTCTCTTATGCAAATACATTAAATCAATAGCTTTTGTGAAGAAACAAACTGGATTAAGCTTCAAATTTCAAAGATATTGTTGAAAAAACGAGAAAAAAAAACACAATTTTTGAACATTAATATCTCCTAAAGCGCAAAAAATCACAACTCGACATTTTCAGCAAAAATTAAGCAATACTCGATAAACAAAATATCAGAATTTGAGAGAGGTATATTTTGGTGTTTTGTAGATTTCTTTATTTTAATGGAACATTATTTTTTCTATAACTTTTATAATGCATTGAAATGGCGTTTTGAAGACTTGACGCCTCATGCAAAATTGTTTATCTTGATAAAATAAACAACTCTTCTTAAGACGTTAAAACTTCACAGCCTACTGTTTTCGAGGTATATGCATTTAAACAATATATTTAAAATTAAAACATTTTTTCTGTTATTTCTCATAACTCGTAAACAGTAGGCTGTGAAGTTTTAACGTATTAAGAAAAGTTGTTTATTTTATCAAGATAACCAACTTTGACAAAGTCGTGAAGTCTTCGAAACACAAATTCAATGCATTAAAAAAAGTTATAGAAAAAAATCATGTTCCTCTAAAATGAAGAAATCTAAAAATAAACACCAAAATATACCTCTCTCAAATTTCGATATTTTGTTTATCGAGTATTGCTTAATTTTTGCTGAAAATGTCAAAATTGTGTTTTTTTTTTCTCGTTTTTTCAACAATGTCTTTGAAATTTGAAGCTTAATCCAGTATATTTCTTCACAAAAGCTATTTATTTAATGTATTTGCATAAGAGAAAAATATAACATTATAAAGCTGTAAGCAAAAAAACCGAAACAGAAAAAAACCATATTTTCGACATTTTTTTTCTTTAACTCCATATAAGCTGGAACCAGTAGACAGTGGAAATTTAACGTCTTTGAAAGAGCTGTTCATTTTGTCAAGATAAACAACTTTGCCCAAGACATCAAGTTTCCAAAACGTCAGAGAAAGAAGTTAGATTGTGACACCATCTTTGCGGAAGAGTTTTGAACTATTTGTTTATGTCAATAGATGATCCTTATTATGACGAGAAATTTTGCCGAAGACACCAAGTCGCGGAAATGCTTCGTTTCGGAGTTATTAATTTTGCTCCGCTAGGTTGCATTCCTGACCCAGTGTGCAATGTAAGCATTAGACATTTTAAGAAATTGCGCCTGGTGTTTTTCTTGCCTGCTGTCCTCTGTCGCCATATTGTCATTATGAAAATGCCATTAGCCTTGGAATAAAATCCAAGAAATTTCAATAAAATAATGGCTAAATAAGAGATCCGAAATGATTTCCAGTGTGCATTGGTATGAATTTATGTATTGAGATCTATTTTCTGTAAAATTAAGGTGATTCCATCAAATTCATTTGATTTCTGAAACAATCTTTTTTGTTAACTTGAATTATTTTGGAGGCGCATTTATTTAACGCTCATATTATCTCAATATACACGATAACATTTCAAGCGCATATGTTTTGGAACTTCTAAAAAGTAATATATTTTCTTTAAGATTTTCACTAATGTCGCCATGAAACAAAATTGATTGCATGGTGATCTTGACACCAACACTCAAACCTATTTTTACCGCTAAAGATTTCCATTTGGAAAAAAAGTTTCAGCAGAACAGAACCATAACAAGCTAATTTATGGTGGTTGCTTTGAAGCCAATACAAATTAAATTGGCTTTATAACTGATTTTCACCAAAGCGTAATAAAACTGCTTGGATACAATATTACTCTTATAGAGGCTATGAGAACCTTTTGTAGAGTATGAGGCTTCCTGACAAAAGGTTTTAAGACAGCTTTATTGTGATTCTCAAACATGCTTTATAAACCTTATCAAGAGTGGTCCACTAAGCTGTATGACGATCTTATAGCGGTTATCAAAAGGTTGTGCTGGAGCTATTAATTTTATTGGCGGTTTTATGAAATTGATCTCAATAACCACTAATAGAGTGCAATAAAACAAGAAATGCTACTTGGGCGAATATACTAATTTGCTTGCATGTCTTTTTTATGGATATAAATAGCATTTTTATGCACGCCCCTTGAAATCAGTTTTAAAGCTGCGTATTTTTATGAGAGATTTATTCACATCTCACACACATCTGCCCATACCTTCGAAGCAGTTCTTGACTAGCACCAAAACCCATCATGCGACTCATCGAATTATACCAGAATTCAAAAACAATCTAAATTACTGCTAAACCAAGTTCCTCGGACCACATTGGCCGCATCCGGCTATGTACCGGGTACCTCCGAGGAAGTAACCACGGCCCAATACGGATACATCAAACTAAAGGGCGAACACGAAATTATTGCGACACATTCAACAGGGCATAACTTTTTTACCATTGGGTAAAAATCAACCAAATTTTGCACACTTTCTCATTGATGTGTATTGTGTACATGCTGTCAAACTCAAAGTCGATTCAACGAAAATGGAGGTGAACCAACGCGAGTTGAGGGAACAAATTCTTTCCAAACACCTGGAATTTCCTGACCTTTCGCACCGGCAGTTGGGAAAAATGTTGAACATTCACCATTCAACCGTCTCCAGAGTGTTGAAGCGGTTCCAGGAGCGGTTGACGTTGGACCACGGCAAAGGAGCTGGAAGAAAACCGGGACCGGAGAACAAAAAGACAGAGTGAAAGGTGAAGCGGATGATTAAAGCAAATCCCAACGTCTCAAGCCGTGATTTGGCTAAAAAGATCGGCATGTCGCAGAGCTACGTCCAGAATGCAAAGAAGAGAGCTGGACTACATACATACAAGGTACAGAACTTCCCAAACCACGATGATCGGCAACAATCGACGGCTAAAACTCGGGCACGGAAGCTCTACGAGAAGATGCTGACAAAATAAGGCGGCTGTGTGATGGACGACGAAACGTATATAAAAGCCGATTTTAAGCAAATTCCGGGGTTGGAGTTTTTCACCGGCAAGAGCAAGTTCGATGTGGACGACAAATTTAAGAAGAAGAAAATGTCGAATTTCGCCTCCAAATATCTCATTTGGCAGGCCATCTGCTCTTGCGGACTGAAGAGTGAGCCTTTCGTGACAAAGAGCACAGTAAATGGCGAGATCTACAAATCTGAGTGCCTCGAGAAGCGCCTTTTGCCGTTCTTGCAGCAGCACGACGAAGCTCCGCTATTTTGGTCAGATTTGGCATCATGCCACTATTCTAAAAGTGTCCTGGAGTGGTGTGAGGCCAATTCTGTCCATTTTGTTTCAAAGGACATGAATCCGCCAAACTGTCCGGAGCTGCGCCCGGTGGAGCAGTACTGGGGAATAATGAAGCGGGAACTTCGGAAGAGCAAGAAGACAGTCAAAGACGAAAAGGACATGTTAAGAAAATGGAAAAAAAAAACTGGTACCGGATGACACTGTAAAGACTTTGATGGAGGGCATCAAGCGAAAATGCGTTCAATTTTACACTCAAGGCTCCATCGATTAACTTTTCTTTTGATTTTTGAAGTAAATATATGTATAAAACTACCCTAAAATTTTGGTTTGATTCTAAACATTATAAGAAAATTGGCATGACATTTTCGGTGTCGCAATAATTTCGTGTTCGCCCTTTACATCAGAATTCAAAAACAAGATCCTGGGCGAAATGTGACAAATCGATTGTCTCTGACGACATTGGTCACGTCCGGATCCACCCCCGATGAAGTGCAAAATTTCAAACTAGAGTCAACACACATCATGCGACACACGAAATGTCATAAGAACACTGAATCAAGCTCACTAGTGGTCACTTTAAGAACCCAGGACCACATTGGCAAACACCTGCACATGTTCCGGAATCCATCTGGGTAGTTGCTCAAAATTTGATTTGGTAAGAAGGGTTAGATCTCACCACAGGTGCATAAATTCAGGTTTTCATTTACAAATTTATCTCAATAAACCAATTCAATCGATGGGAATCTTCAATATATATCTGATTAAAAGAATGATTCTTGTTCTGCATGCGTATTTTAATCATACAGCGTATTTGACCTCTATGGACTATGATACTTTTATCCATATTATTCAATTGAATAAAATAAAATAAATAAAATGTTAAAGGAATGTTCTGTTAATACTGTATTCAACTCTGAACCAACAATGCGCATATTCTCTTTGTTAACTGTATCCATCAGCACGCAGTGATCGCATTTTCATCAGAAATCGTATTTTTTGTACATTCACAGCAACTTGCCAAACTCATTCCGAAAATGCATTTATTTGCTCATTATTCGAATCGCAACGTCGAAACATATCCTGCTCGATAATGCACCTCACTCCACATGGTACAACCTCACCACACATTCGCAGTCAGTCGCGCCAAACCCTTTCCAATCACTATCTACTTCCAGAGTGAAATCGCATGCGACTGAAATTTGGAGCGAGTTAAAAGCAATCTATATTCATCATTTTAACTGAAGGGAGAAGTTCTGGATTGGCCACCCCGCGATTTTTTGTGCACTTCAATTCTAGCAGCGTTCGCGAATACATACTGTTTTTTTTTTTTCGCGCAAAACCGTCAGCCAAGCTTGTTATATTTATTTTACCCTTTTCCGACCTACCTGGCTACCTCCACCGTCCTGCAACCGCTTCCTCGTCGTGCAGTTTCCGAGCCCGCGTCTGAAAAATCCCCACCCCACGTAATGGGGTGCGTCAGATTACCCATCCACTCTGAACGTTGGTCCCGCGTATGCTGCACTGGACACACACTGGAGTTTATCGAAATGTTGGAGGCTTTCGAAAATAAAATAATGAAAAATCCGGACGCGGAAAAGGGAGAATCCCGGTTTGAGCGGGAATTTTCCCCGGTTTTCCGGAGCCCTGCAAACGTTTGTGTGTGCCCGGTATATAATGGATACGCACCAGAGAAATGAAATCGAGACTATAAAAAACCGTTGCAGGACCGCGCGCCGGTGATGTCCTTGCTTTTCATCATGTCATAGATTCGACCGAAAGAGGTTGGTAAAATCAATACTTTGCTGATGGGTACTCTAGCACGCGCATCGACAGATGAAACTGACTAGTTCCGGACGACACGTGTGTTGTACCCGATGCTTTGTAGTTGACGAAAAAAATAGAAGAGTACGGATGTGGCGTGTGTGGGTGTGCGTTGTAGAAAAAAATAAATTAAATATTTGAAACGAATAAATTAAGCGGACTTCACTGGTTATGTTCTTGCGAATCCAAAAGGTATTATATTGGATATAGGTGGGTTTTTTTTAAACATTTCATCAGTTAATAAATTTCCTATACCTGCAATTGCATGGCTTATTATAAGTGGCGTGTCGAGTGGGGAGTGTGGGTGGGGCGGTCCGCACTGGGTGTTTAGATTCTAGGGGTATAACTCGAACCCCAGAAATCCTCGTATCAAAATCTAATAATTACTTCGTGAAAATTATAAATTTCAAATCAGCAGGGTATATTATTAACGCCTGGTTGCCCCATAACTGAATCTGAAAATAGAAAAAGTGCACTGTGCGTTTAAGGTATTTAAAACCGTCATAATAGTTTAATTGTACTTTTACAAAGACAATCACCCCAATCCGGCTTAAAATGGATTATAAAAAAATTGTATGGATGACTCTGCAAATAAGACATTCAATGAGAGGTGGAAGCAGTACTATGACGAGCACCTCAACGGTGAAGCAGCAGAAAACGAAGGTGGCACGGCAACAGACCTTGGAGCACGCGCAGAAGACGACAGGCTATCGGCCCCTGATCTTCAAGAAGTTGAGGAGGAGATCGGTCGGCTGAAGAACAACAAAGCAACTGGTATAGATCAACTACCAAGTGAGCTATTAAAATACGGTGGTGAAGCACTAGATAGAGCGCTGCACTGGGTAATTTCCAAGATTTGGGCGGAGGAGATATTACCGGAGGAGTGGAGAAGGTGTCGTATGCCCAATCGACAAAAAGGGCGACAATTTGGATTGCTGGAACTACCGCGTGATCACACTGCTGAGCGCCGCCTACAAGGTACTCTCCCAAATTCTATGCCGCCGCCTGTCACCATTTACAAGAGAGTTCGTGGGGCAATACCAGGCGGGATTCATGGGTGTCCGCGCTACCACGGACCAAATTTTCGCGATTCGGCAGGTTCTGCAGAAATTCCGCGAATACAACGTGCCCACACATCATTTGTTCATCGATTTCAAATCCGCATACGACACAATCGATCAAGATCAGCTATGGCAGATTACGTACGAGTACGGATTTCCGAATAAACTGACGTGATTGGTCAACGCGAAGATGGATCGAGTGATGTGCGTTGTTCGAGTATCAGGGACACTCTCGAGTCCCTTTGAATCTCGAAGGGGGTTACGACAAGGTGATGGACTTTTGTGTTAGAAGGTGTGATCAGAAGAGCTGGGAGAGACACGAGTGGCACGATCTTCAGAAAGTCCATCCAGCTTCTTGGCTTCGCCGATGACATTGACATCATGGCACGGAACTTTGAGACGATGGCGGAAACGTACATCAGACTGAAGCTAGGCGGATTGGACTTGTCATCAACTCTTCAAAGACAAAATACATGAAAGGAAGAGGTTCTAGGGAAGACAATGTTAACCTCCCACCCCGAGTTCAGATTGACGGTGACGAAATTGAGGTGGTCGATGAGTTCGTGTATTTGGGCTCACTGGTGACCGCCGAAAATGATACCAGCAGAGAAATTCAAAGACGCATTATGGCAGGGAATCGTGCCTACTTTGGACTTCGGAGGATGCTCCGGTCGAATAAAATTCGCCGCCGCACGAAGTTGACTGTCTACAAGACGTTGATTAGACCGGTCCTCTATGGCCACGAGACCTGGTCTATGCTTGTATACGAGTATCTGTTAAGGATAAGCAATTAAGGTAGTGGAATTAAATGGGAATTACTAATCCTTTGTCTTTTTTATACAGGTTTCCACTACGACGCCCACATTCATCAAGATTGTTTTTGGCGTGTTAATCTGTTTATCATTTAATTTCAGAGCAATTTTAGTGTTTATAATTGCTAATTTAGCGTATTTCGGCAATTATTAGAATATTGGATATTTAAACAGTAATTTTTATGTTTATAGACAATTTTCGCGGTATTAAAGGCATTTTACTTTGCTTCGTAACGTGGGTAGAACAGCTCTTCGTGGTACGTTACGGTTTCAGGTGTACCATCGAACCCTAGCTCTGACTACTTCAAATTAGGAGAATAGGTTTTTTTCAGTAATGAACGGTATAATGCCTGGTATAATGAGTATAAACAGCGGGATTTAACATTTAGAATTGGTTCTTTGCTATAATAGAAAGAATCCCAAATAACATTTCTGGTTTTATGAGGGTTCTGTAGTTCTTGATTTAGACTTGTAGAATGCTTTAAAACCTCTATAAAACTTGCAATGTTGCTTGGGAATGACATCTGTATAAAAACCGAATACTTCATCATTTCTCAATAGTGATATAGTAATATGACATGCACTAAACTACGGGGCTGTTCATAAACTACGTAGACAGATTTTGGGATTCTTGACCCCCCCCCCCTCCCCCTACGTAGACAATTGTCCATAAAAAATTTTAAAATTTGTATGGGCCATGGATAACTGTCTACGTAGTTTATTAGTTTAGCCCCTAAGGACACGAATCGATATGGCATACTACCTCTATGCTCATGATTGTATGCAATCTAGAGGCTGTTCATTAACTACGCAGACAGTTTTTATGGATTCTTGACCCCCCCCTGCCCCTTGCGTAGACAATTGCCCATATATTTTTTTGTATGGGCCGTGGATAATTGCCACTTTCCGGAATTGACCATTTTCCCGATTATTCCGGATATCCAGAAGACCGCTTTCTGGCCACCCGGTAGCAGAATCGATTGTAAACAATGACTTCTATCGATGATTTCTAGGAATTCAAGGCACGTCCACGCAGACCAACCTAACCATCGGATAGGGGAAGTATTTCCCTACCCGACGAGGATGTTGGTTTGTGTGGGTGAGTCTTGAATTTCTAAAAATCATCAAGAGAAGCCATTGTTTACAAAAGCTGTCAGGCCCTAATTCCAGCTCTATCTAGATCTCCTCTATGCTCATGATTGTCTGCAATAAAAAAAATCGTGGATCGAAAATCGAAGTAGGCTGTGCCCATCAACAAGTGTCACGTTCGTTTTTTTCGCTGTAATTTGTTTCTAGATAATTGGTTGCTGATTTGATTAAAACAACTTTAGGGAAAAAAAAACCGCCCGGGCTGAATTTCCAACAAATGCTGGAGCCACAACAGTAGATCATGCACTTAGGAAGAAGCAATTCAAGCAAACTCTACCAGAGGCCGGACCATTTCATATCAATCTCCGTCAAGCAATTGGGATCAATCTAAGAAACGAAACGTCATCCACCAACATTTGGCTTGAAGCCAAAGTTGTTAGTTCTTTGGCTCGATTATCTGTCAATCTAAGACAGCTGATGCAAACATTGCGAAATTATGCTCCGTCCACATAGATGTTTGATTTGTTGCGTAGAAAAATAATCGTGATAAATGTGCAACAAGCGCGTACATGTAGGAATTATATATGTATTATATTAATTTTTAAATTAGGCAAGCTAATCATGAAAAATTGAAGTTTCATTAATGATTATTCACATAAGATTTTTTAAGGCATACGTGTCGTCAATTCACATATAAACATAACATAAAAACTGTAGGCTACAGTGCTGACACCACAAATGGAGGATTTTTATTAAACGTCACCATGGTTATTTGGATCAAATAAATGGTACTGCGTTTTGATCCAGCCTAGGAAATACGAGAAGGCTGGATAATTACAGATCATTCGAGTAATCCCTTTCTTTTTATTTGTTTATATTATTGCTTCAATCAGTATTTATAAAAACTTCACAAATTTAAATTGAGGAGCTCGGCTAGCAGTGGCAGCCATCAACACTTTTGCTTACTGAGTAGAAGTTTACTCCCAAGCTTCTCCAAAACAAAACAATTACTATGGTCACATCGCCTGCTTAAGCGAATCCTGACCCAATCCTACCCAACTATCCAACTCCGTAGCATCTATGGGGGTGTCGGTGAATCGGTGACCTCCCATTAAGTAGATGTTGCATCACCAATATCCTTCCTTTCCTCGTAACGGAATGATGGACGTGGCCGGCAATGGTAATTGTCAAACTTTTTCTGTTCTGAACTTTGGTTGGAGAGCTATTCACTCCCATTTTTTGCGCTTCATGATGTAAATAAGGTAAATACATTGAATGGTGATCCTCCTGTACTCCCATCTTGTCTATGACTTTCATCTCAAAGCTTAGATTGTCCTTCATTGTCGTATGTATCAAATTGAAAATAGGGCCTAACATTATTAAGGTTCAGCAGTACCATTTTCCGTAGAAACAATAACAATATGTGAAAATAGTACATTTGGTTGGGTTTTAAGATGCAAACTGATTAAATCATATCATTTTAAAACGGCAAAACCCCGAGGAATCGAATGAAATTAATTCTTGTAAAAATACGAGAAGTTGGGATTCATGAACTCGAAGACCCTTATTTTATCATTAAATGGATAATATATATGATTTAATTATTATAAAATTATTTTCAATTTGATGCATGAAACTGGTTTAATTAAAGATGATTGACATTTCACTTAGTAATCGACTATAACACAAATTTAGACACTAAAAAATAGGGTAAAATTCCTTATTTTTGGTTCAAACTACCCAAAAATGATTTGTGCGGTGCATGACCACTTAGTCATTCGATTACTAGTCAAAAATGCTTACTTTCGAAGCATAAATATTCCATCATATTCAGCGGCATTTTGAAATATTTAATTAAATGTATTAAATGGGTCGCAATTCACAGATTGAGAGCACTGTCATAGAGGCTAAATTGGCATTAAAACTTCGATACTTTATACTGCTTCAAAAACTAATTGCCCAAACTCTCAAAACTTCCAGGTAGACCTGGTTCATGGGTAGTCCGATTTCCATCCGAGAGCAGGCCCAGATAACGATATTTCATCCTTGGGACTTTCTCGCATAAACCAATTACTTTATCGCGAATTGAAGTCCCCGATCACCTGTGGTGCCCAGCTTATCGTAAGTCGCAAATCTTATCCCAGTTCACGGTTCATCGTGCTCCGCTGGGACACAAATGGGCACATGCGAACACACTCTTACTTTCCGGTCGCAAACGACAAAATTACCTTCTTTGGTGCAACAACATCGTTTTGATCCAGATACCTACGTAAGAACCGCTGCCTTGATCCTGCCTTGAGGCGGTTTTCTCGTAAGCATAATTTCAACTGTCCGGTCCATCCCATCGCCATCGGATGCGGTTCGTTTTTCATCGATTATCAGTACCAACTGTGTGCGAGGATGTATAAAATTTCATCGCAAATAAATCAATCTCTCCAACGAATGAAGCGAATGCATTGCGTGTAATTTTATCTCGAGTAGAAGAAGCTGGGTTGGTCAAGCTAATAGTAATCTCACGCAGAGCGAAAAATTGTCATTTATTTCTGGTTTCTGAATGAACGAATGCATGAATGGGATTTGTTGTTTGGTGTTCGTAGTAAGCAAATTGCCAGGCGTAGGTTTGCGTGTTCATATTGGTGGGAGAGCGAGATTTATTTTTTTTGCGTGTGATAATGATTTCATGCTATTCTGCGAAATTGGTTATCAAAAGAAAATGACGCTAATGAAAAAATAAACACAATCTTAACTATAAATTAGGCTTTCGGCAGTTCACATCCGTGATGATAGCATGTAACTTCGAATGAAGTGCATATGAGATGCAACATTGTCAGAATTAAAAAGGATTAAAATGTCGTAAAACAATCAAATTCACATTATGCAGTACAATTGGTAGAATATTTTCTCAGCTTGTTTCTTTGTGTCCATTTGGTTTTCTTCTTGAGTCCAGTCTTTATGGAATGATGTTGTTGTGGTGGAGATTTATTTAATTGACCTACACTCCTTTAAAATCTTTTTATCTGTTTGGAGTGCTATGCGCATGGTGTAATGTAAGAAGCACTGATTAAATCAAATATTAATCAGCAATTTGAGATGATGTTTGAAATTATAAGATGTATGATCTACAGTTAGTTTTTTTAAATTCTAACGGCTTTTTTTTTAGTAATTTGATGACTTCCTTTATTTTTATTGTGATCGATTGCACTTGGTCTCATAAACGACAGAAAATGGGATATGTCCGTTTCACTCAATGTTTCTATGATCAGAAATTAAAACTGAACAATTTCGTGTGTTTTTCGTAGCTCAAACTTTGCATGTATAAGCTAATCTGCAGCTAAAATTGTTTTGGGATCAATTTTCTATTTTAGTGTCCTCTTTCAAAGTCCTTTTCATCCAATGAATTCCCCCCGTATCAAAGACTTCATATCAAGAAGACTGGCAACTCTTCCACTTTGTCATACGAACGCTATGAGACAGGTACAATCGCGTCATCTGTCGCTCGAAGGTAAATGCTTCGAACGAACTTGATAGCAGAGATTACATCCTCAGAAGAAAGGTTTGTGTATTTGCTCATTTTTCTATGCGTTGCTTCCACCTTCACTCAAGCGCAGCGCTACTGTACCTGTCGCTTGAATTCTGGCAAAATTGCCAGTCTTCTTGATTTGTTGCACAAATGAGAGTGCAGAAAATGTTTGAAACGATGGGTAATGATCCTCTGGATAAGTTAATGCTTACTTGGCATTATATAACCAATTAAATATGGTTGATTTTTTTCGGTTTTTAATCAATTAATCAATTATAAGAATAAAAATCGGACACCACTAAATGATTGTAAAACGTCATTTTGACATCCACCGTCAATGTCACATATAAGGGCCGTCCATAAATAATTAGACAATTTGAAAAGGACCGGGGCTCATCACAAATAACATCCCGACGTTAACTGAACTAATATGAGTGCTGATTAATAGCTAAAAGTTTCGACAAATTAGCTAAAAGTTTCGACAAACTAACGTTTGAATCTTTATTTATAACACCAGATACGTCTATTTCAAAATCCACACTAGAATTAACAAACTTACACTAGTTGGTCGCGGTGTTGTAAACTACAGTCAACACTCCTTTACTCGATATTTCACTTACTCGATATTCTCCTTAACTACGACGATCACTTTTTCCATACAAATTGCCATAATTTAACATCATTACTCAATATCCTCCCTCACTCGATGGGCCCTTCAATATCGACTGAAATAAAGTGGACTATAAAGTCTGTTTCAGTTAGAATCTGGAACCACAGTTTATTTTATAGCAGCGCTCCTAGTGGCCCATTTTGGAATGTATTGACAGCAGTTTGTTTATAAAGTTCTCCTTTTTTCAGTGCTGAAAGTTTCGCTATGAGTCGTGCAGTGTAAAAAAAAAGGTTGTGCCAGTTGAAAGACGAGAGAGATAAATGATTTTGTACAAATTTATCGATAATTCAATTCAGTGATCGAGGATGGGAATATAGCAAAGCGAACGGGATATTTGTATTAAGTTTCATGCCTTCGGTAAACTTAAGCCATTTTCTTTTGGCCGTTTTTAAAATTAGGGTGGTCCTCAAATAATTGTTTTTCTTTTTCTTTATTTAACGACGGTCTCTGCTCCGCAATCGAGTGCCAATCATTGACGAGCGTTGATGTCCAATCGAGTTCCGGGGAGGCGACTTCTACACCTGGAACCAACGACATTATGGGCTGAGACGAACAGCTTTACTTCCGAAGGAAGACGTGACCAGAAATTTCTTTCGCCTCAGAAAAATCCCATCGACATTGAACCCAGACATACTGGGGTGAGAAAGCAGTCATATTTTCCACTCAACCACCGGTGCTGTCAAGAAAAGCATTGAAAACATGAAATATAGAGAACCTTAGAAAAGAAAAAAAAAGGAAATCCGTTAATTAAAAATAAGGCGGAAATATGATGATGCTTTTAATCGGGTTCTAACTGTCCTCCAAAAATGTTAACTCATTTAATTTAAGCTGAATTTTCACGAACCATTTAAAGTTTGCTCGAAAATTACTTTGCGAAATCATGGTTTTGTTCATGCCTTTCTATATTGATCATAGTGAAAGCAAATTTGGATGATTCACTACCAAACGAGAAAAGAAATAGTCAATCGTTTTTTAAGAGATTGGTAATCTTAATATATGATTAAGCAAATGATTTACAGGCAAAAATGTGTTGACCTCTGTTTTATACTTCCAAAATTTGAGCCCCCCTAAAATGTCTGGAACTCCACCCAACCGAGCAGTGCTGGTCAAGGTCAGTAAGTCTTTGGACAAAAGGTCGAATTGATAAGAGGTCGAAGGAACAAAGGGTCATATTGGTTAAAGATCCTATGGGACAAATGGTCGAATGGACAAATTGTCGAATAGACAAAATGTAGAAATACACCAGAGGTCGAAATAGACAAAAGGTCGAATGGACAAAAGTTCGAATGGTCATTAGGTTGAAATGGACAAAAGGTCAATAGGTCAAATCATTTTTTGTTTATCAAAAAATAAAAATAATAAATGGTATGGAAGGAAATATGCCGAGTAATGCTTAGACTTTGAGTAGCTTAACTGAAATGCTCGAAAGTTATTTCTCAGTCTTGAACATGACTCCTTCATTATAAAATGAGCAATTCTTTGACAGATAAAAGCTATTTAACACTCCAGCTATGATGCTCGAAAGCTATTTCTCTCACTTGGAGTTAACTCTTTCTGGTAAGGGGCTGTTCGTAAACCTCGTAAATTCTTTACACTGAACGGAAAGTAATTATTGTATTCATGTGTTTCACTTATAGATTTTTTTCTAAAACATCAGCCTTATACATTCCATAAGACAAACCACATAAATTCTATAAGAAAGCATAATATATATGTGTGACCTTTTATACATTTCATTTGACACATGGTCTTCATTAACTTGTTCGCAAGGCATCTGCTTATTAGTTGATTAGTTGAAAGATATAAGAGGATTTCTATCCGTGTAGGGGTGATTGTCTACGGTCGATACAAATTTCGATAGATTTGCATGGACGATTGTATACGTGGGGGAAGGGGGTGTAAATCCTTTCAAAAACTGTCTTTTTAGCTTATGAACAGCCCTTAACATGAGCAGGTCAGATAAAAGCAACTTAAGCTCCTCGAAAGTTCTTTCGACTTTTTTTTTCATTCGTCTGTTGTCCATTTCAACCTTTGTCCCTTTAAATTCCATTCGATATTTTATCCATTTCGACTTTTTGTCCCTTTAACTTCCATTCAACTTTTTGTTTATTTGACGTTATATCCATTTCAGCCTTTTGTACATTCGACCTTTTGTCCATTTCCACCATTTTTTCCATTCGACCTTTTGTTCATCCGACGTTTTGCCCATACGACCTTTTGTCCATTGAGCAGTTGCATGTCAACCAACATAATTGTTCACCAGGGGCAACGAACCCAGTTTGTGGTGGAATTTGGCCATTCTGAATCACGCCTAATTTTTCAAAATGGCATATTCGATATTTTTCAATAAATCAGCACGAAAACGGCCCATCTAATCGAAATGGCATCTGAGACAAAATTGTAGGAAATTAGAATGCCTTTTCAGAAAAAAAATACACACAAAAATGAAAACAAAATAAACTGTTGAAAACTTTAATATCGAAAAAAAAATGCATTTTTAAGACTTTTAATGTAATGTTTATTGAAAGCTTATAAAAACGCCTACTTTTCTGAAATGGAAGCAATAGACCCTTCAAAATTGTCCAACATCGTAGAACATCAATTATTAATACACATTTTGAACTTGTTTTGCACAAATATTTTTTTTATTGATTTTTAAGCAGAAAACACTTTTTTAGTTCAGAAAATCACATAAATATTGGATGAGAAATAGTTCCTTTATTTTTTCTAAAAGTTTATATTTTACAATTTTGGTCAATTTTGAAGTGTCCATTGTGTCAGTAAAGTTATTTTTAATTAGCTTTAAAAAACATAAGTTTAAAAATATAAAACAATGTATTTAGAATAAAATGCTTGCTGGTATAGTCGAAAGCATAGACAGAACACGAAATTAAAAAAAAAAAAAAAACAGTTGCTCAACTTGTCAAAAAGGTCAACTTATATCATTCGCTGCGGTATTTGCTGCGGAGGATGATAGGAAATGCAACTAACATGTAATGTAATACATTTTTGATTCACTATTTGGCCTAGAACTGCTCCATTCGACCTTTTGGGCTTCGAGCATTTGTCTTTCAACTTTTGTCATAGATTATTGGCGGTGAACGTTAGTAGTTAAGGAATGTGTTGTTCGCCGCATAATTTTAAGGGTCAATGGAAAGACACGAGCATACATTTGAAACGACGATGTTTGAAAGTTTTTGTGTTCATACAAAAAAAAAACATTATCATAAGCCTTCATTTTATCGTTTCAATATTCAATTATTAAAATTTCCTCGCTACAGACGCCATAATCATTGCTTAAAGCCGTCTCAATATTTGACTTTAACAAAAAAAACCCCTAAATCAGCTCTGAATGTTTTATCATTTAATTGAGCGTTATCAGGGCTGTTTTGAGCGGCGCCGGTGGTGTAGTGGTAAGCGTGATTGCCTCTCACCCCAGCAGGCCTGGGTTCAATCCCAGTCGGCGCCGCCGGGATGTTCTGAGGCATAACATCTCTGATCACGCCTTCCTTCGGAAGGGAAGTAAAGCCGTTGGTCCCCGGTTCATGAGTTGATGGGTCGATAGGTAGGGTCCAGGTGTGGGAGCTGCCTTCCTGGCACGTCGGTAGCATTGGTGCTTAGCACGGAAAACAAGATCGACGGAAAACAAACCAAAGGGCTGTTTTGGTGATTTTTATGCCATCGTGACGTATTTGAAACCATTTTAAATAGTCATTCTCTGCGTCTTAGGGCCTTTTGGATCTTTTCAAGCTAACTATGATATTTTCAAGAATGTTGTTTTTTTTTCGATTTTTAGTGTTGTTTTGAGAAAACATCTGTAGTGTTTGTAGCTGTATTACATTTAATTTTAGAGATTTTTTTCTAACTTATATAAATTTGTGGTTTTTCCGGGTTTTTCGGAGAATTGTCTCAGGGTTCATGCTTAGGTCACAACCACAAATTCTTTCTTGTATCTAAACTACAAGCCTTTTCGAAACAGAAATCGAGGTGCTGTAAGATCAGATATATTAATTTACCACTTTTATCGATTGTGAATGTTTCAGAGGATTACTCCGTGGTCCATGGTCCATATTCCGGTTTAAAGCTCCGAGTTTAATGAACTAACAAATCTTAAAGTATTTTTGAAAAAAAAGAGGATCAGTTTCTTTAATTGACCATTTTTACGGATGTTCCGGATCTTCCGGAGGACTATAACAATCCCGATGGATGAAAGCAGAGCAATGGGAATCTTGAACTTATAATTTAGCAACCGAATTTACTAGTTTACGCAAAATTCTAGGTAGTCTGTGGTAATAAGGTGTTAAACATAATTGAGCTGGGTTTATACTTGTTTGACTCAACACCGGTGAAAATTTGGCGTGACGGCCAAAAAAAAACATGACCATATTTTTCCCCATACTGTATACTTGAGCGAGTAAGAGCACAACATTTCATGAAATTTTATTTTAAAAATAGCTATAGGCCTTTTTAATGGGAACTAAATGATCGATTCAACCTCTGGTGGTGAATAGAGTGAGCAAAAATGTTTGCCTTGAGACATAGGAAGCGGAACACTTTTTTACTTTTCCTGATAAATTGATTCATCTGAGATGCTCGAAAACTTAATCTACAGTTGTAAAATTTAATTCTGTAACGTTTTTGCAAAGATCCTGCTGGTGTTCAGGAATATTTTTGTTGAAAAACAGGAAGATAAGAAAAGTTCCTTAGTGGTTATGATCTTCCGGACTTCTTGTGAGTGAATAGTTAAGGTACAAATCAGTTCAGATCTGTGGAAAATCGTACAATAAGACAATTACCGATAGAAATTGGCAAGATGTTGAATGAAAAATGCTTTAATTTGCGTTGTGAAAATTAGTTATTCTGATGTAAACAAACGGTTTGGTTGACGTTTCTTCTCGAACTTGCGTGGCGCACTCTACGTTGGTGGTGCATTAAAAAGGCGTACTGGCGATTATCTAAAGATGATATTTTTCCGTTTAAGGCAATATATGCTGAATATATCAACATATTTTTTTGATATTTTCAATTTCTAGATTTAGACTTAAAAACAAAAGTATCCCTAGAACAAACATTTTTCAGCACACAAATCTATAATTGTAGGATAAAAGGTCGATGGACACAAGGTTGAAAGATAAAAGGCCGAAAGACAAAAGGTTGAAGGGATAAATGGTCGAAGGGACAAAAGGTTGAATGTACAACAGGTCGAATTGAACTCATAGAGACAAACGGTCAAATGGACAAAAGGTCGAATGTACATAAGATCGAATGTACAAAAGGTCTAAGTGGACAAAAGGTTTTTGTAGACAGAAGGTCGAAATGGATAAAAGGTCGAAATGGACAATGGTTAGAATCTGTTTTTAAAGTCTTTATATAAGGTGGTTGGTTGTCTATATTAAGGAGATTTTCAGCCAAACGCTGGTTCATCTCCGGCGCCTTTATATAAGAGATTTTTAGCCGTAGGCTAGTTCATCTAAAAAAGTTTGAATGTACAAATGGTCGAAATGGACTAAAGGTCGATTGTAAGAAAAATGGGTCGCTAACTCTCAAATATATTCCGTTCTTTAAATCATGAGCAGATCTTAGGAAAATTAAATTAACGAATAATTACTGAGCGTGTCACGGAAATTTATGATACAAATAACTGCCATTCTCTGGATTATATTCCTTCGCATGGGCAGTTTTTTTGGAGTACTTTTTAAAATTATTTAAGCGAATTGTTAATGTTAATTTTGATGTTGGTTCTTTGGTCATTTATCTATTTCGACGTTTTGTACATTTCGGCCTTTTGTTCACTCGACCTTTTGTCCATTCGACCTTTTGTCGGTTTTGACCTTTTGTTCATTCGACTTTTGGCCCTTCGACCCTTTGTCCATTAGACCTTTTGTCTTTTAGACATTTTGTCCCTTCGACCTTTTGTTATTCGACGATTTATCGTTTGTCTTTCAACCTTTTGTCATAGATTTGCCTTGGGTAAACACTAGTTTTAGCTTGATTTGGCGTTCTGGCGTCATTTTATCGTTTTAAGGGGAAACGGGATGTCATTAATTTTTGGAAATTAGCGGCGTCGGTGGTGTAGTGGTAAGCGTGATTACCTCTCACCCCAGCAGGCCTGGGTTCAATCCCGGGATGTTCTGAGGCATAACATCTCTGATCACGCCTTCCTTCGGAAGGGAAGTAAAGCCGTTGGTCCCCGGTTCATAAGTTGATGGGTCGATAAGTAGGGTCCAGGTGTGGAAGCTTCCTCCATGGCGTCGGTAGCATTGGTGCTCAGCACGGAAAACAAAATCGACGGAAAACAAATCAAGGAAAAAAAAAATTTTGGAAATTCAAAAGCAGTTTTATCTTTTAAACCCGAAATTCTGTCAATGACAATGTGTTCGCTGTGTTCCGGTAGGCAAGTAGAGTGCAATGAACACATTTTCATTGATGTTATTTTGGTTTTGTATCAAAAATTCTGGTTTTGAATTTTTGGAAATTAATTTCGTCCACTTTCACCTTAATGCTATTTCGTGGTTTTGATGGCTTCTATGTGGAGTTTCAAGCCATTTTGCTGTTTTGGAGCTTTTTGTTTCAATTGTTAAGATTAAGGTAAACATTTTTTTCAAATTAAAGTGTGGTGTTTAGAGCACTTTCATAAAAAAAAAATTACTACATTATTCCGACGGCTTTCTAATAAAATAGTGAACCTTCTTTAAAATTTCTGCCATCATCTGTTGCACACGCTGCTGATAAGTTTTATTCTCCACTTTCTAGCCATCTCGCAGCACCCCGGTTACTTTGCCAATCTTTTTCACCTTCCGCCTTGAAAACTGCCCAATATTTCCTCGACTCGTGGGTTGATAAATGTTTTTTTTTTTCGATTAAATCCACCCTGTTGTCATGGTACCACTGAAGTACTTCCTGGCTGTAGAGGCAGCTTGTCAAACCTAGGCAAATTTAGGCAAATCTAGGGAAAGCTTGACAGGACCTTTGTGTGACTTAATGCGTTTTTCCAAGCATTCTTGCTTGTGTACTTCCGAATCCATCGTATTTTTTTGTAATAAAAACATTGGCTTTTAGTTTACGGCTACTTAAACTTCTGGATATTTCAAGTAATGTTTCTAGAATCCTAACTGAAATCTTGGCGATAATAGAAGGCTCATCTTTACAGTATTGTTTTTGTTAACAATAGTTACTCAGGATCCGTTACTGATACAAGCCTCCGTCTCCCATCCCGAATGCCCGCACCATCCTTTTCAATCCAGCTATCAAATTTTGTACAACCTATTTTCTCAGTGTTTTTGTTGTTTTTACCCAAATTTTCTTCAACTACAGCTCTGTTTTAATAGTTTTGGGATGTTCTCGAAGTTCCGTCTTCATAATTGTCCAGAATTTTTCAATTGGGTGAAGCTCCGGTGAATTTGGGTTCATATCTTTTGGTACAAAATTGACTCCGGTAGCTCGGTACCACTCCAACACGTTTCGATCGTAGTGGCAGAATGCTAGATCAGGTCAAAACATAGTTGATCCTTTGTGCCTCCATGCTTGGAATGCACAGTTGTACACACCAACTACTCATTTGTTAATAACTTTTCACTCAGTTGTTGAAATTTGTTTTTCTTTAAAGTAATTGATAGATTAGAATCATAGCTTACTATAGATATGCAAAGAGTAGGTAAATCTTAATATTTGAATCAACACCAATGAATTTTTAGTGTGCCTCCTAATGAAAGGCAAGAGACGCTTCTTAAGGCACTCTTCCGTGTAAATCGCACCGTTGATTGTTCCGGAAGTGATGAAGGGAGCGCTTATTTCACCACATCCGCAAATCGCCTGCCAGATCAGGAGCTTCTTTGCAAATTACGTTAATTTATTCTTTCGAACATCCTCCGCAACATCGAACTTAGACTCGGTGACGAAATATTCTTGTCCAGGAAGTTGACGGAAGTCGGATTTGACGTAAGTTTTGTCATCCATCACGATGCAATACGATTTGGTGAGCAACTTTGTGTAAAGTTTCCGGGCGCCGGTTTTCGCAGTGATGTTTTGCTTTTCATTCCGGTTTGGGGCTTTTTGCACCTTGTAAACATGTAACCGAGCACGCTTCATGGTGTTCTGCACAAAACCGACTGACCGCTTGGACTTTATAGCGACATCTCGAATTGACATGTTTGGACGGTTTTTGAACTGTTGCACCACTTTCCTCACAATTTTACTGTCCATTGGACCACTTTTACGACCACTCACTTCCTTCCTTCGGGCACTCAGATGATCCTTGAAGGTTCTTACTATAATTCCAAGCTTTTTAGAGAGCGGTGGGACGGATTGTAAGTGCACATTTTTTTTCACGGACAATTTCTTGTTTCGACGACACGACATGAAACTACTGTATGAATAACTATGAAAGTTTACAATATGTAAACAATACACTATGAATAAGATTTACTCAAATTTTCAGGTTTTTTACTCATACGTTTCAAAAGTTACAGAAGATTTTCGGTGTGCCATTTTTACCGAATACACCCTTTAAATAACTGAAGCAGATCCCAACATCCTATTTCAAAAATGGATAGCGAATTGTAAGGATAGATAAAATAAGTTTGGAGTAACAAATGAAAAACATAGTAATTCTCCGAACCTCCTTAAAAGATATGAATAGCTTCTTTGCCGGATACAAATCCATTGGAATTTTCCGGTTGAAGAATTTTAGACCAACATGTGAACTGGGCCTCTGTACTAAACGTACACAAATACTTTAAACGTCGATTTATCGCGGATAAGGTCTCATTCAGACAAACCGACATCAGATCTGGTAGAGAAAGTTTACTTTATCAAATGGTATAGTTAGTTTGCGTGGGCGTGTTGTGAATCACAACTTGTGATTCGTGAACAGTCGACGTTCAAAGTGATTGGTTACGGTTGACGTGTAGTCCCTTTTCACACATTGCTCGAGAATTATGATGATGATAGATTTAACCGTTATGTGCATCACGAGGTATCCGGGTACTCAGCTCCCATTTGAATAACACGGGGTAGAAAAAAGCAAATAAATCCTCACGGACAGAAGGGTTAAGAACCCCATCCTGTGCATCCTGTTGTACTTCAATATGTTAGTAACAGCACCCTAAAAGAACCAATAAAAATATCTTGCCGATTCAAAATGATTTTTTATTTTGATTCACTTAAATATTTGGGCCAACCCAGTAAAATATAATATGGCAGTGTATTGTTCAATAATAGTAGTCCCATTCACCAAAACACATGCTCACGAATTCGTTGCTTGTTTTTGTTTTTCAATTATGCATTTTGTTTCTACCAACCATGTTTAGAACTGTCTACAGTATTTAATGAGTAATGCATTTAATTTGATCCGCTTGACAAACACATCAATTTCTATAAACAAGAACAGTCTTTGCGCTGAGATACGCGCTTCTACCACCAACACTTCCTGAACCGCCAAAACATCAAGAATGCAAATTTATTCTCACCTCCGTTCGTCCGTCCGTTGCTCCTCAAGCACTTATCAGCTGATTTGTTTTCTCAAAACACAAAATCGATATTTTCTCGTCTCGTTTCACGGTCCCACACTTCTGCTCTGAGTACATTTGCCACTTCCTTCTGCTCGGGAGAAATTGTTTTCCTTGCTTCACAAACACACACACTGCCGGTTGCTTATGATTTCTATGTTGCTTTGTGTCATAATCCAAAAGTTACTTGATTATTTATTTTATTTTTTATTCATAAACACATATACACTTTATTTGTTGTATTTACAATTTATAAAGACAAACATACCCTTTTTTAGTTTGTTCCGAAATAGTCAATTTTGGCCGCAGAAAGTGTTCACTTGATAAAATAAGAAATGTCCGAATAAACTAATATGTACTTTTAGTTGATTCCAAACGTTTGAAAACGAACAAATTAGAAAGAAAACTGATGAAGAGGATTATAGCAATTGTTCACATTTTTGTGGTGTAGCTTCTGCGTATTGCGGAATGGAAGTTATATTCCCACGCGAGGAGATGCACTTGTTGGAGAAGATTCAATCCATTTTGGCTGAGGTTCTTTCCCAAAGAATCACGATTTACGCCACAATCAACTGTTTTCTCTGTTATCTCACTTTATTTCACATTCTCGATGATTCCAAAAGTCTAACACATTTTTTCCTAGTTCCGATATTTTTGCGGATTGTAGAAAACAGCATCCATATCGTGAAACTCACACAAAAATGTTTTCCACTGGTTGACTCTTTTTTTTTTGGTGATGTTAGTGATGGAAGGTGAGTTTTCAATTTTCCTGGATGCTTGTAGGCCAAATCAGCTATCAAAGGCGGAAAAACTGCAGCTGCTTGCTCTCACCTTTTCCTCCCGTAGAAAGTAAGGGTGATCATGCTGCGGGATGATACTTTTCAGATCATAATCCCTCTCAGGAGACACTTTTCATGGATTCGTCATGTTTTCATTTTAGTAAATTTCACACATGACCTTTTTATGGCTGGTGTCGTTCTTCTCGATATGGCCTCAAAAAGTAATAAAGAAAATCGCTCACTCTCGAACAAAAGAAAATCGCTTTTCCGCAGTTTTTGTTGCCTCCTATTCAGAAGTTGTTCTTTTTCTTATTTGTGTTATTTATTCTCGGTGGAAAACCGCTTTGTGCATCAGTCACGTTGGAAAAACAGAAGGCGAAAAACTCGACGACAAACGGCGAGATGACGGGGCAGGAAAAATTTCAAATACACAAAAGAAGATGCAAGGAAAACTCAGCGTTGTATGGACCTTTTTTGCAATGTTGGTTTGGCGCACATTGATGAACAAAATAATAATGTTTCTGCGGAGACCGGCGACCGAACGGATAAAGAGTACATTACAAACTGTTTTTCTGTTGTCTATTTTAGTATTGGCATGGTTGTTTTGGAGCCTCTGCGGAGCGCGTCCAACATCCAAGCGTAACGGTGAGAGCGGGAGAAACACAAATCTCACGAGTCGCGAACGCGAATCCGGCATATTGGGGATGATGCTCACGGGTTCTGCTTCGACTGATGCGAGAGTTACCGGTACCTACTTCCTTTGCTGTATGTTGCATGCTTTGGCGATCGGAACTCAATGAAAGGATGCTTGATGTTTCACTCAGAGGGTTGAGCTTCAGATCACGCTCTAACTGGAACTTTTTTCGTCTGTCGTCAACTTAGTGTTCTTTAATCACTTCCACAGTTTTAAACCAAGTTGCACAAATTCATAGGTGGTACAAGGCTTAGATTATTGTCAGATTTATGTAGACGTCCATCCGTTACCTCAAGTCACCTCAAGGCAGCAATTTTGGATTAATCACTGTCTCAAACCCCACACGCATCAATATATTGACGCGAAGAGAAATTATTGACAATAATATTGATGATGTGAATTCAGAAATATTGTCAATCTCGATGTATTGACGTCAATATAGAATGTATTGACAATACGATTATTGTCAATAAAAGCAATCGTGTAGGGTCCACTTTAAGCAATCACGGGCAACAATATTGTCAATACTATTGTCAATACTTAAAATACTGAAAACGAATATATTGATGAGCATTTTGACGCAAATTCAAAAGTTACGAAATGACACAATAATGTTAGTGAGGAGCGACCCTGTGTTGATTACACCCGAAAATATTGTTAAAAATATTGACATGAACATACTGATGGGAATATTGACGAGACTTCTGTCATGTGGGGTGCCCTTTAAGTGGACGATTGCTTTTATTGACAATAATCATATTGTCAATACGGTCTACATTTACGTCAGTACATCGATATTGACAATGTATTTTATTGACATGTATTCACATCATCAATATTATTATCAATAATTCCCCTTCGTATTTTAGTAGGAAAGGTAAGCATAGGATACGTTTATTAAAAATTTCTTATAATGTTTCAAACTGCTGCTCGTTGGTTAAATTAAATTAATTTGCGTTCACTTATCTTGCTATGGGTTTTATTTACACATAGCAAGGTATGTGAGCTTTAACTCCTCCTTGGTAGAAAAATTTCCTTTCATAAAAGTGAGGCTGCTAAGAATGATGAAACCAAAGTAACCAACAAGCCCGATAAGCATTGGCGTCGCTAGAAAAAAAAACTACGGTTAAATAAAAACTCGCGAAGATGCTATTCATTCAAATTGTATCAAGGCAACTTGTTTTTGGGTACATTTTTTTCTATGATCCATAATATGACTTTAAAGCTTACTATTATTTCAATGGTGAAACAATAAATTTTATTATATTTATTTCTCAACAACGATTCGGACCTCGTTTTGGGGAGCCTTACTGATTTTGAACAAGCAACAATCGTTTGTTTGAATCTCCGTCCGGATCTCCTAAATTTAAGCATCTCAAACTCAAAAATTCTTAAAGTTAGATAATTCCATGAATTTTGTAACTAGCTTTTTTGGCCTTTGATTAATCTCAGACATAGGCACCAAAATTAAATTCTGTGAGTTTGTAAAGTGCACACAGAATGAATTTCAAGGTTGGAGGGTTGGGAAGGGTATTCGGTTAGGATTCACCTCAAGTTGACGATGCAACCAAAAGTATGTATTGTTTATTTGCTGTTTATTTAATCTCTAGATAGCCGGCTATCGAAAGAAGATATTCATTTTGTTTAGTGATCATGAATTTTAAGAGTCATGACGGAGAGCTTGGGATTAAACCCATGATTTTCTGCTCAGTAAGCAAAAACGATCCCTCCAGGGTCATCGAGCATCTCAGAACCATAACGCTTCGCGAAAATACAGGACTACGTTTTCGCTTGATATGCAAATAGTTTCCGAGGTTAATGTTCAATATCAAATATACAAATGATGGTGGCGATTTATTGTGCTGTGGAAGGGCTTGGGGTTAAATCCATGATTTTCTGCTCAGTAAGCAAAATCGATCCCTCCAGGGTCATCGAGCATCTCATAATCCACAGCGCTTCGCGTCAAAGTACGAATATATGGATGAACAATCTATTATTGAATAACTATTATTTACGATAATTACATGAAAGAAATAAAATATAAACTACAAACAAAACGGGACTGCTAAAATCTCAAAAAGATATTCCCACAAATATATTTCACGCAACCAGGAATCTCAAAACCATTAGGCGCTCTAATGATACTCCGCACATGTTAGGCACAAGAAAAGGCCAAAAAGCAAGCGTCCGACACACAAAACCCTCCAGATCCACTTGCAGTCACAATCAAAGATTCTACGAATCACGAGCGCTCACGAATCATAAAACCGCTGACTGCGACACCCTGAAAGCGAAATTGACTGGTTATATGCGTCAAACACTCGCCCTCCAATCTCCTCCCGCATCCAACAACACAAATCTCCATTACAACATCTAACGAATTCAAAACTCCGAAAATCACTCATCTATAGCAAGTGAGTGGAAGCAACCCTGCATGCAACCATTCTTCATGATACACTTTTTCTGTCTATCTTTCTATTAGGCCTGTGGACATGCGTTAGCTTCGAAACTTCTAACCAAACTGGGAAAAATTTCAGATCACAAAAAAAAATCTTTCAAAGGTAATTAGTAACAAGTAAAATAAAAATTGATAATTTTACGCAAAAATAAGCAAGTAATATTAAATCTCTTGTATCGTATGCTAATTCTAATTGACTGTAACAAAAATAATATGCTTAAATAAAATAAAATATTAATAAAATGATATGCAAAATTTACTAGAAGGTCATTACTTTATTGGTGAGAAGTTTCTAATAAGCCCTCCCAGTTCCTCTGTATACAGAACAAATCTGATACTATAATCAGAATTGCTCAGTCTGCATGAAGCAGCCGATTTCATCAAGGAAGTTCTATTAACAACCAAGAATTAATCGTTTGAGGCATACTGAAGCATTAAGAAGGTGATATGTGTCACTATAGGAAATCATCATCGTTGCAATTATAAAGAAATTAAACATAACCCTTTGTTTCAGTACCGTCAACCTATGTCCATGGGGAGGGTTACCTCCCGTGACCAGACATGCTATGCCTCAGAAAATCCCGGCGGCGCCGACTGGGATTGAGCCCACTATGCCACCAGCACCGCTTAATTTCAAGATATTTGTCCATTACACTGATGCAAAATTTGACTTTTTCGCTCCACAATACTTAAACGATTCCAGATCGGATCCTGACTAACCTCTCAAAATTTGAACCCCTTTGGTGAGAAACTGAGATGGCAGAAACCATTTGAAGTTTGTATGGGAATTACTATGGTAAAACCAAGATTTTTGTTCATGTCTATCTAATAATTCACCATATCGGTCTGCTTCAAAAGCTTTCGAAATTTTCCCAGCTACAACTTTACCGAAGACCACTTTTTGATTAAATGCAAGGATCGAAAGTAATCAATGGTTCAATGCGCTGATGTCTAATGATCATGCTCAATCAACTGCTCAGCAGGCAACATTGGTGTTTCTGGAGCGTTGAATAGGACACAAAAATCATGGCTACTATGTCACACTGCAAAATACAGTGTTGCCTACAGAGCAGCTGCTTGATCATGTCATAAGTTTACCAATCTCTTAAATAATTAATAACTTTTTCCTGTCTCGTTTTACATAGAAACGATCTTCAGCAAAGTTGTAGCTGAGAAAATTTTCTTTAATAATGGCTATCGAACTGTTTCGCAGCTCAATATGGAAAAAAGACTAGAAGGCAATGAGATTTCCCATAGTAGTTTACATGTAAACTTCAAATGGCTTGTGCGAAGTCTGTTTCTAACCAAATGAGTTGTAACTTTGGGAGGCTAATCAGGACCCGATTTGAAACCATTTAAGCACTGTGGAGCGAAAAAGTCAATTTTTGCATCAGTCTATTCCCAAGAAACAATCGTCCATTGAAGAAACGACTTCTTAGCCATTTTATTCAACTGCATGCTTAATAGTACTTGTACTATTTTTAATAATAACTTCTGTTCAGGCTTTGTTCACACAAATCTGGAGAATTTATTCAACCACAAGATCGAAATATTTGGTGTTGCATAAGGTATGTCGAGAAGCTTTTATTCGACTTACAAGAGTTCTAACAGAGCTTATTCGATCAAATTTTTGATTATTCAGCGTTTATAAGACATCACTGCTTCCTTAAAACAGTGATGCTCTGTATTAACGCTTGATTCTCATGTGAAGTAACATTTAATTAGACATTATTATACATTTATTGAACGATTATTCAACTGTGGGAAAATTAATCCGAAAATAAGAAGGACGGGAACAGGGAAGGGTGTGTTTCTTAAGTGTTGTTTTATCCATTATTTCTGACGTGGCTCGCACCACACAGAATTAGAAAATTTATTAAATACTTATACATGTCGTTGTATGGGATTCGAACCATGTACCTTCCGATCACCAGCCACTTGCCTTGTCATCTGAGCTATCCTAGAATTCATCATATTGGCACTACCGATCGCAACTCTAGCTCCTTCAAGGCCCTGTGGGAATGATTAATTCATTCATCGTTGTTTAACATGAGACCAATGTTACCTCTTCACCACTCCAATCCCAAGGAAGGAATGCTCGGTTATTTTTTGAACTAGATAAATGCATTCATTATCGTGAGTCATGTGATCGATGATTACTACTTTACTTTAACTTTAAATTAATTAGATGTAGAACACAAATAAAAAAAGGGTTAAGCTTGGGATTGAACTCACGACCTTCTAATTGGAAAGCGGAAACGGTAACCACTACTCTACTGATTTCGCCTAGTTGTTAGACTGAATCGTTAGTCGAATAATGAATCTAATACGTCGTTTATAATGCATTTACAAATCATGTGCTTACACCATGGACGCATAGTGGTATAATAGCTATTTTGCTGAGTGTATTCACCTTTATACAGCAATATTGTAAAGCAATGCAATGACATCTAATAATGGAGCTAGAAATCATTTATAAGACGTTTAATAAAGCATTTTATTCAATCAATTGAAAACAGTCGAATTAAAGCGTCAATGTATGTGTAAGCAAACTACACTTATTCAGTTTGTTGTTAGATCAAACTTTTGGTTCTGAATAAGGAAGACAGTCAACGTTTATAAAGCTTTTAATAAGGAAATTAATTTTATCAGAGCAAACGGCGGAATAAAGGCGCATCTACCGATCTCAATGAGCTTTTTTCAGCACATAATTCGAGATCCTGTTTTATTCAGCATTGTACACTGTTATACAGCATTTATTCAATGTGTATGCTTATTTGTGACTTTGAATTGTTTGTTGGGTTGTCCATGCTTAATTCTTAACATTTTGAATGGTAAAATAAAAATCCAAAACCTATAAGTTTTCAAGATTTTGAATTAAAAAAATATATATCTCTGATACAGATTGTAAGTATAAATTATTCGAATCCATATGTAAATGAAAGTTAACGAAATTGAATCAGTTGTCATAATTCTAACCCTAAGATAAAATTTCAAGATCCTTTCTAGACAGTAATTTAATAACAATTATAGTACATGAATATTAAAAAGAAATGAAATCAGAATTTAAATAATTATAATATCAAAAGTTTCATAAAAACTCCATAATCAATCAAAAGTTTCATAAAAACTCCACAAAATAAATATGCCTAAAAAACAAATTCGATGAAATTTTGTTCAAAAAAATTTGTAGGGATTAAAAAACGGTTTTGATTTCATAGGCTTAGACAAGCTTTCTCCAGGACTTCAGAATTCGAAATTAAATATCTTGGAAAACTTACTAGATTCTGAAACGTACAGAATTTTTCGAGAGTAAAATTCTTCGAGATAAGAAGTAAGGATAGAATAGATTAGATTTCTTTATCAAAGAGACTTTCAGTTACTAGAAATAAAAAATTAAAAAGATTTCAAAATTTCGAAAAATCATCTGGCACAAATTATGAAAAATCAGGTTATAAATTAATTTCATCATGTTTTTAAGATACTGGATTTCGAATGTCATTATTATGATATTCGAAGAAAAGAGAAAGTAATAAAGCATTTATCCATAATAACATTTTTTATTCTATGCATCGGACTAACTAACATTCGGAGTTATAAATTAAATCAAGATTTAACTTTAATTCTAATCGAAAAGTTTGAACTCGAAACTTGAATGATTGTGTTCCTGTTTGTAGCTTGATAATAATCGAATTTATTTTTACAAAAAGCATTGGAGGGATTCCATCCAGAATGAGCTGAAAAAACCTGAAATCGTGCTCGACCATCTTCGATTTGGATAATACTTTGCCCATATTTTCAGTATGATAGACCAAGTATTTTCGCAGGAGAGGAGACCCTTTTGACTCAAGGGTAATTTTTGAAAAGGGCCTATGTGTTTTTGCACACATACTTTAAAAAATGTAAGAATGTCGAGAGCAGTTGGCTGTAGAAAAAATTTTACTAAGAAAGAGTTGTAGGAAACTAATAAGGCTTTATAAAAAAAATATACACGGAATTTTTTTTCGTTTTTTTATTAAAAAAAATAAATAAAAATAAACATCAAAATTCAAATAACAAAAAAACCTATTTTTAATTTTTTTTTTATATTTTTTTTTTTTTAAATTTTTAGAAAGCAGAAGTTTTGAAAACAACTCTAGGATGGACAAACTTTCAATAAAAAAGTTTTTCTAAGAGCAACTTTTGAGGCATTTTTGAAAATTTCATTACTTACGGGAAAAAGTTCAGTTTGATGTCAGTATATGTGAAAATGGCTTATTTTCTACAAAAAATTGATTTTGATGAAAGTAAATTTGAAATATCTCGAAAACGGTTATATTTATGAAGGTTTATCGATATGAGCACTATCGTTTGAAATGATTTTTATAATCATATACTGACATCAAACTGAACATTTTGCCGTAAATAATGAAAATTTCAAGAATGCCTTAAAAGTTGCTCTTAGAAAAACTTTTTTATTAAAAGTTTGTCCATCCTGGAATTGTTTTCAAAACTTTTGCTTTCTATTCAAATTTCTATTAAAAAAATATTAAAAAAAAAAAAATCAAAAACACGTTTTTTTTGGTTATTTGAATTTTGAGGTTTATTTTTATTTTCTTTTTTGTAAAAAACGAAAAAAAAAAAATTCCGTGAATATTTTTTTTACAAAGCGTTATTAGTTTCCTACAACTCCTTGTAAGTAATTTTTTTTCTACCACCAACTGTTCTCGAACTACATTTTTTTAAAGTATGTGTTCAAAAACACATAGGCCCCGAAATTACCCTTGAGTCAAAAGGGTCTCTTCTCCTGCGGAAAATACTTGGTCTATTATACTGAAAATATGTGCCAAGTATCATCCAGATCGAAGATAGTCAAGTTTGGTGACTGACCGATTTGGCGTGGAATTGGGATTTTTTTTTTTATATTTAAAATGAAGTTAGTTTCGGTTAAACCCATTCGATACCAATTTATTTATTACATGTACTTTATAAGGGTTACAGCTTTTTCAGTGGTTTTAATTTATTTAATTAAAAAAAGCACGGATTTTTTTATGTGCCAAGCCATTCAGACTATCCTGAAGCTGAATTCCGATCCTAAATTTCATCGAAAAGAAAGAAATTCATGCATATTAGGTATATGTAGAAATTTCTATCTCTTAGTTGAAATTTATGCCGGAATTCAGCTGCTCGAGTGCTAATTGTTGACAAAAGGGTGTACCGTTTAAAATCCGCACACACTTAACTTTCTCTAACTTTGATGATTGTCTGTCAAATGGATAAGATGTCGTCTCTTTATAAATTCAGGCTCCTTAACGTTGTGAGTTGATTTCATCAGGTGCGCAAAAATTTTCAAAATGGCGACGAAAGAACAGTGTGTGCGCGAAAATGCTTTGCACGAGTACTTTGAGAATAAGGATCTGTCACACCGTGGCATCGGAAAAAAAGTTGGGAATTGCGAATTCCACGGTGTCTGGTATCATAAAACGGTTCGAAAAACGTCTGACGGAAGCGAAGATCTGGAAAAAAGCCGTCAGGTCAACGAGAACGCGGTGTTTGGGGCCTTTAAAGGGAAACTAAACGCCACAGCTCGAGATGTTGCTAAACAGTTGCATGTGAGTAAGACTTTCGTGCAGAATACCAAAACTCGAGCTGGACTACGTACGTTTAAGGTTCAGAAGTCCCCAAACCGTAACGAGAATCAGAATACGGTCGCAAAAAGCCGTGCGCGGAAGTTGTACGAACAGAAGTTAAGGTGATACTCTAAGGAAGCCTTAGCGTGAAACTTCAAAGGCACAAATGTTAGCTTCCACAAAACATACAAATTTGAAATTGATACTCTCTGTTCGTAGTTTGTGCCTTAAAAGTTTCACACTAAGGCTTCCTTAGAGTATCACCTTAAGTCGTTTTAGAATGTGCTCCTTCATAATGGCCCAGTATTTTTCTATTGGGTGCAGTTCCGGACTGTTTGGGGGGGTTCAGATCTTTCGGCACGAAATCGACATCATTCGCCTTATCCCACTCTAGCACGGCCTTCGTGTAGTGGCATAATGCCAAATCCGGGCAGAAGATCGTCGGACCGTCGTGAGCCTTCAGGATAGGGAGAAACCGCTTTTGGAGACACTCTTCCAGATACACCTGTCCATTCATGGTGCTTGCGGTAACGAAAGGTGTACTCCGCTTTCCGCAAGTCAGCAGTTCCATTTCCAGTTTTAATTTTTTTGATCGATTTTTCTACGATTATGTTGAAACTTTGCACAGTTGCTTGTTAATGTCGAACGTGCCATTTTACATATTTGGTTCCCTAGTTTTGTACACGACTAACACTTGAAAAGGGCTTATGCAAAAATGATACGCATCAATAGAAAAACATATATCTTGCGAACGATTTGTTGATTGAGATGGTGTCTTCGAAGAAGTTGCGGATAAGTATTGTGTCTTTCAAGAAAAAGTATACACTGTAAATTTTTTTTTACAAAAAAGTAATCAAAATTATTAAAAAAATAAACTTACCCAAATTGCATATCTTTTTAAATTATTTTATTTATATTTATTTTGTAGTTAAGGTACTGACACTGTGCATTTGCTAGGCAAATCATAAATAAAAAAGTTATGAATTATGTTAGAAATAATTTTTTTCCAATATACTACCGATAGTTTTTGAATATCTTTGAAATAGTGTTAATATTAAAAAAAAACATTAAATTTACAACAAAAAACCTCGTACTACTTAAATTGCCCAATGTTGTTATTTTCGATATACTCGTAGGTTAAAATTCAGTTATCGCATAATTTGAGCAATTTTTGCTCTTTTGAGATGTTATTCGTAAGTGTCCAAGTAAAAGTATTTTTAACAAAAAGCCCAATTAATTTCCTTAAACTTTGCTGTTCACAGTTTTTTAATCATACGCATGAGTTAAGATACAATTAATTATGAGTAAGAGACGGTATGGGAAAAGTGTATTTTTCTGTTAGCCCCATCTACGGCGAGCTAGTTTAGCAAATTAATTATATCTTAACTTATGCGTATGATTAAAAGCTGTGAACAGAAAGTTTAAGAAAAATAATTGGGCTTTTTGTTAAAAATATTTTCAAGATTGGACAGATTTCCATACCCGCCCGCATGAAAATAATGGGTTGGGACAATTCTTTTGACACCTAAAAACGCTCCAAATCTCGATTAGAGCCATATTTTCGGAGATAAATTGATTTAAAGATTTCCATACCCGCCAGCCTGAAAATAATGGGTAGGGACAGTTATGAAAAAAAAATTGACACCTATATGCTCCAAATCTCGATTAGAGCCAATTTTACGGAGATAAATCGATTTAAAGATTTCCATACCCGCCAGCCTGAAAATAATGGGTTGGGACAATTTTTTTTACCAATTTTTTTTTTTACGCCTAAAAGCGCTCCAAATCTCGATTTATTTATTTATTTATTTCGTCAACCAACGTAGACTAGTACAACTAATACAGTTTTGTTTTCTTAAATATATATTTATATAAAAAAAAATTAGTGTCAGCTTTCTTCTCTTTTCTTTTATGAGTTGTTATTTCTTATGGAATAAAAATATTGCTTTAGTTTATGCCAAGACATTGTAAAGTCAATGGTTTCGCAGTGTTTATTGTAAGAGGCCATCATGCGGTTTAATGGCCCATATTTTGCATAATTTGTTCGATGATGTTTTATGGCAAATAAATTTCGATTTCGGAGTTGCCGAGTGGGTGCATGGAAATTTAATTTTGATAAAAGTTCTGTTGAGTCAATTCGCTGCGAAACGATATCATATACAAATGAAACCATTGCATATTCACGACGCTCTTTTAATGTTTGTATGTTTATAAGCATGCAACGTGCTTCATATGATGGAAGAGTAAATGAAGTCCAACCTAATTTACGAAGAGCGTATAATAGAAATTGTTTTTGTACTGATTCTAATCTTTCTTCGTGCGTGATTGAAAATGGAGACCATACAATGCTGCAATATTCCAGTATTGACCTCACATAAGCAATATATAGTGTTTTAAAGGTGTAAGGGTCCTGAAAGTTATAGCAAAAGCGCTTGATAAAGCCTAGCATGTTATTTGCCCTGTGAATAATTGTATTGTAATGGTCTATGAAAGTTAGCTTAGAGTCTAAGATAATTCCTAAATCCCTAACTCTTTCACATTTGTCTACAGTTTGATTTCCTAATGCAATTGAAATGTTTGAAGTTGTTCTTTTTCTACTAAATGATATTAAGTTACATTTTTTACATTCAATTCTAGTAGACTTTTTTTGCACCATATGTAGAATAGGTGTATTTCATTCCGGAATATATTGATGTCTTCTTCATTTCTTATTTCCAAAAAGAGCTTCATGTCGTCGGCATAAATAAGCAATTTAAGTTTTTTGAGAATGTAAGATATGTCGTTTACGTATAGAATAAAAAGGAGAGGTCCCAAATGAGAGCCTTGGGGGACGCCTGAAGTGACTTGAATTGGGCTCGATTTCTTTCCGTTGAATTTAATTATTTGTTGGCGGTTAGTTAAATATGATTCAAGCCATTTCAGGAGCCCTGACTTAATTCCAATTTTTTGCAGTTTAAAGAGTAACATTGGTATGTCAATGCGGTCAAATGCCTTGCTAAAGTCTGTATAGAGAGCTTCTACGTGGTTTCCATTATCCATTGCATTCAATGAATAGTCTATAAATTCAAGTAAGTTGGTCGAGGTCGAACGACCCTTGAAAAAGCCGTGTTGCATGTCAGTAATTCTATTTTTGATTTGGAGAAATAATTTTTCGTTGATAATTGACTCGAAGAGCTTAGGAATGCAAGAGATAATGGCTATACCACGATAATTACGTACGTCAGATTTTCGACCAGACTTAAAGATAGGTACTAGAAATGAGCTTTTCCAAATTTTAGGGAAGGTTCCGGATTCCAGGGACATATTAAAAAGCCAAAACAATGGAGCAGTGAGTTCCATTGCTAGACATTTAATAAAAACTGGAGGAATTCCGTCAGGTCCAGGACCTTTTGAGGCATCTAAATTTTTTAAAGCCTGCAAAATGTCCTGCATTTGAAGTTGATTGAGGCCAATGTCCCTTGAAAATTCTGGATAAAATGCAAAATAATCGCGGTCACGATCTTCTTCAGAAAATGTCGTATAAATTTCTTGGAAAAATTTTGCGAATAGATTACAGTTTTTTTTCCGAACTATCACCGACATTTTCGTCTAGATGCATTATTGAAGGAAAATTGTCAGATTTTAATTTCGTTTTTACGTAATTAAAGAAGTTCTTCGGACAGGACTTTATTTCACGTTCAGTTTTTGCATTATATTCTTCAAATGCAGTACTGATAGCTAAATTCAGTTGATCGCATAGATCCAAATAAATTAATAAATTATTACTACTATTGTGTTTTTTCTAAATTTTATGTGCTTTTTGCTTCCGATTTTTCAAGTTTTTTATTTGTCTGTTAAACCAGACTGGATTTTGTGTGTTTCTGTTACGTCTTTTTTTCTTCAAAGGTATTTCTTCCGAAATTATTTCTGTTAAAATTTTGTAGAACACGTCTATACCAATTTCGACATTTCCTACATTCCTTAAAATTAATTGCCAATTGACACTGTTTAATTTAAATTTTATTTTTTCGTAGTCTGCTAATTTGTATTCAAAGACTTCTTCGTATTCGCAGTCGTTGGGTCTTTGGTTTTCATGCACAAATAAAGAATATTCAATTGCTGTGTGAAACGCTTCATTTTTCCACAGTGGATTTAGTGATTCGGTCACACAGAAATCTTCATAAATATTCGTTAGTGAAAAGTCCAAATAGCAATTTTGTTGGTTTTTGATGTGGTTAATTTGGTTCAGTCCTAAATTAGCAGTTTTGTCAAAAATGAACTGCAATGTTTCATTATCCCCAACGACTGGGAGTAAGATACATTCATTTTCAGAGTCCAGAATGAAGTCAGCATGGCGTTGATTAAAGTCTCCATAGATGTGAACTTTAACCTCAGGAGGAAGGTCAGATAGAATTTGTTCAGCACTTTGGAAGAAGGCTTCATAAGTGCTTTTATGAGCATGGTCTGGTGGAAAATACACTGATGCGAACACGTGCGTTTCACCGGCTATGTGTGATTTCACCCAAATATGCTCAAATTCTGTAAATTTTGGTGTAAAGATAATTTCTGAGTTAAAATTGGCCGAAAGAGCTATAAGAACTCCACCACCTGACTTCTTCTGAGTTGCATGAAAATTTCTGTCGTCTCTGAATACATTAAAGGCATTTCCAAAGATTTCTTCACTTTTTACGCTTTCGTCCCAGCTTGTTTCAGTTGCCAGAATGACCGAAAAGGATGAGCATAATAAATGTTGATAAATTTCCTTCATTTTAGCTGGGCTTTTCATGCGATTGAAATTTTGACAATAAATCAAAATTTCAGTCGCATTCTGTCTGTGTGAAGAAATTGTTGGAAATACGTCGGTTGATAAAGTATGGTCATTGTTATTATTAGTTACCTCAGTCTCATGCCGAGCATCGTTATATAGAAATAATGAGTCTTCCTCAAGGTGCGTCAGCGGCGTTGAAAATTTACAGGATTGTAAAATTTGAGGGCGGCCTCCCTAGTAGATTGTAGCCGTTGCGTGCGTTCACTGGACAGGAATGTACGGTAGGATTGCAGGTCTGCCAAGGCGTCGTTTCGAGTAATTCCAAGTTCTTCATGGACGTCCAGGAAAATTTCGTGCAGGAGATTTCTATCTTTTGGTAGTCCTTCAGCTGCTAGCATTAGAATAGCACTGGTTTTGGTTTTTTTTTTTTTTTTTAACTCTTTATTTGTTCCAAATTCAAAATAAATTACATTTCATTTTTAACCTAGGTGCTCCAGTTACTGCAGTAACTTACCAGCCTTAATTGTTATGATCTATATCTAAGTGTTTTTACATTGTTCCTGTCTTGGCAATTCAGTATTTTAAACAGGTTTTTTTAAACCTGCATGTCAGTATAACAATTGATAGCTTAAAACTAAATAACTAAAACTAAATCTTATCTAAGTATAAAGGGAATTAATCGTTGCAATTGAGGATTAGAACGATTTTTGCCGGAAATTATTAATTATTTTGTTGGACATTTGTGCTAAAGTCTCAACATTCGAAATTCTATGTACTTCGGTAGTACTGTACCAGGGAGGCAACTTCAAAATCATCTTCAGAATTTTGTTCTGAATCCTTTGAAGTGCTTTTTTCCTGGTAGTGCAACAACTAGACCATATTGGCACAGCGTAAAGCATGGCCGGTCTAAAAACTTGTTTAAATATTAGAAGTTTATTTGTCAGGCAAAGTTTGGATTTCCTGTTTATAAGAGGATACAAACATTTTATATATTTGTTACATTTGGCTTGAATGCCCTCAATGTGATCTTTAAAAGTTAATTTATGGTCAAGTATTAATCCAAGATATTTCACTTGGTTTGACCAGGAAATTGGAACTCCGTTCATAGTGACTATGTGACTACAACTAGGTTTCAAAAAGGAAGCCCTGGACTTAAACGCGTCGAAAGGGTCTGGACCTGACGGCATCGCACCCATATTTTTGAAAAACCTTTCTGAAGAACTCGCATTTCCTCTAGAGCGTCTTTTCAACATGTCTCTGAAAAATGGAAAATTCCCTGAAATTTGGAAATCATCTTATTTGGTACCTATTTTCAAATCAGGTGCAAAATCAGACATTCGAAATTATCGTGGAATTGCTATTATTTCTTGCATTCCAAAGCTTTTTGAATCAATCGTAAACGGCAATATTTTTCAGCAGGTGAAAAATCTAATTACAAGTAAACAGCACGGCTTTTTTAAAGGTCGCTCAACTACCTCTAATCTTCTAGAATATGTATCTTTCATTATTAAAGCGTTGGACAGTGGCAAGCACGTTGAAGCGCTATACACCGACTTCAGTAAAGCATTTGACCGCATCGACATACCATTAATAATCCTCAAATTGCAGAAAATAGGAATGGAACCTGGACTTTTGAATTGGCTTCAATCATACCTAACACATCGTAAACAAATAGTTCGCTTTCAAAATAAACTTTCAGAACCAATTTCAGTCACCTCTGGGGTACCGCAGGGTTCTCATTTAGGCCCACTTCTTTTTATTTTGTACATAAACGACATTTCCTACATACTTAAAAAATAAAATTGCTTGTATATGCAGACGACATGAAGCTCTTTATGGAAATAAGTAATTCTAGCGATGCAGAAGAATTCCAGAATGAAATCAATATATTCCACACCTGGTGTAGTAAAAGTCTACTTAAACTGAACGTAAAAAAATGTACTGCAATAGCATTTAGCAGAAAAATTGAAACACCGCATATTGAAATATCATTAGGCAACCAAATAGTAGAAAAAAGCAAAATTGTAAGAGATCTAGGTGTAATCCTAGACTCCAAACTAACTTTTATAGAACATTATAATACTATCATTAGTAAAGCAAACAGAATGCTAGGCTTCATCAAAAGGTTCAGTCATAATTTCGAAGACCCATACACTATTAAGCTTTTATATACCACATATGTAAGGCCAATTCTGGAATACTGCCACCAAGTATGGAATCCATACATTTCCATACACGAAGAACGCATAGAATCTGTCCAAAAACAATTCCTTTTATATGCTTTACGTAAATTGAATTGGACTGCATTTCCATTACCATCTTATGAAGCGCGCTGCATGCTCATCAATATACAAACACTTAAGGAGCGCCGCCAATTTGCAATGCTTTTCTTCATCAACGACATTATTTCAATGCGCATAGATTCGGCAGAAATTCTCGCACAATTAAATTTTTACACACCTTGTCGATATCTTAGAACACGGAATTTATTTTCAGAAACATCGTACAGAACAAACTATGCAAAAAATAGCCCAATCAATCGAATGATGCGCCTATATAATTTGCATTGCGGAACTATTGACATCACTATGTCCAAGCAGCAAATACAAACTAAGCTAAAACAGAATAGAATTAATGCATAGTATGTAAGTAAACATTGTAATAATCATTGTATGTAGTCTACACAGGCTTGACGAAATGAAATAAATAACTTATGTGGAAATATTATAAGTTGAGTTTTGGAAGCGTTGGGAGAAATCTTCCATTTTTGTAAATAAGAAGAGAAAATATCTAAACTTTTCTGAAGTCTACTGCAAATAACACGAAGACTTCTTCCTTTAGCGGAAATGCCTGTGTCATCAGCGAACAAAGATTTGTGGCAACCCTGAGGCAAATCAGGGAGGTCCGAAGTGAAAATGTTATACAATATAGGCCCAAGAATGCTACCCTGAGGAACTCCTGCCCTAACAGGTAGTCGATTAGATTTGGAATTTTGATAATTTACTTGAAGAGTTCTGTCAGTTAAATAATTTTGAACTAATTTCATAATATAAAGTGGAAAATTAAACTTTTTCAATTTAGCAATCAAACCTTCATGCCAAACACTGTCGAATGCTTTTTCTATGTCTAGAAGAGCAACTCCAGTTGAGTGGCCTTCAGATTTGTTTGAACGAATTAAATTGGTAACTCTCAAGAGTTGATGAGTAGTTGAATGCCCATGGCGAAATCCAAACTGCTCATCTGCAAAAATTGAGTTCGTATTGATGTGAAGCATCATTCTATTCAAAATTATTTTTTCAAAAAGTTTACTTATTGAAGAAAGCAAACTTATTGGACGGTAGCAAGAAGCTTCAGCTTAGAGATGAACTAGCCTAAGGCTAAAAATCTCTTTAATAAAGCTTTAAAAAAAAAGAAGCTTCAGCTGGATTTTTATCCGGCTTCAAAATTGGAACAACTTTTGCATTTTTCCATTTATCAGGAAAGTATGCCAAATGGAAACATCTGTTAAATAATTTTACTAGGAAAGACAAGGTACTCTCTGGGAGTTTTTTGATGAGGATATAGAAAATTCCATCATCACCTGGAGCTTTCATATTTTGAATTTTTTTAGTTATAGACCTTACTTCGTCCAAATCAGTCCCCCAGGAATCATCAAAAATATTTTCCCGAGAGAAAATATTCAGAAAATCCCGAGCAACCTGATTCTCAATAGGACTAGTAAGACCCAAACTGAAATTATGGGAACTCTCGAATTGCTTAGCAAGTTTCTGAGCTTTTTTCCAAATTTGTGATCAAAATTTTACCACCTTCTTTAAGCGCTGAAATAGGCTTTTGAGGTTTTTTCAAAATTTTTGTGAGTTTCCAAAAGGGTTTGGAACTCGGGTCTAATTTAGAAATATTATTTTCAAAAGTTTTGTTCCTCAGGGCAGAGAATCGCTTTTTAATTTGTTTTTGCAAATCCCGCCAGATAACTTTCATGGCAGGATCGCGTGTTCTTTGATATTGTCTCCTACGGACATTTTTAAGACGGATCAAGAGCTGAAGATCATCGTCTATTATAATTGAATCGAATTTAACCTCGCATTTTGGTACTGAGGCAGCTCTTGCTTTAACTATAGAAGTAGTCAGAGATTCAAGAGCATAATTAATTTCATCTTTGGTTTGCAAAGGAATGTTTGGATCGAAGTTATATTCCATAAATGTTCGATATTGCTCCCAATCAGCCCTATGGTAATTGAAAGTAAAGCTGTTGGGATTAGAAATTATTTCTTGGGATATTTCAAAAGTTACTGGAAGGTGATCAGAACCGAAGTCAGCATGGGTAACCAATTGGCTACAAAGATGACATGAATCAGTTAAGACCAAATCAATAGTTGAGGGATTTCTTGCAGAAGAAAAGCATGTTGGGCTGTTTGGATATTGAATAGTGTAATAACCTGCAGAACAATCATCAAACAGAATATTACCATTGGAATTGCTTTGAGCATTATTCCATGAGCGGTGTTTTGAATTAAAATCACCAATAATGAAGAATTTAGACCTATGACGGGTAAGTTTCTGGAGGTCACCCTTGAGAAAACTCTTTTGCTGGCCTACGCATTGGAATGGCAAATAGGCAGCTATAAACGTAAGTTGTCCAAATTTTGTTTCAACAGAAACTCCTAAAGTTTCAAAAACTTTGGTTTCAAATGAAGAAAGAATTTTATGTTTGATTCGTCTATGAATAATGATGGCAACGCCACCACAGGGTCCATCAAGACGATCATTTCTATAAATCAAGTAATTTGCGTCCTTCTTAACCTTATGGTCAGGTTTAAGGAACGTTTCAGTTATAACGGCAATATGCACGTTATGAACTCGCAAAAAATTAAATAGCTCGTCTTCATTATCTTTAAAAGATCGAGCGTTCCAATTTAAAATGTTTAATGCTTTAAAATCCATTACTGAATTTTAAAGTCATGACAATATTATTAGCAAATTTTACTCCAGTTTGAATAGCATCAAACATGGAGTTAGATTTAAGCATATCAGAAATCATGTCAATTAATGAATTCTGTAAAAATTCCATTTTAGGGGCAGTAATGCTTCCTAAGTCAAAATTGTCAAAATTTTCGTTAGAACGTTGGTTAGTATTTTGATTTCTACCCGCTGCAATAGCAGCATAGGTAGCTCCATTAACTGGCTGAACATTGTTAGCAGCGAGGGGAGTAGGTACAGATGAAACATTTGAAGCAGGGGTGATATTTGTACCTATGGGTACGAATGTAGAATTTGTTCCTCGCTGACCGTTGTTAACAGCAGAGGAATTTGTACCTGGTCGGAAACGTGGAGCGTTTCCTACCTGTCGGTTAGAACGAGATTGTAGGATCGCTTTGCGAGTCTTTTGCGTGAGAGGAATCACCACAATTCATGCATTTAGCTGGCATGTAGCAATTTTTAGTTCCGTGACCCCATCCCTGACACTTACGGCACTGAGTGAGGTTTTGGAAATTTCCTCCAGTCTTCCTGAAGTGTTCCCACTTCACTCGGACATGGAGCATAAGGCTAGCTTTTTCTAAGGCCTTAAGGTTGTTTAGTTCACTAGACTTGAAGTGAACTAAATAAAAATCATTAGAAATCCCGTTGCGCGAATCGCCAGGACGGGATTTCATTTTCATTTTGATTACTTGGAGTGGCACAACTCCAAGTAATTTTGCCAGTTCATCTTTGATCTGATCCAGGGATTCACCACTGGGCAGTCCTTTCATGACAACCTTGAACACACGTTCAGATTTGGTGTCGTAAGTAAAAAAATTGTGCTTCTTCTCAGTAAGATACTTGAGAAGACATTTAAATCCGTCCAAGGTTTCAGCCAATACACGGCATTCACCCCGACGTCCAATTTGTAGTGAAAACATAACTTTCACGAAATTCAAAAGTTCCATGCGAAGAGCATGGAAATCGGTAGTGGTTATCACAATAGGGGGAATCTTTTCTTTCTTGGCATTAAGACGGGAAAGTTTACTAGAATTTTTCTTGGATGATGGATCATTCTCATCATCCGTGAGCAAATCAAATTGATTACTCAAATTAATTTCATCAGAAGGGGGGTCAAGAGTTTGCCCCTTTCTTTTGCGTTTAGGCGCCATGGCGGCAGTAAATTTTTATCCAAATCGACTTCCAAGCAGATTACTATAAGAATCTGAAGGATCGAAGAGGAATTTTCCAAATCGATATCCAAGAAGGATTACCTCGGGTAGGGTCCAAACAAGGATCGAAGAGGAATAAGAGGAGTTGAACAAGGTAGAAATTTTTTACAGGTTGAGCACTGAAAAGTGCTGTTTAAATTTGTTGTAGCTTTAGGTAGTAGTAACACTTCCTTAAGCAAAAAGCAAATAGATCCGCACGGCAAGAGAGCACGATGCGGACTGCACTGGTTTTGGTGATTCCGCGAATACATGTTGATGATGGCTGGTCATGCAGGAAGGAGAGGTAGGTCCGAACAATGTCCATAATTTTCGGGTCCCTTAGACGCGCCTTCAGGAAGCGTTGGTCGCCAGTTACGGACTGTTCAGTAAGTCTCACTATTGGCGGACGCATGGGGTCCAGAAGAGGAGGGTGTTCTCGCTCAGTTGGTTTTTCAGTTCGATAAGGGTTAATAGTTTCCCCTTTTTCGAAATTAATGAAATTTAGTCCGCTTTCTTTGGGTGGCTGGGAAAATTGTATTCGTGCAGCAGCCAAAAGTTCTTTATCCAAAGGTAATGCAGTGTTGTTGTAGAGATGGCTGCTTCGGGTCCTGTTGTTGTTGATGTTGTTGTTATTGCTGTTGTTGTTGTTATTGTTGTTGTTGTAGTTGTTGTTGTTGCTGTTGTTGTTGCTGTTGTTGTTATTGTCGTTGTTGTTGTTGCTGTTGTTGTTGTTGTTGTTGTTGTTGTTGTTGTTGTTGTTGTTGTTGTTGTTGTTGTTGTTGTTGTTGTTGTTGTTGTTGTTGTTGTTGTTATTGCCAATAGTGTAGTTGTTACTGCCGCTGTTTTTGTTGGTATTGTTGTGGGGGTTGTTACCTGGTTTCTTTTCTCGTTTTTTGCGCCTAAGTCTGGCTTTTTCCTCGTTTTTTTCCTGGAGACGGCGGGAATATTTACTGAGATAAATCGCCAGCCTGAAAATAATGGGTTGGGACTATTTTTGTACCAAAATTTTGTTGACACCTTAAAACGCTCCAAGTCTTGATTAGAGCCATATTTACGGAGATAAATCGATTTAAAAATTTCCATACCCGCCAGCCTGAAAATAATGTGTTGGGACAATTTTTTTTACGATTTTTTTTACACCTAAAAACGCTCCAAATCTTGATTAGAGCCATATTTACGGAGATAAATCGATTTAAAGATTTTCATACCCGCCCGCCTGAAAATAATGGGTCGGGACCATTTCTTTTTACCAAAATTTTTTGGACACCTAAAAACGCTCCAAATCTCGATTAGAGCCATATTTACGGTTTAAAGATTTCCAGAACCGCGGTACATTTTATTGTTTTTTATTGTGAAAAATTTTGATTTCATAGAATTTGTTGTAAACCTATTGGGGTGACTATTTCATTATTTGACCAATACAATAGAATAACAATAACATTAATAGTCAACAACAGAATCTATTGTATTGTATTGATATTTTATTGTAATTTAATGGTTATTTTTATCCAGGTATGTAAGTCTTTATACGTGGTTCGAATAAAACTCGTCCACCATCTGAATACCATCCTACCGTCTAACTGATAACACCGCAACTCACTCTCGATCGCTTCCCAACCCAGCAGGGGAAATGAGTTCCTGCACGCGATACGATCCATTCACTCACTGCTCTCGCGCTCTCGCGAATCGCATGCACTTGCACTTGCACTTTAGTTCCTTGCTCTTGGCCGCCGCGGCTGTCGCGTGCTCTCTTTCTCCATCAATGCCAAACAATCTCAACACAACACATCTTCGCCAGCATGTGCGACGGTATGCACACGCCAGGCAGCCCGCCAGTCAGGCAGATTGTGAATGTGTTTGGTCCTGGTTTTTTTTGCAACAAATTCGTTCTTTTTTCATGACCGTCACCAGCTACTGCGAAGCCGTTTGCTTTTTTGCTCGTTTGGACGCGCTTGTTCTGCCCATGCGCATTCGATTTGTTATTTTAGACATTTTATTCTGTCCCGCGTGCCGGGCGCTCCTGCCTTACAGTTACCGCCACCGCACTGACTGTTGTCTGTCAGTCGCTGTATCACATTCGAGCGGGGAGCTGCACTGTACACAGTACACATTATATGCAGCTTCTCTTTTGACTTCTGCTATCGTTTTTCCCGGGAGTGGGTGAGAAGCTTATTTGGGGACATGTGCCAGGTGCAGATGGGTTGGACTACAAGAGGATGTCTTCATGTCGATGGCACGCCTGGGTAGTTGAAGTGCAATTGAAAATGCAACCGAACTTATTGTCACACCAGTTAGTTGGCAGGTATTTGATCGTGGTACATAAATTTGTTATAAGGTTATTTGAGAAAATTATTTTGCTATTTGGCTTCTCCGTCCCAAATTTCTAGGGCCACTTTGGTCACCAGAATAGGTTTATTGCAGGCCGATTTTTTATATTCCACAGAACTCAGTGGCTGGCCTCCATAAAAAAGTCGAACAAAACCTAAAATGAATTTGAAAATCACATATTAGGTAAATTTTAGGAAGCTGATTTAATTTTTGACGACAAAAGTCATCATAATTGTGCACCATAAAGTGCGATTTTACCTTTCAGATACTTATGAACCCAATCATTTCATTTCGGTTCAGACCCATTGAAAACTACTGGGCAATTATGAAGAGGGAACTGAAGGCAAAAGGTACAGTCATCAAAACGGAATGGCTTCGAAACCGGGACGAATAATTCGTATAGTATATTTTTCTTAAAATATAAGGAATAGTATGCACTTGAGGGAAAACCGTTTTCAATTCCTTTAATTCAAATCCGAAAGAGACTCAAATGATGTTGTTCCATTACTAAGTGGGCCTTGGTTTAGCTGCCATTTTATGAACAGTGGTTTAATGTGTCTTTAGGTGGTGTCAGTACATTATGTATTTGCTTTGAGGCGAACTGGCCATTTTGGCCTACAATGTCTGTTTTTAATACTGGTGCTTGGCGAGATTATTTCCTAATGTAGCAATGAATTAAATTCGCTATTTAAGGGGAAATACAAATTAAATTTTTTTTATCGATCTTTTATATTTTACTTTAAATTTTTTTAAAAAATGCTACGAGCACGAGGAACGAGTGATCTATGGCCCCGGTATCGCCGATTAACCGTATGTTCCAGAAATCATGTTTTTACACAACCCAAAACTTTAAACACGTTTTTCTAGAAACGGTGTTTTCCAAATTGGCGGGAAAGATAACTCAAAAAGTTCTCATCCAAATGACTTGAAACCTGGAGCATCTTAAAGGAAATAGATTTTTACTTTATGTGAACCGCTGATATCATAACAATAAATAATTTTCAGGTCTGCCTAAAGTGGAAAAAAAAACAGTGAAAATTCAATTAGGTTCACATAGAACAAAAATCTTTTCTGAATAAGGTCCAATTGATAAAAGTAAGTTTTGTTCATTTTTCAGGTCTCTAGAACGCCCGCCAATTACCAATCCCCACCGGAGGCGACCTCCTTCCGATGAGACCCCAAGGAGACACAGAGGTCAAACACCAATGAAAAAAATCTCAAATGTTGAGGAAAATTTAAGCAATTTAATGCAAAAACCCCCAAACGTTTGCGTTGTTTCATTTGCTCACAAAATATTCCGAAAATCGTCGAGTTTTTGACGTGTTACTTGTACTTAAGCTTATAACATGTATGGTGGTGAGCTAATAAAAAATAATGTTTTTTTTTTACAGAACAGGGAAAGTCTATACAAACTGTTTTTAATATTTTTTGGTATAAGAAATTGTGAAAACAAGGTTGTCAACCTCTCAAGATTGCTCGTTCCTTTTCCGTCAACTTCGCTACATAAACTGTTTATTTTTTGCCCATCTCGAAGTGCAACTCATGTTGAATGTGACGTTCCGTCTCAAGCACTACAGTACAGGATTGTTGTTCTGTTCATGTAGCTTGTTAATAATTTCTCACTTTTCCAATCCACCAGAACCCAGAACCGCTATGATAAACGGGTAGGCACTTATTTACTCGCACCTTACGAAGATTTATTATTTGTTTATCGATTCGTAATCCGAGCGCACTATGAAGAGAGTGAGTAGCACAACTGAATCTTGCTTTGGTGTGTCGATCATGGTGCAGTAAGGTGTAAAATTTAAAATGACGAATTACATGCCATGAAAGTGAAAAATATAACGCGTTCGTACAGCCAAAGGCATGTAGGCATATGATGAAGGGTAGGGGTGTATAAAACGCCCCAACGGTGCAAAACGCCCCCACTGCATTTCTAATCATCCACGATTATTATAAATACACAAAATCCTATGTCATTTTTGGAAAGCATATTTAAAAAGATATTTATTCCATAATTGTGCGGTATACAAACATCTAATATTGACGCTTTTTTTTTTGGAGCATTCTATAATTTGACTGTAGAGTATATTCTCCCTTTGTTGTTGGGACATACGATATGATAGATGGGGCAAAATACGCGTAAGTGAAGAACCTACCCTAATAAAAACATACCATACCGGAACGATAGCTAAAATTATAAAACCATTCCACAAATGGTTTGGATGATACTCTGAACACGTCGTTAAACAGAATAACCATAAACATTTTATTTATTTTTTAACAGCGACGACACAAAATTATTACTACTTATTTCTAACTTCCAAAACAACTGATATTCTTGATTATTCCGTTAATCAACGCATCCGTGGCGGTACAACGAAAATAAAATAAATTTTTTGACACGTTTTGATTTTTCTAAAAGTATTGGAAGGTATATAAAAAATCCAAAAAAATCAGTTTATTCCTGTCCTTAAAAAAAAATCACGAGTTATTTTTTTCAATACTTTCATCATTTTAAAAAGTTGAAATACGAAAAAATCGTAAGGTCTGGTATTGTGGTATTTTATACCCAACCTTTTACCATCATGATGTAGGAGAAATGGTTTTGTACATACCTTTTCTTTAGAATCTCAGGATAACAACTTAATTTCTTGATTTTTTTATTATAATGTTTCGTTAATTAAAAATAAAACCAAAATGTAATTTTATCACCGGCAGCTTCTCGTTAAAGAGAAAACTGTAGGAATAAAGCCATTTATCCTTAAGGGGGGGCGTATTATACCTGTTTACCCTACATATGATTCGCGAATGAGGTGAAGAAGCAAAAAAACATCACTTCATATGCATAGGTTAGTGCATCAAAGGCACAAGTGGAATGCTCGAACACAAGTGGAAGTGCTACAGACATTTATCTTATTGATTCAAACTTGTCAATACTAAGGATTAATCCTAGAGCTGTTAAAATATAAAATCCCATTGAAATCCTGACCTATCTCGATCGCTTTCGCTTTGTCAAGTCGCTCATTGTCGAATATTCAATTATGACGATAAGAACTTAGCTTAGGTCATGTTTCGGTCATTTTTTATTGAAACATGTTCTATGGTTGCCGACATGGACTGATAAGAATATTCATTAAGATTCTGTCGTTGGAAGAATTTTTAAGAGCACGATCGAATGCTTAGGTTAGATTTTTCAAATGCAAAGCATGATGTTGCAGCATTGAACAAAAAATAACCACCGCAAGTTTTTGTGGTCGGCAAAAACCTGGCTAGCATCGAAAACAAAAAAAAAAACAATATTAACTGGGAAGCTATTCCGGAGGATACTCACCCAGCCAGGCAGCGTGGAGATTGCCTGGTGGTGTTTTGGTTCAGAAAATGAAAACGAAACTGAAAATGAAAGAAAAACAAACCAGCTTTTCCTCTTCTTCGGTGTTCCCGAATAGCTAGCTATCTACAGTAAAAAGCGATTGCCGTATGTTTTTCTTGTATTTTCTACTTTGTTTTCATTGTGCGACGCTGTATTTTTGCTTGCTTTAGGTGAGGGTTGGTATGTAGGAAACGGAAACCACCGTTGATATAAATGTGTGTCGGAGGGATACCCACCTACACGGGGCTCGTACTTTTCAGGATTTGAATGAAGTAGGACATGGTTTTTGTCAGTTTGGATAGTTGTTCCAGTTTTCGATTCATCTCAAATAGAACTTAAAATTTTACTGTAAAGCTTCGTGGCACTGAATGCATAATGGACCGAATTTAAGAGGGGCACAAAGGGCTTCGGCCCCGGGTCCTCACATTTTAAATTTTTATATCAAAACTGAGAATTATGTTTCATTTACATAATGTTGATTTTTTATCAAATGATATTTTCTCAATAAATTATAATTTTTTTCATTTGTAGTTAGAAGAAGCATCCACAGGACACTGCCCGTTTTATTTTAATAGGTTTTGATTTTGGCAACATAAGCACAAAACCTTTCTTTTTTGGCACGGGATTCGATTTTGGAACGTCTATGTCTAAGTCTATATGATATCAGGCAAAGGAAAGACTTGTCTAGTGTACACGCTTAACATCAACGTGGCGAAGTATGATCTTAATAACACTTCAAATTGGGCGGCTGCCGCAAATGCAACTCGGCATGCGCAATTCAGATTCGCGCCATTGTAGGTCGTTGCATGATAAACGTGCAGTTTAGGTAGGATGCAATTTAGATCTTCAGCTAAAGGTTTTGGACAATATGGGTGCTATGATAAAATGAACTCATGGATGAGTTTGAAAAGTGCATAGACCGAAATTCCATATTGTAAAATATCACATAAGCGATTTTTGCAAGAGTACAGTAAAAGCCTTCTTCAGGATCGTGGAAAAAACAATTCAAGCTGTTCATCATGATATTTCCCAAACGTCTTCTTCTTCTGCGCTTTCTTCTTCTTCTTCTTCTTCTTCTTCTTCTTCTTCTTCGCATTTCAAGCTTATTGCCTATCGCATATTAGCTTAATGCGTGCTCTTAACTTAGTATTCTAGATGCACTTATTAATTGAGAGCATTCGATGCCTGCACTAAAACTATTTTTGTATTAGTACAATTGTGTGGCAAGTACAATCATACTCTATGGCCGAGACATTTTACAACCCGAAAAATTCCTGACCGGGAATCGAACCCACCCACCTCCAACATGGTCTTGCTGTACTTACCATTACCAATCAGGCTAAGGCCTTGTTGTCCTCTGCTGTCCGAAGAAGTCGTCTCCACTCTACTCGATCCATGGCCACAGTTCGCCAGCCTCGTAGTCTGCGAAGGGTCCGCAGGTCACCTTCTACTTGGTCGATCCACCTTGCCCGCTGCGCGCCTCTTCTTCGTGTTCCTGTTGGGTCGCTTTCTAGAACCATTTTCACTGGGTCGTCGTGCGGCATTCTTACGACGTGCCCAGCCCACCGTAGTCGCCCAATTTTTGCAATGTGGACGATGGATGGTTCTCCCAGCAGCTGGTGCAATTCGTGGTTCATTCGCCTCCTCCACGTTCCGTCATCCATCTGCACTCCACCGTAGATGGTACGCAACACCTTCCGTTCGAAAATACCAAGGGCGCGTTGGTCCTCCACGAGCATAGTCCAGGTCTCGTGGCCGTAAAGGACCACCGGTCTAATCAGCGGCTTGTAGACAGTCAACTTCGTGCGGCGGCGAATTTTATTCGACCGGAGCGTCCTCCGGAGTCCAAAGTAGGCACGATTCCCTGCCATAATGCGTCTTTGAATTTCTCTGCTGGTATCATTTTCGGCGGTCACCAGTGAGCCCAAATACACGAACTCATCGACCACCTCGATTTCGTCACCGTCAATCTGAACTCGGGGTGGGAGGCTAACATTGTCTTCCCTAGAACCTCTTGCTTTCATGTATTTTGTCTTTGATGCGTTGATGGCAAGTCCAATCCGCCTAGCTTCAGCCTTCAGTCTGATGTACGTTTCCGCCATCATCTCAAAGTTCCGTGCCATAATGTCAATGTCATCGGCGAAACCAAGGAGCTGGATGGACTTCCTGAAGATCGTGCCACTCGTGTCTATCCCAGCTCTTCTGATCACACCTTCTAACGCGATGTTAAACAGCAGACACGAAAGTCCATCACCCTGCCGTAACCCCCTTCGAGATTCAAAGGGACTCGAAAGTGTCCCCGATACTCGAACACCGCACATCACTCGATCCATCGTCGCCTTGACCAATCGTGTCAGTTTATCCGGAAATCCGTACTCGTGCATAATCTGCCATAGCTGATCTCGATCGATTGTGTCGTATGCGGATTTGAAATCGATGAACAAATGATGTGTGGGCACGTTGTATTCGCGGCATTTCTGCAGAACCTGCTGAATCGCGAAAATTTGGTCCGTGGTAGCGCGGGCACCCATGAATCCCGCCTGGTATTGCCCCACGAACTCTCTTGCATATGGTGACAGACGGCGGCATAGAATTTGGGAGAGTATCTTGTAGGCGGCGCTCAGCAGTGTGATCGCGCGGTAGTTGCAGCAATCCAACTTGTCGCCTTTTTTGTAGATTGGGCATACGACACCTTCCATCCACTCCTCCGGTAATATCTCCTCCTCCTAAATCTTGGCAATTACCCAGTGCAGCGCTCTAGCCAGTGCTTCACCACCGTATTTCAATAGCTCACTTGGTAGTTGATCTACACCAGTTGCTTTGTTGTTCTTCAGCCGACCGATCTCCTCCTCAACTTCTTGAAGATCAGGGGCCGGTAGCCTGTCGTCTTCTGCGCGTGCTCCAAGGTCTGTTGCAGTGCCACCTTCGTTTTCTGCTGCTTCACCGTTGAGGTGCTCGTCATAGTACTGCTTCCACCTCTCAATCACCTCACACTCGTTCGTGAGAAGGTTACCGTCCAAGTCCTTGCACATATCGGCTTGCGGCACGTAGCCTTTGCGTGAACTATTTAGCTTCTCGTAGAACTTCCGTGTGTCGTTTACGCGGTACAGATTTTCCATCGCCTCGCGATCTCGGTCTTCCTGCTGACGCTTCTTCCTTCGGAAAACCGAGTTTTGTCTGTTCCGCGCTTGTCTGTATCGCTCCACATTCAATCTCGTGCGGTGTTGCAGCATTCTCGCCCGTGCTGCATTCTTCTCCTCTACTAACAGTTTGCATTCGCCGTCAAACCAGTCATTTCTTCGGTCCGGGATTGCAGTACCTAGTGCCGCTGCAGCAGTACTACCTATGGCTGAACGGATGTCCCTCCAGCCATCTTCAAGAGAAGCTGCGCCAAGCTGCTCTTCCGTGGGTAGTGCAACTTCCAGCTGCTGCGCGTAGTCCTGGGCAACTCCGGTGTCCCGTAGTTGCTCAATATTGGGTCGTGGCGTTCGACTTCGACGTGTGTTATGCACCGTCGAGAGTTTTGAGCGCATGCATACTGCAACTAGGTAGTGGTCCGAATCTATGTTCGCACTGCGGTACGTGCGGACGTTGATAATGTCGGAGAAGAATTTCCCGTCGATTAGAACGTGATCGATTTGGTTTTCTGTGTGTTGGTCAGGTGATCTCCAGGTGGCTTTGTGGATATCCTTGCGGGGGAAAAAGGTACTTCGAACTACCATACCCCGGGAGGCTGCAAAGTTCACGCATCGTTGGCCGTTGTCGTTCGATACGGCATGCAGGCTGTTTGGCCCGATTGCCGGTCTATACATTGCCTCCCGTCCTACCTGAGCGTTCATGTCGCCGATGACGATTTTGACGTCCCGTTGCGAACAGCCGTCGTACACCTGCTCCAGCTGCGCATAGAACGCTTCTTTCTCGTCGTCTGGTCTCCCTTCGTGTGGGCAGTGCACGTTGATGATGCTGTAGTTGAAGAAACGGCCCTTAATCCTCAACTTGCACATCCTCGCGTTGATCGGCTGCCAACCAATCACGCGTTGGCGCATCTTACCCAGCACTACAAAGCCGGTTCCCAGTTCGTTGGTGGTGCCACAGCTCTGGTAGAAAGTAGCCGCTCGATGCCCGCTTTTCCATACCTTTTGTCCCGTCCAGCAAAGTTCCTGCAGTGCTACGACTTCGAAGTTGCGTGGTTGAAGTTCGTCATAGATTAACCTATCGCAACCCGGGAAGCCGAGCGATTTGCAGTTCCATGTTCCGAGTTTCCAATCGTAGTCCTTATTTCGTCGCGTAGGTCTGTGCCGATTGTTCCGATCCGTATTTCTTTCTTCGGTATTTGCAACTTTGTTTTTTTTCCAGGGCGGCTTGTTGGGCCTGCCCCAACCCCCTGTCTCGCCGGGGGACCATCGTGCACAGCTCTGTTTAGAGTCCCACGCTGGCACTAGGACGGTGATCAGCCGCTCCTAACATGGAGAACAGACGCCGTTTTGAGCCGCACCTCCATGGTGAGCAGACGCTCAGGTTTGGTGAAGCATTTCCTCTATCACCGTACTATGGTTACCGCGCCAGTGTTCGCGTCGCACCTCTTCACTTTGCTATCGCCGGACTGGCAACATTGCCCAGGCTACGCCAACCAGCTGTGTCCATGTTTCAGCTGGTAGTCTTTTGTTATCATATGACTCGAGGAGGCGTGAAGTAGGAACTTGTGAGGACCAGGGCTAGGTATTCCGCTCCTTCCAGGTTGTCAACTTCACCATTTTGGTCTTGCTGTAGCTGTGCCTTTATCGACTGAGTTAATGGAGTCATGGAGTAGCTATAAAGTAGCAGAAAATCATGCTAAATAAGACTACACGAAACGAAAATCAATTATTTTATCCATGTGTTTCACTTATACATTTTTGCCAAACCTCAGCCTTATACATTCCATAAGACAAACCACATAGGTCCTATAAGATTGCATAAAAGGTATGTGTGACCGCTTATACATTTCATTTGACACATGATCTTCATTAACTTTTTGCATGGCGTCTGCTTATTAGTTGACTTATACATTTTATGTATAATCAGCAATAGAAATTTGCCAAAAGGTATAAGGAAATTTCTATCCGTGTAGAACTTGTTCAAAGGGATGGTATCGTAAAATAGCGATCATTTGCAATAATCTCCTTTTCATGGCAGCACCAAGTATTTTTTTTATCAATCTCATTAGATATTTATGTAAGGATTGATGAATGGATGAAACAGAATGAATTGATAATAATAGTAAATTTAGAGAGTAAAACCATTATTTAATTATTGTATTGATAAAAACATTATAACATCATGATAAAGTCACGATTTCTTACGGTACCGAAGAGGGAACCCAACAAACATTGAATGCTGAATAAGAGCTTATTCAGCTAAAAAATGCCCATCTGTTAATCAACTCAAATTGTTTGTTGGGAATCTTACTGTACCATTGAAACTTAGTACATTGTCAACTTTAATCACCTTTTGAATAATTTTCAGGGATCCGTAATAGTTTTGTACCGTCAATAGTCCTTATACGCCTTCATAAATGGCTATGTACACTTCAGAACACTTTTTCTCAAAAAACCTAAGATTTGAAGAAAAGGATCAATACTAACTTCCTGTGAAAAAAAATTGAGGTCCATTGCAAAAAAGTACATTCAGACATAACGTGGAGTGGTCCAAAAGCAACAAAATCATGAATTAAATGTAAAAAACGTTCGGTTTTGGCACGATTTGATATTGGAAACACTAAACTTTCGGGCTTGTTGTCAAAATCGAACGGGTACTGTACTGCCCAACAAACATTTGCCTATTGAAGAAACGACTTCTTGACGATTTTATTCAACTGCATGCTTAATAATACTTGTACTATTTTTAATAATAACTTCTGTTCAGGCTTTGTTCACACAAATCTGAAGAATTTTTTCAACCACAACATCGAAATATTTGGTGTTGAATAAGGTATGTCGAGAAGCTTTTATTCGACTTACAAGAGTTGTAACAGAGTTGTTACTTCCTTAAACAGCGATGGTATAAAGGTGGTATATATAGACGCTTGATTCTTATGTGAAATAATGTGTAATTAGACACTATTATACATTTATTAAACGATTATTCAACTACAGGATAATTAATCCGAAAATAAGAACGTCACAGAGCAGGTTTATTCTCATTGGTGATTGTTGTCAATATTTCTGTCGAAGCACACACCCACCATACAGATACTAGAAAATTTATTACATACATACGTACACACGCAACATGTCGTTAGATGGGATTCGAACCATGACCTTCCGATCACCAGCCGCTGGCCTTGCCATCTGAGCTATCCTAGAATGCATCATATCGGTAGCTAAATAAGCAATAAAAGCTTGAATCTGAATATCTATCAGCACTCCCAGCTGTAACTCTAGCTAATTCAAGGAGATGTGAGAATGATTAATTCATTCATAGTTGTTGTACATGAGACCAATGTTACTTCTCCATCTCTCTAATTTCGATGAAAACGATGCTGGGCTATTCTTTTCGATAGATTGATGAATTGGTTGTCGTGAGTGATACGATCTATATATACGATTTAAATTAATTAGGCTTAGAAAATAAATAAAAAAAAGGGTTGAGGCTGGGATTGAACTCACGACCTTCTATTTGGCAAGCGGAAACGGTAACCACTATGCTACCAACTTCGTTTTGTTGTTAGCCTGAAACAGTGTTGTGGAATAATGAATGAATACGCCGTTTGTAAAGGATTTACAAAGCATGCAATTAAAACATGGACGCATAGTGGTATAAGAGCTATTATACTGACTGTATGTACCTTTATTCAGCAATATTGTTAAGCAATGTAATGGAATCTAATAATGGAGCTAGAAAACAATTATTAGACGTATAATAAAGCATGTTATTGAGTCAATTGAAAACAGTCAAATTAAAGCGTCAATGTATGTGCAAATTAAACTTATTCAGTATGTTATTAGATCGAACTTCTGGTGTTGAATCAGGAAGACAGTCATCGTTTGTATAGCTTTTAATAAGTATATTAATCAAATCAGAGAAAACAGCGGAATATAGGCGCATCTATCGATCTCAATGAGTTTTTTTCAGCACATAATTTGACAACTCTTTTTATTCAGCATTGTACACTGTTATAAAGCATTTATTCAATACATATGCTTATTTGTGACTCCGAATTGTTTGTTGGGTGTGTAACCTGACTCATAATGAATATACTTTGTGTTCGCTAATAAAACCGAGCAGGAGAAATTTACTTATGAATACCTAATTCTGACCTGATACCAAATAATCACGCAGATATTTGAAGAAGCTTGAATGGAGTGAACAGGTACGTCATTTTTTGGTGTGGGAGGTGGCCATTATTCGTAAAATAGACCATCTCTAATTTCAAATATTATATCCAACCAGGGGATGTAAGATTTGCTTATAATAATGAGGGATTCACATCGCAGAATGTTAGTGGTGAACCGCATGAACAGAGGCTGAGATATACCAAGCTAAAAAAAATCATGCCGAAAAAAGAATAGGAAAAAGGTGGCCGACTGGACTCAAAACCATGAACGATGCAACTATCAAACCTGTGCTTTCTTCACTGCTCTATCCATGCTTCAGAATATGGATAGGCTAAAAGCGCTCATTTTCTTTCAAACTCGATGCTTTTCTGCAGAACGGGTATTGGAGAGAATCGTGGTAAGTGTGTTTGCGTCGTTCTAAAATGTTATAAATAAAATGCTTGCTGGTATAGTCAAAAGCGTATACAGAACACGAAATAAAATAGATAAAACATATTATTTCCAATGTATGCAATACAATTTTGGTTTGTGTGTAGTATACCATACGAAATCAAATGTTCCAGTTAAGAATTCTCCATATTATTTCTGCCTAATATAATAACTTACATAAGGTATGTGAGATCAAAGTTGTAAAACATTAAAAATTGTAGAGATTGAGCGTATTTTTCATATTGTATTTACGTATCATATTCAGTTCCGAGTAAAAGTTACAGGTTCAGACTATTGCTGAAATAACGAAATACAGGCCATCTTGATTTGAAGTGCCATATATATATTTCAGGCCCTTCTCAAGCATTCTCCACATGTCTCGTGCTCAGCGAATACATGAAGCAACCAACAATAAAGATATAAAGCTTGCTACTACTACCACGATAAACTCCCTCTGTATTATAGCTTGATTGGAGTCGTAGAAGGATAATTATATATTGCCTGCTTTGTTGCAATATACACGGCTGAGGACATAGTTTGATCGAAACTGCAGAAAGACATAACAAAACAATTTCCATTAACACACGTATATCATCTTCGGCGTACTTCGTGAAGCAGCTTGCCAACACTTTGATCGTTTCATTCTAACAGCCAGAGGGAGCTATATTGCAAAGGCAGTTTTTCATCAAGGGAAGAAGATTGTATCATTATTGCTTTCCATTTCTGACATACCGTTATCGTTTGGCTCGTTGGTCGCTTGTCATTTTAAGATATGTTTGATTCCTTGCTCGTGCCCGTAGATAAATTACCAGCACCTATTGTTGCTGTACGTTAGAACCGTTAAGTTCATATAGTTGCTTATTGAGTCTCCATAAGGATAGGAACCTAAAACTTCTAACGTACCGCAGATATAGGAGCGTTTACCCTAATTAGTACGAGGGTGATGTTTACTAGACCTAATGGTATTGTGGAGTCCATAGCATAGTAGTTCCCCTTGGAACAAAAATTGACCAAAACCTTAAAAATGCTGCAAATAGGCTAAAAATAGTTGAAATGGATGTTTTTAGCTGTATGAAAACTTGACAATCAAGACGTCACAAAATTGAAGGAGAAGTAAAGTAGAACCAAAACCAATGTTTGTTTCTGAAAAGAATATAAATATGTGAAATAAATTGTTATAAACAAGAGTTTACCATCCATTTTGCGATACGAAATAATAATTCAGAATAATGATAACTGCAAAATTCTTGCGTAACTTTTCAAAAGGTCCTAAGTAACAAATGTAAACAAATCGAGTTGAAAAAATTATTGCTCTTCTATCATTGTATGTGGTACAAAAACACCCATCCAAATTTACTTTCATTTATTTAAGATAATCATAGGTCAAACATGGTCCAATGTACAGTGTGAAATTATGGGTCGTGATTGCTACTTCGGACAGGCTGCCTAACATGATTGGTGCTCATTTTCTAAAGGCGGCGCATGGAAAACCAATCTAATGTTAGGTATTCTATTCTGAAATCTATGAAAGGGAATTTAGTATCATGTAGAACAAAACGTCCAATGTATTACTCATTGATTATGTCATTGAGAAAAATCGTCTAATGTTACATGCCCCATGAACAACTTGACTAGTCAAAACGTCCTATGTGATTGTTTAAATATTGTTACATTAAAATCAAAGTAAAATTGTGATTTTACCGTTTCTACTGAAGTTTCAACGTTATTATTCACTAACTACGGTAAAAATAGTATTTGTTAGTATATTGTTTCTAAACAGTTAAAATAATAATCTTTCGAACTTCAACTTCGATTTTATCAAAATGCCGGATATGTTAGATTAGTAATTTTGAAAAGCTACGCGGGACTTCACTGCACAAATTCTGATGCGATGATGGCATCAAAACAGTAGCCTACACGATATTTCAAATATACCCAAATTTGGGTAGGATTAACCCATATCGGTCAAAACTGAACCTACCCAAAAATGGGTAAACTATGTTGGGAGTGACAAGTTAACAAATGAACAAACTCGATCGGATTCATGTCGATGTTGTACATTTGTCAAATTGTCACTCCCAACATAGTTTATCCATTTTTGGGTAGGTTCAGTTGACCGATTTGGGTTTATTCTACTCAAATTTGGGTACTTTTGAAATAGCGTGTACAAGATTTGACGTTTATTTTGTGGTGTGTGTGCGTCATAGGCTGCACACACATGTACACAGGTATATGCCACATGTTTTTGCTACAGGGTGTATACAGCTCTCAACTGCTGTAATAACGAAGAAACGGGAAAAAGGAGTAGTTCATGGTGGGTATTTAAATGGTGATACAGCTTTGTCACTATATAGGCGAGGAGGTCGCGGGGAGGAAAAGTGTGGTTTTAGAGCAAATTGTAAACAAACTCGGTCGCTGTCCCATACAAAAATCCAACATGGCTGAATCATGAATTTGACACATTAGAACACCTATATGTAGTCACCTTGGAGTAGTCAACTATAATATGTCTCCTAATTTCTCTGCTCCTTTTTTTTTCTTTCTAGTGCCAATCACCGACGGACATCGATAGCCATCCATTGACGGCAATCGAATGGAAGGCAGCATCCACACCTGCGTATGATATCGCACCTTTTCTATACACATGGGCCGGGACCAATGGCTTTACTTCCCGAAGAAAGACGTGACCAGAGATTTTTATGCCTCAGAAAAATCCCACCGACCTCGGCTGGGATTGAACCCAGACCCATTGGGGTGAGAAAGCAGTCACACATTCATTCAGCCTCTCAAACTCATCTCCGTCGATTACCACACTTCTACCTATGCGAGCTCTATCGCGCTCGGAACCTTCAGCCAACAAATACTTAGTCCTCGACGTATTCAACTTTAATCCAATCGCGATTTAAAAGCAATTTGAATCAGTATTACATGTTTTTAAGGAGACAAGTGATTGTTTAACTAATTGATTCATACATTCTTTCAAAATCTTAATAAAAATAGCTGTTATAGTAGCTAAAGATCCTAAACTGCGTGTTTCAAATAAGTTTTGCGGCACAAGTGCCAAGACAAGGTTGCTATAATTTACAAATGGCAAATCAATAATGACAATGGCCAGTTTTTGATTGCATCAACCATGTTCATAACGTTATTCAATCATTTACATTGTTGCTACTATTGTTTAATGACATATTATTTACAAATCCGCACCCGCATTTACAAACCAGAAAATCGAGGCCCTCTCCTCCAACATGATGTTTATTATTATAAAGTCTTTCGGGAGACACTACAATATCACATATGAACATGACAAATTGTTGGATGCCCTTGTGCCGATCCCAATAGTTATCATTTTAATGCGAAGGATTAATTAAGATACGAATGGAAACGAAACATGATTTCCTCTTGCCCGATTCATTTAATGGAAGAACAACTTCACGCAAAGGTGATGCCAACCTGCTCCCGATTAAAGCAATTCCTGCTGTCATCACCAATGGTCCGTTTGCGCACTTTCGAAGAATCGTAGCTGTGTATCGCCGGATGCACACGCGTTAGCAACCAACCAGTATAAGCGTCGCATCGTGGGCATGAAGTCCAAGGGATAAGTATTTATGAATGATTCGTATGGTTATTCGTTATATTCTTATTCAATTTCATAAGCCGGCGTCAGTTTCGAATCTCTTGGAACAGACATGGCTGTTTAATTGAAAATAACTGGAAAGGACGGGGCGGAGACACTGCGAGGAGCTTCCCTACCAGATCGAATGATAATTAAAAAGGTGAAAAGGGATACAGAGTTACGCTTGTTTCGACTGATAGCGATCTTTACAATCAATATAACGAATGCTGCCTAATTAGCTTACATGCTCGGAGTAAGCAATCATTGCAGGGAAAGGAAACGATTCGTCATTTGATGTTTCGTGTCAATACTCTGAGAACGTGATCTTGACCTAACGCAAACCCCTATAAAGTCCGTTCAAAATTTTCTTTCTCGAAAAAAGAATGTACGATTGGCTCGAAATTGCTGATAACCTCCGGTGCACGCGCATACAGATGATTATAAGAAAAAAAAACATAATAAAAAGTCCGGCCCGAAAATCACAAAATGCGACAGAAACACTGACCTATCGCTTTCGTCAAAATGTTGGCTCGTGGTACGTCGTTTTTTTTTTGATCGCTGATTACGCGTGGCGGGTATATTTCAAGTGTTTATTTCGATTTTATTTGAGCGATCTAAATTGATATTTATACTATGCATGAACGTTTTTAAAAATAAATAAAAATGAACACATTTTGTCAACAACAATGCTTATCAAATTGTTCCAAAAGAAATTAGTAAAATGTATTGAAGTATTATTAAAGACTAGTCTACCAAGATTGTTTTTAAATATTATGATAAAATATCGTACTAGTTTCAATGTACATCAGAGAAGTATTTTACTGCAAGCACTGTAGCCGTCAGTGTTCGAAAAATCATTCTCAAATCTCATTCATTAAGCCCTCCCGATAGAATTAACTCACATGCGAATCTGGCAAACAAATCTCATGTTTGAGATTATCATGCATTTTCACGCACTCACACTCAACCTCAACGTGGTCAACTCAATTCAAAAAACTTCCATCCACCTACCTCAATATAATCATCACCCCTTCCCATGGCGATCATGTAGCCTGCATGTGACCAGTCAGCCATTACCCCTCCTTTACTATCGACCTTGGATTGACTTGCGCTCTTACTGTCCCACCCTGCGCTTGAAAAGGAAAATGAAAATGAAAAGTGCTTGAAATGGAATCCGGTTCAACGTGATTTTTGGTAAATTTCCCTGGAATGTTTGCCCATGTTGCCCCAGGCATGAAACACTAGCTATTATTTATGGCTCTGGACTAATGCTTATGGTTACTTCGGTAATAATGATTGCTGCGCCTTGGAGATGACTCGAACAAAAAAAAAAGTTATAAAAAAAAGCGCTGCCTGGTGGTAAATTGCGGCGTTGTCAGTGAATATGAAAGGTAGTGTAGGAGGTGTCTGGCCATTTGGTAAAATGCCGTTTGATCGAATGCCGTTTGGTTGAATGCCGTTAAGCTGAACGCCATTCAAGCCAAATGCTTGAAAAGAGATTTCGGCTTGTTCTAAAATTTAATTTGAAAAAGATTTTAAAAAAATTATGAGATTTTTCCTCCTTTCAAACATGAGCAGTTCTTTGGAGTTTTGTTGTTCGATATTCGGCCAAACGGCATTCGGCCAAACGCCATTCGGTCAAACGACCCATTCGGCCAAACGGCATTTGGCCAAATGATCCGGAACCGTGTAGGAGTATATACAGGGTGTTGGGTTCCGGATTTTATATATTTTTAGGGTAGATAGGACTCCCAAAGTCATGAAAAAATCTCCATGAAACATAGGGTCGGAAATGACTGCTAAGTGAGCTATTCAACATTTTACGTTTTCAAATACAAATCAGAATTTAGAAAAAAAATGAGGCCTTTCCTTCTTTCAAACATGAGCAGCTCTTTGGAGTTTTGTTGTTCGATATTCGGCCAAACGGCATTCGGCCAAACGCCATTCAGTCAAACAACCCATTCGGCCAAACGGCATTCGGCCAAATGATCCGGAACTGTGTAGGAGTATATACAGGGTGCTGGGTTCCGGATTTTATATATTTTTAGGGTAGATAGGACTTCCAAAGTCATGAAAAAATCCCCATGAAACATAGGGTCGGAAATGACTGCTAAGTGAGCTATTCAACATTTTACGTTTTTTCTCATAGACAACTTTGGTTGCTATATTTTTACTATATTTATATGTTTTTGTGATTTCAAAATACCAAATGAAAGAAGGAAGTCTTATCGATAAAAGCTCTTACATAAAAATAGCAAAGTATTATGAAAGTATCTTTAAAACTCGTAAAATTTCGTACATTTTAGTGCTTATACGTTAAAACATTTCATGACTGTTAATTTATCTGTGCCTTTGGTAGTAATCTTGTAAGTTTTATGGTTTCTTCGTAATTATTGAATTAAAACACTATGTTCTCTTGATATTTTGGAAATTTTCCATGATAAATTTCACCACAAAGCAGTATTTTCAAATTGTTGAACAATAATTAATCAAACTAAAAGTTTAGTAAATAATTTAACAATCTATCGACTAGCTTTTGTTAAATGTGCATCAGTTCTGGTTTAAAAAAATAAATTAATTGAAAATAAACTACAAGCCAAGAAAATATTCACATAATACTGAAAATCGTGATCAATTTTCCCCTTGTTTACGGTGGTTATTTCCTCTGAAAACCATAAGTCTTTGTATTTGTGCTTGGAATTCTCCTTTGAAATTACCCTACAAATGCTATTCACATTCTCCGCAGAATTTCTTTTGAGCTAACCTCGGAATTACTTTTGAATTTTATTCGGGATTCTCTTCAGAATTCTGATAGTACTAATACTTGACTATGAATCGTTAGAACATTCCTCTTGATATCCTTGAAACATCCTTCTGATTGCTTGTAATCACCCTCAGTTGAATTCCATGCTATGTGAATTGTTCACAATGTTTCTTTGCGATTATCTTCAATGTTTTCTTCTCTGCGAATTTCATTGATTTCCTGCTTTTTTTAAATTTCTTCTCCTCATAATTTTGATTATACGTATTTAAATTGTATTATTTTTTTTCCTTGATTTGTTATCCGTCGATTTTTTTTCCGTGCTGAGCACCAATGCTACCGATGCCAGGGAGGCAGCTCCCACACCTGGACCCTACTTATCGAGCCATCAACTCATGAACCAGGGACCAACGGCTTTACTTCCGTTGCGCTTACCACTACACCACCGGCGCCGCTTAAATTGTATTGTTAATTGTATTTTGTTTTTAAAAATCATCTTACTTAGAACTGGTTTGAAATTCTCTTTGTAGTTCTTCTTAAAGTTCTAAGCAAATTGTTCTGCATTCCCTTTGAATTCTTGCCAGTACTAGCTTCAAACACAAATCAGCCCCAAGTAACATTTTAAGTTTTATGAAATACTACAAAGCAACTATAAAACAACATTCATAGAACCCTGGTCAAGGCTATTTTGTCATTAATGCATCCGCCAAAACCTCATTTAGACTAGAATATGTCTAGTTGGCCCACCCTGGAGAAGGTTCTGAAGGGTGTATTCTCGAAGCTCTTCAAGATTGATTTACTGCAAAAGGTTGTATGACGAACGCATTGAGAACCATTTGAAATCTACAATAAAAGCTATTTAGCAACAATAAAAACCCTTTCCGAGCCAATTCCCCTAGCCGCATGCTGAATCCACTAGGAAAGCATCAATCAAGATAGAAAAGGATTTATGAATCCGATCTTATCAAAATTAGTAAAATAGAAACTGATGGTATAAAAATCTTGTTGAATATCCAAATTTATTACAATATTTCTCATTAAGTGGCCTAGTTTTAAGTGCCATATTAAATTTTATGTGAAATGTACGTGAAAACATCGAAAAAATTAAGTCCACTCTCGTAAAACGGCGATTTAACTAATTATTTAACATTAAAAAAAATAAATACTTCAGATCGAGCTTGGCCGAGATTTTTTTTTTATTATTTTCGCATTTAATTGTTTGCTCATTGCTAAATTTTCCAAAATATAGTTATATCTAAGGAAATATTGATTGAAAATCGAAGATTGTACAAAACCAAGCAAACTTGTAACATGGCGGTGGCATAAAAGTTGATTTTCATGGGACATATGTGAAAAAGTTGTTTTGCTTTCAAGAATTCTTTAATAAATTAATAAGGTTTTAGAATGGATTTTATGAAGAAAACTTGCAGGCTGAATTGTATTTATCTAAAGCCATTTTGCTTGATCCTAACCCGTTCAGATTTATGGCAGCATTTATGGAGGCAAAGTTGCCTGCAAAAAGTTAAACGTCAAAGTTTGTTTATCTTTCGATAGTTGCGCTGTGAGATCCAGGCAGTTTTCTCCCGATGGATTGGGAGCAGTTACTCAGATAGTTTGCGATACTGTTTTACAACATTTCGCATTTCGAACAGCTGGAAGCGCAATCGTTCCCGAAAAAGATCCCCTTCTTCCGGATGGTCACAGAAGTGCACCATCTAACGATGCAGGGATTTACGCTTGAATGAAATTTTCGAAGAGTTGATTCTTTTGCCGAATAAAATCGCTGCTATGGATCGGAAACCAGCTAATCTCCGCTAACTAACAGTTTCAGTGGTTTGCTGTCGGTTGTTATTTCGATTGTCATCAATTCGCAAGATCTGGAGAAGGCTGGTATGTTTTTAAACTTTCGACATTGTTTTATGAATTCGAGGGCCACGCTAACTTTACTCTTCTCCACCAGATGGTCAGTCGTTGATGGTGTGCTGGTTCTTTTAAAGAAGTAAATTTTGCTGGAACCGACTTGAAATTTTCCTCCTACTTCGTCTATCCTTCGAGATTTCCTTGTCATAAATTTGGCATTTATTAACTATGAGGAACCATCTTTTAAGCTCAATTTGTAAACAAATTGGGGAGTTAATGATGCACTTTAAAAAGCCTAAAAAGCAACAATAAATGCGTTTTGCTCTAATGCAAAACCTAATGGTTTTATGGTTGCATTTATAATGATAGAACACGTTTATAAAGTATTTCATCAAGACATTAATAAACAATTGCTAATGACGTTTATGCTTGAATTACAGAACAGTTTTAAGGAGGGATTGATAACTGTTTTAAATTTATTTTTAAAACAAGACAGTTTTTGACTTTCTTGCCAGACTATAAAAGGTTTTTAAAACAACAAAAAGCTAAATTACTAAGCAGGAATGTTTTACACTTTGAAATGCTATGTTTAAACTAAATGGATTGTTCATTGCCGTTATAAAACCATCATAAATCAGAGTGGATGCCAAACGGTTGCTGAATTGTTACTTGGGAGGGTTTCCATGAATAACTAATGGTTTCTAGTCATAGCTTAATTGGAATTTTTACCGAAGTTCATTAAAAATGTCCTCAAAATTTTGTTGAAATTATCAATATTATTTAAAATAAATGTTCCTTAGAGGTTCTTTTTATAACTTCTTCTTCTTTTTCTAGGCATTTTACGCTTCTGATGCACTTCATAAGTAATACATTGAGAGCATTCTATACCACCTAATGCATGAACTTCTATTATTACAAGCACAATGATACTTTATTCCCAGGGAAGTTGAGATTTTTTTACCTGAATGGAGGAATGGAGGGGATTATGCCGCCTCTGGCTTTGATAATACAGTGCCTTTACTGATTAGGCTATCGGAGGCTTTAAATAGATTTCGTTGTTGTCTTTGATTTTTTGTTCATGACTTCGTAAAAAAAAAAATCTGGGACTTAGATGAATTATGAAATCTCAGAATTAAAACTGCTATCTGAAGTCTGGGACTTGCAAAATTGGTAACGCCCTGCCTTGCTCATTTTTGTTTGTCAAACTTTGTAAACTTATAAAACAGAGATGAGGTGTATTACTGAATTATAAGAGGGTTTGGTTGGCATTCACTAGCCCCTCCCCATCCCTGACACCATGCTAGCCTCTTCTGCAACCATACAGTGTGCTACGAGTGCTCAGCAGCAATAAAAGGGATACCCGAGCAAAGTCGGATATCGAAATAATATCAAATTATATTTTTGAAAGCATATTGATCACATATTTTGACATACTATTTTTTAATTTCAGTTTTATTCATATTTTGATATTATTTTGATAATTCTTAAAAAAAAAATTAAAACAAAATTTGATATTTTATGAATAGAGCATGCACATTAATCACTGAAATCTACATTTTTCTTTCTTACGAGTATATCAGGAAGCTTGATGTTTTCTTTATAAACATCACAAAGACAATTATGATTTTTAAAGTAATATTTTAAAACATTTATTGATGTTGATCTACCTGCGAATTTAATTTACTCATCGATATAAGATAGATATCGATACATCTGATTAAAATATATTTTAATCAGTTCTATCTATATAGGTTTGTTTTTATTTTTAATAAATGAAAACTTATTGATAACATTTTTTGATTTTGAATCTTGATATCAACGGCGCTGGTGGTGTAGTGGTAAGTGTGATTACCTCTCACCCCAGCAGGCCTGGGTTCAATCTCAGTCGGCGCCACCGGGATGTTCTGAGGCATAACATCTCTGATCACGCCTTCCTTTGGAAGTGAAGTAAAGCCGTTGGTCCCCGGTTCATGAGTTGATGGGTCCAGGTGTGGAAGCTCCCTCAGCACGGAAAACAAATCAAGGAAAAACAATCAACCAATAGATTTCAAAACATTCATTACTAAATTTGATATCATGAAACCAAAATAATAGCTAATTTAGTTTTATTTTAATTTTTTGTTTTCCTACCATAGTTATAATAACATATTGATGACTTATTTTGTTTATTATCAACGCATACATAAATTTGTTATCAAGAAAACATGATTTGTTATCTTTTTAATTTCCTTCACATATTATTTAGATCTCATTTTTGTTATGATTACTGTTAACTCGACCACACGGTAGGCAAAATATGTTATTACGAACGCTTGTATCAAAATATCAAATTTAGTTTTCATATTGTTTTCATTCTCTGCTCGGGTATCGACTTATAACCACTACTTCTCTCCCTTCCGCTCTCAGGATTCGGCGATTCGCTGTCTCTTGTTGTGTGTTCTTCTAAAACTGAGCAATATTCAATTTTCGCAGATGATGTGCGGTAATCGATAATTAAGAATGTATCACAACATATACAGTAATATTCAAGCCAATTTCCGTGCACGTGCAAAGGCCTCAAATTCCAATATCAATCTGAGTAAGAAATTAACCAGTAATAGACCCCCATACGGTAGGAGCAAATACACAACTTAACAGCAGCAGTGACAATGTCGCACATTTCCAGGGTCAGTTGTTTATAAACAGTTGCTACCGCGTCGTCAGCGATGCGCGCTGGCTTAACTAGGTGCTTCGAGAAAGGTCAAAGTAAACATTGGTGAGTAAGCATCCTACATAGCCGTTCCTACCGCGAGGAGCATTAATTCTTGTTAAAAAAAAAACAGACACCGACTTTCCAAGAGAAAAACTATCTGTCTCGCTTTATATGTACATACTGGAGAAAAACTATTGTGTAGAGTTTAAGTAACGAATTCATGTATAAAAGGTTTCGAATAATAAAGAATCGAGGCAGTTGTTCTGATGAGTTTATTATCCGAGGTTTGCTAGGTGCGGACGAGCACAGTTCCAACCTCAGGATAACTGATTCATCAAAGAGCTTTTTCCATACAGTAGAAATGGAATTACACTGTCTTTCGTTTTACGGAGAAAGAAAGACCACGCGAGTTGTTGCTCTACGTTGGGCACTTCAACACGGGAGTGAAACATGGATGCGCAACGGAGTATGGGCGCTTCATCTGGTGACAGCGGAAACTAAACCGCTATTTTCAAGTGTTGGAACGCCAAAATTTCGACTGGCTAAAATCAGTAAGTGTTAAAAAAACCAAAAAGTGACTTTGATTAAATTACAAAAAAGGAAAAAGTGAACTAGTGATTAATAAAGAGTACAGCACATTGGTGCACATCTGGTCAACTATAAAGATATGGGGACTTCATCTGGGAACTTCATCGCAGACTCAACAAGGAATAACCCTGATCCTGCTCCTGATAGGGTAAGTACACAGTTAAAAAAAATAATTAAAAATTGTGTAAAGTTCTGATACATTACCGTATTATAAATATTTTACGCGTACAATATTATAAATAGTATACATTTCATCTTTGTAAGCAACATTTCTTGCAAGATGCTTAATGCTTAATCAACCACTTTAAGGGAACGTTAAATTAATTTAAACAAATTTAAAAGGCCAACAGGCAAATTTGATTAACACAGCACAAAACATGAAAAAAAAATAAATTTGTCTTGAATTTACGCTGAAAGCGTTTTTGATCCAATTAAATTCGCGAAAACGGAAGATAATAGCAATATCCATAATTTAATAAGAGACTGAGAAACAGTCGCATTTTTTCTCGTTTGCTTCGAAAAACAAAAAAAAAATGGCAGAGTTCCCAACTGAAAGAGCTATTCAATGCATTCCAGAGTTCAGAGGCGCGGCCTCAGAATTACGATCGTTTTTATACCAGTGTGATTTCTTCGCTAAGAAATTGCCAGTAGAAGAATCGCATGAACCTTTAATTCAGGTAATTTTGATGAAATTGAAAGATCCGGCATCAGGGTATTTCAAACGCATTTATGCGGAAACATGGCCCGAAGTGAGAATTAATCTCGAAAGAGAATTTGGGACAAATGTTAAACTGGAAGAAATTTTTCAGAAAATCGAAACTTTGGAGCAAGGACCAAACGAATCCTTTCAAGATTACAAAGATAGGGCATTAACATTAAAAGAACACGTGGATGAATATGAAGAAAATAATGCCAAAAGCAAGTCATATGCACTACGGAATTTAAGGATACATTTTTTGGGAGGTTTGAAAAATAGGAACTTGAAAAATATGGCAAAATCACAGAAAAATAACACCTTCAATGAACTAGTCAAATGTTTACAGGAAGAGTGTATCTACGAAAAACAAATTGAGGATATCGAAAAAAGACTTCAGTGTATTCACATCGCTGAAAAATCAAAATCACAAAGGAACCGAAATAATTGGGATAATCATGTCAATCAACCCAAATATTTTAACCAGTATCAACGAAACCATCAACAAAACAATTCGTTTGATAGAAAATTCGGATCTCATAGAGATTTTCCGAATAATTTCGTTAGGTCTAATCAAAGGCCGTTCAATGGAAATCAAAATGTTTACAGGGGCACGAGTTGCGAATACCAAAAAAATAATAATTTTAGCAGAAATATGAACAACAATAGTTCACCGAATAGGTCAGACAATTACAACAGGAATGATAACGGAAACTACAACAGAAATTACCAAGGTGAATACAGCAATAGATACAATGACGAAAACGGCAGAGAGAATTTCAGTATCAGAGATAATTTCAACACAAGACATAAAAAACTAAAATTCGGGAATCCTGGAAAGACACATGTTACAGATTCCCAATGTTTTCACGCTGGGATAAAATTTGACCCAATCGTTACAACAAAGCATAAATATCCAATGTTCGGTGGAAATAACGGAGATTTCTACTGGTATATGTCAACAGCAGAAAACCCGGAGTTCTTTTGCAGATACTATTTTAACACAAGTAAAACCGAAAATTTTATGCACAAAAGTATAGCATTGAAAGTGGGAGCAAAACTGATAAACCCACTTAGTGTGGCATATACAGAGATAGACGGAGAAGAAGAAGAATCATTTGGGGACATTTGGGTCAATTTAAAAATAGGCAGAAGTAACATACCAATAAAATTTAACTTAGTTCATAATTTAGCTGTACCAGCCACGATAGGCACAGCATTCGCAAGAGATCATATCGAAAGTATAGGTGGGAGCTTCAGATTTGCAATCTTCAAAAGCTTCTCTCATCCTATAAATAAAAAATATATTGATTATATACATAGAGAAAGTAGTGTAAAAGATATTAAACGATATGTGGAAATTGAACCATACGTTTTTAAAAAGGACATAATAGGAATTACAGCGGATGAGAATATAATCGAGAAAAATAAGGAGCTTTCAAGTAAAAATAGTCATGAAATAGAATTTAATTTTCATGCAATAATGGGGAAACAAAATAAAAATAAGCAATATAATAACAGCAAATCAACTCTTTATAATATAATATCAAATAAAATAGCACTTAAAAAAATCTATTCTAGAGATAACTTATTTTTTGTCGAGATACCTACATCTAATAACCCTGCATATAGGCTGAGATGTTTACTCGATACAGGTTCATCAGTAAATCTGCTCAGATATGAAGCAGTCAAATCGCTAAGAATAGACCAAGTAAATACAAATGATACTATAACAATAGCGGGAATTGGTGGAAATACAAAAACAATGGGATCAGTTAATATAGGTTTAATCATAGGAAACATAGTATTCCCAGCAAAATTTCATTTAATGACACATTTATTAGTACCATGTATACTCGGAGGAGAGTTCCTTCAAAAACATGTAGCACAAATTGGAAGAAATTTTGAATATGCTATTTTTGAGCTTGACACTTGCAAGAAAAACTATAAAGAAGACGAGTGTAAAGATTTTAAACAAGTCCATACATTCAATGGAATGGAAATAGATGACCCGTCGGAAAATGATTTTTATCATGAAGAATATAATGAAGAAGGAAGTGAATATGACGACAGAGAAATGTTGGACTTAAATGCTGACATAGACTACGATGTTGTCAAATACAAAAATATTAAAATGCTTCAAGGACACGAACGATATAATAAAATCTTCGAACAGATCGAACTTGATCATTTATCACGAAGCGCTTTAGAATCAATTGAATCAATTTTAAGTAATTTTAGTGATGTGTTTTTTCTTGAGGGTGATAAACTGATCCACACAGATGCGGCAGTGCACGAAATAGAAACTTCAACGAACGTACCCATTAATAAACGGCAATACAGATTCCCAGAAGCAACAAAAAAGCAAATTAATGAAGAAATCGAAGAAATGTATAGGCAAGGTATCATCAGACCAAGTAAAAGCCCATGGAATGCACCAGTCTTGTGTATACCAAAAAGGGACTTGGATGCAGCTGGAAATAAGAAATATCGAATTGTAGTGGACTTTAGGGCTTTAAATTTGATAACTAAGCCTTTTGTATATCCAATTCCACTCATCAATGAAATCATGGATAATCTTGGAGATAGTATATATTTTTCAACATTGGATTTAAAATCAGGATTTTATCAAATCCCAATCGATCCAAAAGATGCCGCTAAAACAGCCTTCTCAACCCCAAAAGGACACTTTGAATTTACAAGAATGCCTATGGGATTAAGGAATAGCCCATCAACTTTTCAAAAATTAATGAATACGGTACTATACGAAATCGGAGATGTTCGAGCCGTTGTTTATCTGGATGATGTCATCATTTCAGGAAGAACAATCGAAGAACATAATGAAAACTTATATAAAGTGTTGCAAGGACTACGCAAACATAATTTAAAATTGGAACCGGTGAAATGCAAAATTTTGAAAACAGAAATCAAATATCTTGGTCATATAATAAATCAATATGGTATAAAACCAACCAAAGAAAATGTAGAAAGTATACAAAAGATGAAAAGTCCATCTACAGTGAAAGATGTTCGATCATTTTTAGGTACAATTAATTTTTATGGAAAATTCATTCCCAACATTGCAAAGTACAGGAAACCTTTGAACGATTTATTGAAGAAGAATGTAAAATTTGTATGGACACGTGAATGTGAGGAAGCTTTCGAAATGCTTAAAACATGCCTCATATCTGAACCTTTGTTAGTAAGGCCTAATTATGAGGATACATTTGTCATCACCACAGATGCTAGCAATTACGCGATAGGAGCGGTGTTATCTAATGAGAAAACTGTCGATAGACCGATCGCCTTTGCGAGCAGGGCATTAATAGGTGCAGAAAGTAGATACCATACAATCGAGAAAGAATTATTAGCGATCGTTTGGGCGGTTGACTATTTTAGACATTTTATATTTGATCAAAAATTCATTGTTTACACAGATCACAGGCCTCTAATTTCAATTTGGCGGTTAAAGGAAACGTCACCCACATTAACAAGACTGCGACTTAAGTTGCAAGGTCTTAAATGTGATATACGCTACAAACAAGGGAAAGAGAACATTGTTGCAGACTTTTTGTCAAGGCTACCATGCACGAAGGAAAACAAAAACGTCAACCAGATTCAACCAACAAGTTATTGTCAGGGGCAATCAAGGTTACAACGCTGTAAGGTTAAAAAAGGTAGCGTAGACATTAAGAATCAACAACATACGTCGGTAGAACAAGAGCAGGTAGTTGCAGTCGTTACGCGACAGCAGCAAAGAATGCAGAGGCAGACAACCGAAACAAAAATAAACAACAGGCGATCAAGCGATTCCACTAACCAATATTTGAGAACTGACCATCCTCAAAGGGACTCAGTTTTTAATGAATTAGTTAACATGGATATAAGTGACAATGGAAACACCACAAAGAAAGATGATAACCACAATTTATATAATGATTTTAAAGCAAGCGTAGAGCAATCATTAGTAAACACAGATGAACTTTTGATTTCAGGGAAATTAACTAATGACTCAGCAGATGCTACATTAGTTATATTAAATAGTAGATCAGCCTACAAGGAACTTTCAACTCTGTGTAATTTACCACATGGGTTGAAGGATTATGATAAAAATGGAATTATAAATATACCAAACGAAAAGATTACAGGATTGATTATCGAGGGGAAAAATAACTCTTTGCTCAATGGTAAAAGTTTCCTAAAGAAAATCAATAGGAGCTTTATGGAAGGTCCTGACTATCTAAAGCAAGCAAAACTTGTCCATATATTATCATTTCGCAAAATAAAACAGTTTGAAGTATTACAAATGATACAATTCATATCATTGAAATTTGATAAGAAAATTTCTTTGTACAATGCAGACTCTGAACGTATTCAAATAGAGGGTGAAGAAATTGAAACAATTTTACGAGAATTTCATGACGCACCCCTAGGTGGACATGTAGGAGCAAAACGTATGCGAAAGAGAGTTGGATCTCTTTTTACATGGAAAAATATGAGACGAGACATTGAAGATTATGTAAGAAAATGCGATTCGTGTCAGAAAAACAAAATTTGCAAGTCCAACAAAATTCCAATGAAAATTACTACAACAGCTACAGAGCCGTTTGAAAAATTATTTATGGATATCGTTGTTTTACCCGAATCGGAATGGGGTAATAAATACGGATTAGTCGTTCAAGATGACTTAACCAGATATTTAATTGTCGCATGTATGGAAAATCAGGAAGCACAAACAGTAGCAAGAACTTTTGTCGAAAATGTGATCTGTAAATTCGGGTGTCCAAAAGAAATAGTGACCGATCAAGGTGCGAACTTCATGAGTAACCTCATGAAAAACATATGTAAAATTTTGAAAATTAAAAAAATCAACACAAGTGCATACCATCCACAGGCTAATTTAGTGGAACGTTCAAACAGAGAGTTGAAAACCTATTTACGACAATTTATTGGAGGGAATCAAAGAACATGGGACCAATTAATACCATACTTCAACTTTGAATACAATACAACGATTAACTCTTCAACAAATTACACCCCATTTGAGTTATTATATGGACGAAAGGCAAAAATTCCCACATCCATTTATGAAAAAGGTAATTCCACAATGGACTATCATGATTACGTTGGTGAAATGAAGAGTATTTTGAGCAACATTCATTATAACGCAAGAGAAAACTTGAAAATATCAAAAGAAAAGCGGAAGGTTCAATATGACAAAAATTCAAATCAATGGCAACCAATGTGGGGAGATTTAGTTTTAGTGCAATCAAACCCTATGGGGGTAGGACAAAAACTACAGAGTATGTGGCGTGGCCCATACACAGTAATGGAAATTCCTAGTGAACAAACCGTGGTAATACAGAATGGGAAGAAATTAGAAAAAATCCACGTCAATCGTATAAAGCGATACAATGATTAATCAATGAACAATGAAAAGTATGCGGAACAAATTCGTCAGTACCGACAAATAATTATTTATTTATCGATTATTATGTACATAATATTTATATTATAATTAAGAATAGAGAGACACACATATTAAAATAACAATTAAAATTTGGATGTAACTACAGGAGATGGCTATGAAAATGGAAAGAATACTGCGAGCAAATAATAAAAATATTAGTGAAAAAAAAAAGAAGTGATAAACTGTAGCTAATGTATAAGAGGGATACATGGAATGTTTGTGAGAGAGTGCGTTAGACAAGGGAAGACGTTCCCGGAACGAATGATGTATATGGTGATGATTAAATTGAATAGTAATATAAATAAATAATAAGAATAAAAATCGAATGGATATTATTGACTAAATGATAATGACCCCGGGGTATGTATATATAAAATTAAGTATTGTTATTTGAAAATGAATTTATGGAATAACCAGAATGATAAGAGACAATTGAAAATTGTAAAGAAAAAGTATATATTAAATTTCAATTGGGATTAATGAGGAATTGAACAAAATGTTCAAAACATGCATATATGGAGATGGAAACATAAAAGCGAAGCTTCAGATAAAGTTTCAAGAAAATGAAAACAAAGGTAAAATCATATATAATTAATAATAGTAGACAGTATTTTCTAATATAATTAGTGATGAAACCATTTCAAAGAGATACAAAAAATTTCGACCTATATGTAATGCATGTAGTAACGGAATGATTCAGCTAATAAAACAAATGTATTCATCAAAAAAAGTGCAAACTATTTTGCAGTACGATTTTGAATGGATCGAAGAGCTAAGGATTGACATTACAGCACACAATATGGGTTAAATTACTGAAAAACAGTTACAGATTTATACAATAATTTCATTAAAAAAAAATTAACACGTTGAAAAATAATACTTATGACAATGATGAAAAAAAAAACGATGACAAACAAGATCAAAGTGGACAAGAAGATTGTACCTACAAAGCGCTTTGGACTAACTGTGCACTAGAATCTCACAGCGAGATTGAATACAAAACAATTTTGAACGGAAAATACCGTCAAAACACAGAATTAATATACTGTAAATGATCCCAGAGTCGTGAATGATGTTATGGTTGACAATTTATTAAAGGCCGTTTTATTTTTTACAGACCGTTACAGATGTGGAGATGAACAATTGGACAATGGCATTTGGAATCAAGAATGCCCGAGAATTTATGAATGAGTCTAACTGAAATTTGAGTTTACTTACAGATACCCACCGTTTTCACTCAATTAGCGAAGACGAGCACTTGCAGCAATTTGGCCACGTACAAGACATTAATTGAATTGACTAAATAAAAAGTTAAACGTATGGCCAGAGGAACCTGGAACCGAGCAAAGATGAATCGAATTACAGATACGTGCCGTTTTAAACCTCATTAGGAGAAAGAGAGTACTTGCTGCAATTTCATGACGTGGCCATCCAGATGCTTTGATTAATTGGTGAGTTACAACTACAGACAAAAAGAGTTAAACGAAGTAACAGAAAAAGTAGGGTAATAAAATAAAAATACTAGCAAAACATGATGAAAGATATCAGAATAAGAAGTATGACACAAAGGAACAAAGTTAAGAGTAAAACAAGAAGTGTAATATCGACAATCAGATAAAAATGTTCAGTTAAAGTAATTAATTCTGAATTTGTTTGCAGAAAATAGATAGCATACTGATTATTTATTGTGTGGATGAAAATATGAAATTGAAAAAAATAAGAGCAGCAAGCAACTAACGAAGAATATTATTAATCATATCATGTCAATGATATCAAAGTATGTAAACCAAGTTAAAAAAAAATATTATAGTTGATTCAAAAGATGAGTAGAAAATAATTTGAATATACCAAAGTTATAGTTTAATGAATGTTTTAGAGTGAAATTGATAAAAAAAAATATCCAAAAGATAATTATTGGTGATACAGTGAGAAAGGGAAAATCGATTTTGGATATCCTTGGATGTACCAGGTGGCGAATCTAAGAGACCGTCAACAGCGAAGGAAGAGTCACATTCACAATGGCTAGATGACAATCGAAAGACAAATCATGCGGAAGATTGAAGATTGACGGTGTTGGGTAGGATGATCGGAAAAGTACAAGGAACAGGAAGATGGAATCGAGTGGTTTATCGAGGATAACAGAATTGATCAACACATTATACTGTATAGATGAGATCTTTGGCATAAGCTCATCACACAGCATCTAAAATGACAAACTACTTCAGCAACGGTTTCGCAAACATCATCATAAAACTACAGAACATACAACGTAACGTTGATATGACATAATTAAACATCAAACTCAAAAATGGCAATGAAGCACAATCAAGTACACAACTAACGCATGGTATGGCACAAACAATAAATTGACTAGCTGCATATATAAACACAGATAGAAAACAGTCGTGGATAAAATCCAAAACAAGTTTACATCTTATAACGAAAATCATCGAAGATGTGGAATCATACTACACCATAGAGAAAGTTGAAGTTCTAAATAGCACTAAAAAGTTTCCAACAGAAACATACATAATGACGAGATGCGATCAGTACAAGACATAGATATGAAAGACGATGAAGAGTAACCTGAATGCGGCAAACAACGAATCATAGATGGCGGGTAATGGCAGATACACCCACACCTGATATTTGATATCAACCAAATGACGAGTCAGGAACAGCTTTCAATCGCACGGATGAACGAGCAGAAACGAAGGAGCTTTAACGAAAGGTACAATTTAGGATCACCCTAAGGTTAGGAGAAATATGGCAACAAGAAAGCACGAAATTTTCAAATCGAAGATTACCAACTCAAGCTTATTGATAATAATTTTTGCAAAATGATTCTCAACCTCAGTAAGTAAGGGGGGGATGAAACAACCCCAAATTCGTAATTAACGTAAGTCAGTTAGGCAAATTAGGTTTTATTTTCCCGCGCAATATTTTGTGATCAATCTTTTCTAGATTAATCTCAAGCTCAATAAGTATAGGGGGATGCAACGCCCCATTTTCCGTGAACCCAAGATTTACTGACTCAGCGTAAACGTAAGCATAGAAAAGATTAGCAAATGAATAACCACCACACGCCAAACAGGTGAGAATGTTTTCATTCGGTTATGTAAACGAATAAACATTGAAGGGCAGCGTAACGTTCATAGTGACGCTCCAAATGGGAACAAATAACAGGGCCATTAAAAATCAATATAAACAAATGAAGACGCCAGAGTATATCGCTACGTTCGCACAGGGTATATGACTCATGAGAGAGACTAATGAATTAATGAATGAACACTATGTACTAAGAATTAAGAGAGAGAAAATGTCAGCCATATGGAAAGTTCTATTAGCAGGCGGGTTCAGGTGACTTAAGAAAGGCACAGTAGGAGTAAGAACCATAATAAGAAGATCCAGTAAAAAAAAATAGCAAATATGGAATAGTTACCAGCGCATATCCTTGAGTAGAATCTCTTCGATATTATTCTCAAGCTGGTTAAGTAAGAGGGGATGCAAAGGCCTCAAATTCCAATATCAATCTGAGTAAGAAATTAACCAGTAATAGACCCCCATACGGTAGGAGCAAATACACAACTTAACAGCAGCAGTGACAATGTCGCACATTTCCAGGGTCAGTTGTTTATAAACAGTTGCTACCGCGTCGTCAGCGATGCGCGCTGGCTTAACTAGGTGCTTCGAGAAAGGTCAAAGTAAACATTGGTGAGTAAGCATCCTACATAGCCGTTCCTACCGCGAGGAGCATTAATTCTTGTTAAAAAAAAAACAGACACCGACTTTCCAAGAGAAAAACTATCTGTCTCGCTTTATATGTACATACTGGAGAAAAACTATTGTGTAGAGTTTAAGTAACGAATTCATGTATAAAAGGTTTCGAATAATAAAGAATCGAGGCAGTTGTTCTGATGAGTTTATTATCCGAGGTTTGCTAGGTGCGGACGAGCACAGTTCCAACCTCAGGATAACTGATTCATCAAAGAGCTTTTTCCATACAGTAGAAATGGAATTACACTGTCTTTCGTTTTACGGAGAAAGAAAGACCACGCGAGTTGTTGCTCTACGTTGGGCACTTCAACACGGGAGTGAAACATGGATGCGCAACGGAGTATGGGCGCTTCACACGTATTTGACTGCAACAGCCGAACGTACGAACGAATAGGGTGCCCATAGCGCATTTTAAGAAAATGTCGCAAGTTTTCATAGGTGTTTTAATTCAATAATTACGAAGAAACCATAAAACTTACAAGATTACTACCAGAGGCACAGATATAGGGAACTAAATGGAGAATGTTTTGTGGAACAAATAAATTAACAGTAATAAAAAGTTTCGTATAAACACTAAAATGTACGAAATTTTATCAGTTTTTAAGGAGATTTCAACATACACAGATAAAAATTCTGAATTTTAATAGTGATGTAAACATTCATTCACGTAAACTTGTATTTCATTTCACGCAACCGAGCAACTTGTAAACAATGTTGTTTACAACAATGGGCTTTTGTGTACAATATTTGCTATATTGCATGAAATGTCTCAGAATTTTACATGATATATAATGTAAACTTATATGATATGTGACGCTCCATTTATGTGCATCATACTGAACAGAAATTTACACTACTTTTTCGAACTGTGTACTTTTCTATTTTGATGTATGATAATTAACTTTAATTGAGTTCCTCTCCAAAGAGCTTTGATAGATAAGAAATCTTTCATTTGGTATGTTTAAATCAGAAAAACACATAAGGAATGAAAAAATATACACAGCAAAAAATTCGGAATTTTAATCGTGATGTAAATATTCATTCACGTAAACTTGTGTTTCATTTCACGCAAACGAGCAACTTGTAAGCAATGTTGTTTACAAAAATGGTCTTTTCTATACAATATTTGCAACATTTCATGAAAATTCTCAGTACTTTACACGGTTTATAATGTAAGGTTTTATAATATGTGACGCTCCTTTTATGTGCATCATATTGAACAGAAATTTACACTACTTTTTTGAACTGTGTAGCTAACCAAAGTTGGCTATGAGAAAAAACATAAAATGTGGAACAGCTCACTTAGCGGTCATTTCCGACCCTATGTTTTTAATGGGGATTTTTTCATAACTTCGGGAGTACTATCTACCCTAAAAATACACACATGGAAATACCTAATTTTACACGTGACGGAATCCATCTTTGACATAAAGGATGAGACGTAAACAAACATGTCATGTAAAATTAAGTGCTCCGAGACGGAAAAGTTCGTTTCTCGACGAAAAGTGTAGCATGGTCACTTTTATGTAAATATAATTTAACATGTCACATGTCACACTCGTCGTAAAGTCCGAGGTTCAAATCCGACATTCTCTCTCGTAAAAAATCAATCGAACCAGAAATAGATTGAAGCGAGACAGTTTAATCAAACGGTACGAGCGAGAAAGAGATAGAGTGTTCAATCAGCTCGAGATCGTAGTTGATGAGATTTGTCGTTTGAAAAGGTCGTTAATTACTTCGGTAATTGACGTACTTCCGGCCACGAATACTATGATCACGATTTGATCTGAGGGTTTTCGGAACGTCCACTCGTCCATTTTGACCTGGACCGTGGAAGAGGCGAGAGTGCGTGAAATAGTTTTCTTGTGTCGCGGTGTGTTTTAATTGGTACCTATAAAAATGTGAGAACTCTAGTGATCGAATTTAATGTTACTTTTTGTTTCCTTCGTGTAGCCTAAAGTTCAGCAGTTAGGTCAAAGTTTACGTGCGGTCAATTTTTTTGTGTGCGTACGTAGAGAAAAGGTAATTCGTGGATAATTGTTTTGGGTGGAAATTTTATTGTTAACGCGTCGAACAGCCGTTCGACGGCTTTTTATGTAGGATACGCTTCTAGCGATATACGGCCGAAGATCGGCACACCGCATCTCGAGATAAAGCGCGACTCTCGACCCCACGATTCTGCGTCAAAAGACCCGGTTTGAGGGGAAAGCCGGAAGGAAACAAACCCAACAAACAATATGAGCTGCTTAAAGGCTGAACAAGCTATTTTTTAGCTGAAGAAGCAAATTTTTGACTGAATAAGCTCTTGTTCTGCCTCCAATGTTTGTTGGGAAACCGTTTCGACAGAGCGGCCATTTTTCCATTTCCGCCACGTGTAAAACATCGACGCCCCAACGTCGTCTACAGCGCCAATTCATTTCGGCGCGATTTCAGTACCAGCTTCGAGACCATCCATCGACTGGGAATTTCCGCAGCATCATTGCCAATCGCCGCATTTCGGGCGATAGCCACAATACCGCCGCAAACCGGCCGGTATCTGCTTTGCCGACCAATTCATCAGGCAGCTATTTCGGTACCGTGAGTAAACCCAACAATTAATCTAACCATGCGCATGCGTTAACGACACCACACACACACAACGAAGAAGAGCTCGATGAGAAAAACAAGCTAGCGATCACTAGATCAAAATCCGCACACAGTAGGGAAACTAGAGAGGAAGAAACACGAATAATGAAAACCTAGGTTATGCAATTAAATAAACATACTTAAATGTTTTATAGTAGTTTACCCCAATAAATGTTTTTCCGTTAAATGTTAAAGTTTCCCATGTAACTTATTTTTTTGGTTTCGAGTATTCTCACATTTCGCGTCGTTCTACTTTTTTGTGTTGATGTTCTTGCTGGCTGCCTGGGAAATCAGTCTCTCCACTCACGTGTCTCGATCGGCGGGAATCTTTGAATAAGTGAGTTCCTCCGGTGTTGATACTGGTGAGTGTTGTTTTCGTGAGTAGGTAGAACGACCGGTAGCATCAACTATTCTCTCGTCGCGATTGTGGCGACCTCTTTGTGTGGAGAATCTCGATCCATCATACTGTTTGAGTCTTCTGTTTCGTTTTGAAATAAAATTTTTGGTTCTGATTGAACAAACCCGCCCTGAGGTCGGGTTTCTAGCCGGGCAAACAAGACTCGACGGACGGTCCTCCTTGGAGGTGGCGCTTAAGCCGTCCGCTTATCGAGCCAGGGAACGATCCAGAAGACGGAAAACCGTTAGCCGCATTTTGCGCGCTACAAAAGTACGTTTGATTGAGCTGAATTTTGTGTCTCAATTTTATGTAAAAATTGCCGCTCGTATATGTCAGTCTCAGAGCACCTAAATTTAAATGATTTTTTCTAAGTGTGTATGAAAGGCTCCGAAGTATTAAAGTTTTAAAATTTTCAACCATATTTCCAATAAACGACGGTGTGCTTAAGAAAGTTATTTACGATATGGTCAAAAATTTCCGAAATAATAGACTACGGAAATTTTGACCATTTTCAACCAGCCCGTCAATTTCCGGCAAGCGCTTCCAATAATTTGATATTACGTACACGCAAAATGTAGCATATTTTAGTTCTGTGTCAAAATTTCAGCTCAATTGATAACAAAACATAGTTGCAACATGCCAAAGTTGGCCTCCTTCTTTGAAAATCGGCCTATTGTGCTAATTTAAAGGCCACCACTGTACATCCACAAAAATTAAAACAGAAAAATGGTGGAGGCATATCCATTTCGTTTAATGACTGGCTGTGTTGGTGTTAGATAAGGGAGATTTGATTAGACATATAAATTGCAGCTTTATTCAATTGAATAACACCCATTTTATTTTTCATTTAAGACAGAAGATTCTGATGGCGATAAAAAAAACACCGAATTTGTTATGCTTCACTTTACCCATTTTGGCGAATTTTCTAAAACAGATCTGATAAGGCCAAACTGATACCTTTGATTGATATTTTCATTACAGGTAATTTATTTTTGTTGTGATGTTAAACATTTCTGAATATCATTCCCCCAAGTAATCAATTTCATGTTCCTAAATGAATTTTCCATTTAAGTCTTGATTGTAGTCCTCTTAATTCGGTAAATTATGAGCTAAAAGGATCTTAATGGTGTCAGCCAAGCTCTTAAATCCTTGGGCAGGTTAAATCCGCTTTTCTCGTATCGGACTCACTCGGGGGGCATTCGAGTCTGACAAAAGGCTAACTTCTCAACTACGATTGGTCACATGGTCATTCGAGCCCTTATGAAAAGGAGGCCAGAAGTGAAAGGAAGGCCTTTATGAATTTTCTGTTGTTTCGCTGCGTGTGAATAAGTTCCTGTTGGGAATTAATGTAAGTATTCCGCGCGAAGAAGTAGAGGAAAAATAAAACAGATTAACAGTAACACGCCCTGACCGAGCCATAGGTTGTGGTGCACGGAAAATTTGTGGTTCCACCTTACTGAGCCCCGAAGGTTGGGGTGCAAGGTATACCAGGAAACTCGGGCAGAATTAATTTCTCCTCTCGTGCATCAGGGAAAAAAGAAGGCAGAGAAACGACAGGCTTATCAAACAAATCGCTTAATTGATTGATACTCGATTGACCTTTTACCAGGCAAGTTGTTAACTTAATTTACAACGTGCTTGACATGAAAGGTGCGACAACCGCGAGACGTTGATCGCATAACCGAACGAGAAGAAAAAAAAGTACATCGAGATCGAGACCCAAGCGACCAAAGGGTCTCAGAGGTCCGATCAGTGCTTTTGGACTTACGCACAGCTGCCAACAATGTGCCTTGCCGTACTCATGCTGGGATCCTTTCTGTGTTGCTCCACGATGTTCGTCTTGATCTCGATACGATGGCCACCGTACTGTTGTTTCGAGTTCGAGTCGCGCGGACAAATTATTAAATCGAATCGAACTCCGCCAACTTTCCAGCATTGCCACCGCCACCATCGTCGTTGTTGGGCGTCAGGTTGCACCACAGGGTCACCACATGAAGAACGAGCATAGCAGAAAGCAAAAACGCACTACAGCACCATCGAAAATACATTAAGCTTCATAATTTAAATGCAATATTTACTCAGGCCTTATCATTATTTTGCCATTTTTATTTAATAAAAAGCACTTACCTTTATATTAAAACCTAACAAAAGAGCATAAAAACGACGTAAAACGACGTGCATAAATTAAGCATGAATCAATTCATACCGCAGTTGGACGTGATGAGGAGTTGGGGCTGGCCGGTGAGGGAGTTCAACAATATACGTACATACAACATAATTGTGATTGAAGACACATTCTTGGGATCGGTTATTTCTTTGTGGGATTTTGACTTGATTAAATCCGTATTTTTTAAATATGTATTGCTATTTGCAAATTAAACAGAACTCCCCCAAAAGTGTGAAAACTGTGATAAAAATGCGCGATTGGTTTGAGCCTTCGGTGTATTTATTTCTTGGTTTATAAGGAATAAAAGTGCCGAAAGCATCAAAACGATTCGACGGCAATGCGTACTTTTCCGAGTAGCACGCTTGTCGCGAATCGGTTGAAGAAACTTATATTCGACATATTTCAGTCATAAACAGGTTGCTGCCTCATTATGTCACAGAAATGTGCTATTCGGATTTATTTGCGTTTTTGCATTTTTAAAACTCAGTAATTTTTAGCCACGTCCGGATATTTTCTGAATGTTACTTTGCGGAAAGTAGGCAACAACTAATATGTGTCGAAATTCATAATGGGACACATCAAATTACATCATATTATGGACATACGTGTTCAAGGGAGCTATGAGAGTAAGAAAATTTGGACATTAACATTTACTTCTCATGACATATAGGGTGTTCTAAAGTTTTGGGAATGAGCATTTTGGGAAATTTTCCTTAAACTTCATATAAGTGCAGAGAATTTTGTAGAAGATCTAAAAATGTATCAGTAAACTTTTTAAGATCTTCAGAGATCCTCGCTTCAGTTTAGGGAACTTCGTTACAGTTTGTCAGAGATCTTACTTCAAGAAAGCTCATGAACATTACAGATTTTCTTGAATATTTGTAGATGATCTGGGTTTTCTAGAAGTAATCGTAGAATTAAGAGATATGGAAAAAATATGGAATTTGGAATAAAATCAGGGAAAATTTGTAAAACTTAAGGGAGTTTTGTAGATGTTGACACCAACTCCGTTCAAGATCTATTATTCAGCTGTTGTTGACAAAGCCAACCGTCAACAAGGATTTATTTTAAAAATCTCGAAAGACTTTATTGATCCAATTTGCATGCGTGCTCTTTATTGCTCTCTAGTTAGATCAATACTAGAATTTGCATCGGTTGTTTGGTCATCTATAAAGCTGTGTAGATCTCTGTAAATTTGTCCGGGTTGCACTACAAAGTCTACATTAGCGTGACCCAGTAAACTTACCGCCTTATGAGCATCGTTGTGAATTGCTGAGTATGAAGCTGGATCAATCTGTATTTGGAGCTAAGATGCTTTGTGCAGAGATTGAGCCTTCAGTAGGGATTCAGTTCAGCCTTACTGGATCGTATGAGGATTTATGCCCCAGAGCGAGTGTTGCGGTCACAACAACTAATCCAACCAACTGCGAGGAATACTTTATATTGTAACGTTCTCCGCGTTGCGCTAAGCTGACGGCTTAAGTGCCACTTTCCAAAGAAGGACCGTCAACTCGTTCTTAATTACCCGGCAAGAAACTGCCCTTCTCAGGGCAGGTCACTCAGATATTGACACAAACGAACTTACTTATTTTGACCCAAACGTCTAAAGCCAACCAATCAGATTAGGATACTCAAATTTAAAAACACCAATTCAAACCGCGAAAATGAAATAATTCTTCAAAATCAACCAAGGGGAAATATGCAATAGTTATTAAACCCAAACCAATCTAACAAATATAAACATATACAAATAACGTGACGCAAAAGATTTGTGGAGTAACTAATCTAAACTAGAAGTAATTTTTATTTTATTCGATTCAATTGGACGAAACCCGAATATAATAAGCTTAAATTTATCGAGCTAGCGATTTATTAATTAAAAATACAAGGAAAATAGAAATTTATTGAATTAAGGCAAACCTAACAGTTTCCTAGCTCCAATGACTCCGTGAACTCTATAAGCAGTCGGTTTCAAGAAGGGTATCATGTTTTTGATTTTAATAAGTCTACAAAAACTTTTCAACAACATTTACGATCCCTGCATATATTTAGGATTAAGAATGTTACATAAAAACCACGATGTCAGGTGATAAATAACAACAATAAATAGGTTACAGGATATTCTTTCAGACATCCTTCCTAAACAGCAGGTAATATTAAAAGGATCTCTAGATAGACGAAGATATTAGTAAAGTTCATTTGATTTTTTTTTTCAAAACTTCTGGTTAATCAAGTTCTGAAGATCTCCAAATGTTAAAAAATTGTAAATTGAGGCTTCTATATATTCTTTCAATACTGCAGGTTGATCAGAAAGTATTCAAAAGTACTCCACATTCCAAAGTACTACTAATAGAATCTGATGTAATCTTGAATGATGAATCTAGAGTTTATGGATACAGGATAGTGTGGATAGTTTAGAACATTAAATAAAATTTTCGTTTCGTGTTTGATAAAATTTAAAAAAAAAACGAAAAAGTTATTATCCGTATAAAGTACGAGTAAATAATAAATTGGCATCGAATGGGTTGAACCAAAACTATCTCCATTTCAAATAAAAATTTAAAATAACCCACTAAGCTTTTGTAGAAACAAATTCTAATAGTATCTAGTTTTAAACAGGGGCACAATCATACAAGTTTGGAGTGCATTGCTTTCAATTAGAATTAATGTTAAATTCGATACTTTTATCTTGATTTTATATCTAACTCCGTGATTTTAGAAGTTAGTTAGTCCGAGGTATGCAAGAATCTTAAAAATCTAAAAAAAAATTATAACCTGATTTTTCATGATTGTTTTTTAACTAAGATTCATGATTTTGCGAAGATTTAAAATTTTTAATTTGTTGTGATTCTTATCTCGAAGAATTTTCCTCTCGAAAAATGATGTAAGTTTTAGAATCTAGGTAAGTTTCTCAAGATCTTTAATTTCTATTTTATTTTGAAGTCTGGGAGATTCAAAGCTTGTCCATGAGCTCGAAACTTTTTATTATTTAATATTTTTCTATATTGATAAAAATTTGGTCGAATATTTTTCAGGCATATTTATACTATAATTCTTAAAATTCTTTATATTTTTTATATTCAAGTATTAGATTTTTTAAGAAATTGCAGTCTAGGTAGGATCTGCAATTTTATCTTAGTCTTAAAATTATGATAATTGATCGAATTTCTTATATTTATATTTAAATTCGCAGAATTTATACCTACAATCTGTATCAGAGATATCTATTTTTTTATTTACAAAATCTTGAAATATGCGTTTTGGATCTCAAAAATATTATTATATATTATGAACATATTCCTATATCCTAAATGAATTTATTTTATGTGCATATTGCCATATGTATTTCAAAGCCAGGAATTTATAAATTATAAATTAAATGTCCACGAGTTTAATGTTCGTAACTATGTCCGAGATTTATTTCATATTTAAATATAGATTATCTAAATCAACATAGTTTCAAAATTCATGAAATTATGTAATCCTGAGAATTAGCTAACATGAGAATTTTCTTAAGTTTGAAATTCTTAAAATTCTTATAATATCAGGACAATATGTAATTTCATTACAAAAAACTTAAACAATCGATCAGGACGCGTTTAAGGGGAGCCTTAAGCATTGTTATGAAATAAATATAATAAAATTTAATGTTTCACTCTTATGGAAACCTGGCTCAACAATGACACTCTGAACTCTGAGCTCACACTATATATCGCTACCCGCTACCACACTGTATTTCAACACTAAAAGATTCACTGTTTTTTTTTTTAATAGTTTATTTATTTGTCCAGGCTCATTCGATGTTCAATCTTCAATTGGGTAAATAGGTGGAAGTGGAGCTAAGGACAAGGAACACAAGGGTGTATTTGATGACGATTATTCATCGGCTTAAAGAATTCGTGTATTTTTAAGATCCCATGAGAAAATTTTGAGATACCAGATATAGATCTTTCTTTAAAGATCCTGAGGCCAGAAAATAATTTTCAAACAGATTTCTTCTTTGAAATATGACCAGTTCATTCAAGATTTTATTCTCCTCATTTTCGAAACCTCCCTACGCTTTTAGATTCGTAAATATATTTCGAAAAGTTCTATCCATAAAAATGCTCGACAACATCAGTTATAACTGTGGATACATTCATGTGTGAAGGGTATAGATTGTGATTACCATTTTAATTAAAGATACAAAATCTGATCCAAAATCACGCATGTCTACCATAAGTCTTCGTGTCAATTCAAAATACACACATCTGACTTGTTTGTATCATAATTTCACACTTCCTTTGCGGAGAAGTCGGGAAAGATCCCCTCTCAGCGTGTATGCTTTTGTCTTAATTTACGGTGATTAATGTTGACATGTCAGATAATCAACGAAAATACGTCGTAAATTATGCTCTTGTTGAATATGTTGCACATAAAATTTGACCAAGAAGGGCAAGGCGTCGGTCGATTGGCGTGCTATAAAAGGATATGATGCAATTATTGAACGTTGGGGCTGGTTGGCAAGCTCCAAAATTTTACGATGTGTGATTCGAGTCAGTGACGATCATCTTGTTATGGTTCCTTGCCGAATGGCACCGCACAACTATATGGGAATTTTAAGGGGCAGCACGCTTATAACTTATTGCGTTCACACTAAACTGCGAGGAGGGAAGTTTTTCCAGTTCAATAAAGCTATCATGCAATAAATAGCTTGGCTGACGGCTAGTACGGCTGGGGTGCCCGTATACCAGTGCTCATAATTTATGCGTGAAATTATAAGCTTTCACGTGAGCTTGAGTGCAGAAGCTGAAAGATACAATTTATAGGCGCGATCCGCATTCACGGTAATTCTGGCTTAAGCCTGTTGAGGGAATAACGTCTCTATTCCAAAATCAGTTTCGTTTCTGGAAGCATTGAATCATGCTACCGTATTATGATTCTTTGCTTCTTGAAACGACTAGTCACGAAGTTGCCGCTGATGCCATTAATATCAGTTAAGCGTCAAACATAGTAAGTCAAGCGTAATGTGTTTGGAATGTGAATGTTTATCACGAAATAATAATTAACTTTATTTGAATTGGGTTCAACAATGTCAAGATTTAGGTTCATGATTCTAGGGCATTTTGTTGATGTTTTATTCCAAACCAAACTCAAGTTATAGCTACTGGTAGAATGATCATTGGAAGCTTCCATTGTGTTTGATTTGCTACTAATTGTGATATCATTATTTTTCGAATTTTTTAATAAGATATATACTAATTATTATGTTTTTTTTCATTGATTTTTTTTCGTCGATCTTGTTTTCCGTGCTGAGCACCAATGCAACCGACGCCAGGGAGGCAGCTCCCATACCTCTGAACCCTCTACCTATCGATCCATCAACTCATGAACCGGGGACCAACGGCTTTACTTCCCTTCCGAAGGAAGGCGTGATCAGTGCTGCGTGCTGTCAACAATGTCAATTGACGTAAGATATTGGTCTAGCACTGAATTTCACTTCCGACACTGATATTCGTAGTAGGCATGATATCAGACGGTACGGCTTTGATATTACTATCCATACACGGCGAATGAGAACGATTCAAATTTGAGTTTAGTTCGCTCATAATCGTCAAAAGTGCAGGAACTCAGCGATGAGTTAATTTGCCTCATGTTTTCCCAGGTTTTTCCAGGATTTTCCAGGGAAAAATTCCTGAATTTGAGAAAAGTAAAGATTGGATTCACTCAGTCTATTGATACTACTCCGAGATTGAATAAAATTTTCGTTATTTTCCTCATTTTCCGGCAGATTTTTTAGGTTTTCCACAGGAAACCATGAGACAAATTTTACTCATCGCTGAGTTCCTGCATTTTTGGCGATTATGAGTGAACTAAATTCAAATTTGAGTCGTTCTCATTCGCCGTGTATGAATATCACTAGGGAAAAGTTGAAAATCTTAGTTTTATCTCAATAAATCAACTTTTTTGTATGACCGTTGCATTGTTTTAATATTACTGATGAGTTTTCCAGAGATCGGTACTCGATTAGCTGTTGTATATAAAAAACATTTGAGGCAGAACTTTGAATATAAGTTATCCCTTTACGATGTCAAGATAGAAATATATTTATTTTTGATGAGAAAAACTACTCAATCAATGTAGGATGAGTATGTGATGATTCAAGAATTGAGTTTGTCCATAAATAAATATCTGATTTTGTTTACGATGCAAATTTTTTAGAGAGCATTAAATCCATAAAAACACCATTCGCTATAAATTTGCTTAATATCTTAATTTGTTATTGCTCTTTACCCCTCTGTAATGTCCTGCTAGCTGTTTGTCAGCAAATCGTTATATGTACCCACTGCAACGTTCGGAAGAATCTTCGATTAATGTTCAGAGTAGGTAATGATGCTTCCAAGAGAATGGACTTTTCGCTCATCACTTACCGAGCATGCCTTTTTCGTTGATTTTTATTTCCCGTGAATGCCAACCGATTCGATACAGTACGCACGCCGCCGTGTGCGGTTAAACTGCAGGCGTCTCGTTGACGATGCATCTGCCAAGTTTCTGTCGGGCTCAAAATGTCCAAAATCTGTAGGTAAGAAGGAAAGCAAGCGCTAAGAAGTCCAATCGAATGCGTAATCAGATAAATCCTCCTGGTTGCATATATGTACTTGGCGCTTGCGTACCTTCTATACATGCACGGTAGACGGTGTGAGACAGCAGCCGAAGGAAGTGAACTGGTAACAAGCACTAAAACAGAAGTTGTGCATAATTTATGCTCTGTGTATGCTACCGAATAAATTTATTTAAATTAATTGTTCTTTTTACAGCACTTGTCGGGTGATTTGTACCTATACACAAGGAGGAGGAGAAGCCGATCTAATGAAAAATTAGTAACAAGCGCAAACGATTCCTTTATGCTCAGGTAGATTGCAACGTAGGCGATATGCAAAATCTGCTACTAATGGCAAAAGGGTTCCTGTTATAAATTGAATGTATGTATTAAACCTATTTGTAACTTTCCAGCGGTTGGCCATCTCCTAATAGTGTCTAGATACTACACTCATAAAAAAATCACATAACCAGTGGAATATAGCCATGAAATTTTCACATAACTTTCATGTGATGCTATAATTGTAAATTGCACCACTAAATCATATGAACCATATGTTTCCAATGGCCGGCGCCGATGGTGTAGTGGTAAGCGTGACTGCTTTCTCACACCCCAATGGGTCTGGGTTCAATCCCAGCCGAGGTCGGTGGGATTTTTCTGAGGCATGAAAATCTCTGGTCACGTCTTCCTTCGGAAGGGAAGTGAAGCCTTGGTCCCGGCCCATGTGTGTTGAATGGATGCGATATCCTACGCAGGTGTGGAAGCTGCCTTCCTGCACATTCTATTGCCGTCAATGGATGGCAATCGATGTCCGTCGGTGATTGGCACTAGATTGCGGAACAGAGACCGACGTTAAAAAATAAAGGAATGTTTCCATTGAAATATATACGATTACGCACATAGGACTTATTTCACACTTAATCCCGGCTTCCCTGTTCGGTATATTTTTTACAGCTATTATCAATAAAAGTACCGTAAAATAACAGATTTACGGTGAATGACTACAACTCAGTAAAATAGAGTACCGAGTTTTCAGTAATCATTATGTTTTACTGAACAGTCGTCATTGCCTGTTGTAGAACTCCAGACATGGACACGAAATCCACACACCAAGAGAGCCACTAGCCGGTCGAACCACCAAGAAGCGATAAACATGTTAATCTCGTCCCTAAATAAAAATCGAAAAATAAAATTGAATCAATTTAGTCCTGCTGAAAAACTCAGCAAAAAATAAAGGTAAACAAATAAGTTTACTGACAGCAATTTCTTTACTGACTTAAACGGTATTTTTTGACACTTCAGTGCGCCTGAAATTTACGGAGATTTAAATAAAAGTAAAAACTACTGGGTTGATTACTGAAAACTCAGCTGTTTAAAAACCCAGTAAAATTTTACCGACTTCGGTACTCTAAACTCTGTGTGTATGTTATGTGATATTCAGATAAGAAATGATTCTTAAATATTGTTATTGGAAAAATATTATGTGCGTTCCCAATATAAACTATGTGAACACCTTTTACAATCTTCATATTCCATGCTGTATTAGTAAATGGTTCTTAGGGTACATGTACCAATTATGCCACGGTGTCTCTGGTAGAAAATATTTATAAAAAATCAGTATCGCTAAAACACTCACCAAACGAAAGCTTTCAAATGAGACTAACATTTTTTTCAAAACATAACATTTAAAAATTTATCCTTTTATGATTAGAATCTAATCGATATCGCATTAGTCCCTCCCCTTGGCTAGTTTTTGCACCTTGCTGTTGGTGGGCGGGATTAATTTCATGCTAGTGGAGTGTTGGAGACGGTAGGTTTATGGTCGGCGTTGCTGGCTCATGCCACGATAGAATGGCGCTATGGGCAGGCAATGGGGATTACTAAGCTTCCCCTCTCTGATAAACCATTGCATGAGAGAACCAAAGATCTAGTCTAGCAGTGATAGTATCACACTTGTTACTCCTTTAATTGAGAGCCGCGTTGTAGTACGCTTACGTATAGGCACTGACGTTGGGTGTTATACTGGCGGGTTGTGCCGCAAATCACTCTTATTTTATTTATTTTTACGCAGATAGATTTATTTGGGTTTGCAAGGGAATTATACTATTGAAATATTTCAGAAAGTGCCCAACGGTGCTTCTTCTATTGGCGTGACAAACTTTCATTGTTGTTTTCATTGAGGTATTACTCAGGAAGCAATGTTAAACATCATTTTTGTACATGGTATTGTAACTAATCTTATATGTGCTTCATTTTGATTTGGGATAAGTGTTTGAACTATGGCGACATAGTGGAAGCGTGTGAGCATAGTTGGAGCATATACCCTATATAATTTAAAAATCAGCTAGGAAACTAACTTCAAAATTAAGCATTTTAGTCACTTGAAGGTGTTACCTGGGTCGAACTAAGATATAATAAATAGGTATGGGTCAGAATCAAAAGTACTTGAAACACGTTTAATTTTAGATTACAAGCACAAATGCAGGTACTTAATAAAGCATGGGTTATGATTGATTAGGTGAATTAGAGCTTTTAATGATTTATTAAATTAGACTAATGAGATATCATAATCATTAAAAAAAAAAACTTAAATAAGAAACTTCAGAAGGTCCAATGACATTAAGTAGATTAACAAAAGAATTAGGATGCGGGGGGTCCGCTTAGGAAGGCAACTTTAAAGGTTAGTTGTAGAATAAATCTTCTTATTTACACACTAAGATTATTTTACAGATTTCTGTAGAATTTTGCCGAGGTTTCGACGGCTGAACGTTCGGTAAGCAGTTTCACAGTTTTCCTGTGGTAATTTACAGATATCTGTCAAAAATTCACAGATATTTGTGAAGGATTGCAGGAGGTCTGCGGAGCTGTTTACCGGACGTTCAGCTGTTGGGATTTCGGAACGATTTTGCAGATTTATGTGAAGATTTCTAAGTGTGTAGTCTTGAACTTTAATAAGAAAACGCAAGCAGACCAATAGCATTAAGCAGATTAACAAGGAGAGGAATAGTTTAGGAAATAAGTAAAAGTAGAGGTATGTGACAATTAATAACTTTTAAACTTTTGGAGGTATTGTATTCCCCTGAGTTTGTTGTACTCGATTACTATATTATTCTCTCAATACGCGAAATCTCTTATATATGCGGCTAAAGCATTTGAGTTAACTTATTTCTTAGTGTTCAAGTACCTACATTTTTAAACAGCAGTCAGTGTTAATCTATGAACTAAACCATACGTAAAATCGATCTTTTCTTATGTGGTATTGATGCATGTATAACTTTTCGCTGCTGTCGGAATCAACGCGCCTACGTCTACGGAGCTTACGCAGAAGTGATTCGCAATGCGGTAGAGCTCACTAAAAGTTTTTTTGAGCTTCTGTAGTATAGAATTTGTTCGGTACGGTCGCGAAATCTTGAAATGGTTGATACGTGCGGTAAAATAACTAAATTGAAACAAAGCTCAACAGTAAAATAAGTAGACTATTTAGGGAGGACACCAAAATTAATCAACTTGCCAACATAGGCTATCACATTTATTTTGGTGGCACTCTTTAAGTGATAATAAGCTGTTTTTTTTCTCTACGGTTGTGGCGTTCACAATTTGCGCGATTTTCATATCTTACGTAATTTAGATGTTTTACTGACTCGAGGTCGTTCCTTAAGCGGAGTTGGTACAGGTTAAACCTTTGCCGACTGTGGATTCAACGCGTATACGTCTACGGAGCTTACGCAGAAGTGAAACACAATTCGGTAGAGCTTCTCAAACGCTTTTGAGCTTATGTAGTATAGAATTTGTTCGGTGCGGTCGCGAAATCTTGAAATGATTGATACGTTCTTTAAATTAACTAATTTGATACAAAGCTCAGTAGTAAATAAGTAGAATAGTTAGGGAGGAAACCAAAATTAATCAACTTGCCAACATAGGCTATCACATTTATTTTGGTGGCACTCTTTAAATGATAATAAGCCTTTTTTCTCGCTTTCGGAATTCGCGCGGTTTTCGTAACTTACACAATTTAGATATTTCGTTCGAGACGGATTTATTTATTCAATCGGTTTACTACGCGGATGTATCTAATGTATCTAACTATCTTGAAACTATACATACGGAATCTAGTGTTCAAGCAGCCAACATAGGCTAGTCCTTCTGCTGTATTGTCAAAGATAGAAGCAAAATTTATTCAAATGGGTCAAGTCTTGAAAACTAAGTTGTCACGCAGCTCCAGCTTGATTCCCAATAAAAAAAGAATCTAATGGATATCGCATTAGTCATTTCTACGGTTATCTAGGTAGACATAACAAAAATTAAAAAAAAAAATTTTAAATTTGTGATATTAAAAAAGAAATGTTTTAGTTAATATTAATTTTTACTCATTGAATTCAATTGTGAACAAGGAGTGCTAAAATATAACTAAAAATAATTAACATTTTACAAATGTCCACTATTGTACATCACTACAGCACGAAGAAGCTGCCAATCATATACTTCAGAGGTTTCTGCGGCCTTGACAAGATTCCATACAATTTGTAAATCGAAATGTACAATTTCACTGGCTTGCTCCCCATATTTACTCAAACCACTTCCAGTGATTTTACAAAACTCTGGGACATGGTATCGCAAAATATGGAATTTGGAGCTATTGGGTAAGCTTGTTGCAATCCACGTCTTAGAAAAGTTCTCAACCTTTTCTACGTAATCTTCACATAAATTTTCTTGAAAACAACCCTTGTAGACAAGATCAAATTGATCAAGTGCCTGAAATATAATTTAGCATTATAAAACGGTAGTTGAAATAACGATAAGATTACTTACAGTTCTTAGATAGTTCAAGGTTCCATCAGATTGCAAAACATGTCGATTTTGCAGTTGTGGCAATTCCGCCCGGTGAATCCTTACTTGCTGTGACTTTGGCAGCTACTGATACTTGCCCAATCCATAGCAGTGTCTGAATCAATGGATTCCACCTTCTTGTAGATTACATTTATAATTCCAAGCGTAATGTCAAATATATCATATTAACAATATGATCCATTCATGCCTTTTCCAAATATTGCAATGGCGACCCGCAAAACATTGCTTCACGCACCATCTAGCGTTGAAAAAGGTCAGCAACAATCATTCAATTACAATCGAGGGGTGCGAATATAGCACTTATTACAAACGTAAGAGTCACATTATTTTCATTAATTACATTGTGTATATTACTTTAAAATTTGTCTGATATTTCACTGTTGTCATCAAATAAAATAATTTGCTGAAATACATTCATTTGAAATATTAAACAAATTTTCATTTGGTTTACCCCTCGTGACGATAAACAAATACATTGGTAGCCTTTTTGGCCACAGAGGTGCTTTCATCGCTAAAAATTTGGTTCGTCAGCTAAGCGAAAGAGTGGATCATATTGTTAATATAATATATTTGGTAATGTGTAAGGAAGGCGGTGGACAGAGGCTTATGATTTGGTCGTCAGATGAACCGCACAGCAATGGCTCATCAATACAATTGAAAAAGTTTCTCGCCAGTTTATTTGCGGACCCCTGGCTTTTCCATTCCGCTGACATCTCACGAATATGTCCGAGAGTTCGAGGCTGTGCAGCTGTATTGCAAAGATTATTCTTCGGTGCGGTGCAATAAGGACAAATGTCGAGCTGTGTCCCATTATCCCCGGCAACAAAGCACTTGAAATTTTTTAGGTGCAAGAGTGTACTCCATATTTTTGCGATATTAGCATGTTTCTCCGGACTCCAGGAGCGACTGCTAACAGTAAAAGCATTTTACACCAGTATCTTTGCAATGGCCTCGTGTTTGATTCAACTTGGAGTTCGTGGTTTGAGATCTTTCGATAATGGACAGAGTCACTTTAAAAGAACCGCCCCCTCCGTCAACACCGATTTTACAGAACGAGCTTGTCAAATCAACGCCTCTTTTGGATATAACATGCTCTTCCATCGGCGTTCCTCAAAACGCATTTGGACAGTTTGTTGTCTCTTCTGTTGCACGTTTTTCAACGGTCCGTGGACGTCGCCGTTTTCCCATCCTGTGTCCAGTACAAAAGAAAGGCAAAAAAACAGGACTTTGGCAACTACCGTGGCATCACTTCACTTAGCGCTGTTGCTTAATTGTTCGAACTCGTTGTTATGGAATCGTTACTCGCTCACTGTAAGCCGTATATTAGTATCGACCAGCATGGTTTCATGGCTGGTCGGTCCACTGCCACTAACATGCTGTGCCCTACTTCCTACATCTCTAACAGTATGTCGGATCGTGCTTAGACGGATGTCATTTATACTGACTTATCTGAAGCCTTCGATAAATTGAATCACCGCATATCAATCGCAAAACTGGACTGGCTTGGTATCCACGGCTGCTTTTTACCATAGACAAACAGACGTAACGCTTCATTGTGTATCTTCGTGCACGCATTTAACGGTTGATTTGAATATTATGAGTTCCGCGAAATACTCGCCGCAGCGAGTATCGGATCACTTTGACGTTTCTATACATAAAGTTGTATATTTAATGCAATATTGTTTGCAAGTTAGCGAGCAAGCTTGTTTTCCGCGAGAAGCCCGAGAGATGTCGTTACTGAGGTTCTATGTTTTGAGATACTATGTTTTCAAGGATAACTTTTTCAAAGAGTTACGTCTGTTTGTCTGTGCTTTTACTATGGTTTCAGTCGTAGCTCACCGATCGCTATCTTACTGTTGTCATTGGTGATCACCAGTCCCGTACGTTCGCTGCCACGTCCGGAATACCCCAGGGTAATCACCTGGGACCGCTGATATTCCTGATTTACTTCAACGACGTGAATCTAGTAATTGAAGGACCACGATAAACTTACGCAGATGACCTTAAACTCTTTCTTCGGATTCACTCAATTGAAGACTGTTGCTTCCTTCAACGTCAGTTGAATGCTGTTGGTGATTGGTGTATTCTGAATCATATGGAGGTGCTCGGTTAAGATAAGCGCTACGTAAACTGCCGTGGACGGATCCCTTCCGATTGGCTAGCTACGTAAGTCGTTTGTAACTGATCCATCTGGAGACCCTGTCGGTCCGAAGATATACAGCAAGGACATTTCAGATATTTTGCAAGGACGCACCCATTACCCTGTTCTTCTTGAGCAAATTGACATCAGTGTTCAACCCAGAGCCCTACGGAGTAATTCAATGCTGCGCTTATACAGTGAACTAATTATAAATGTTCGGCGCAATCGGTGGTTTACAGAGACTCTTTTATAGGGTCTCCGCACTATTTGACTTTGACCTGACTCGCCAGCTGCTTCGCCGGAGGCTTAGTTCGTTTTTTTTTCTATATCAGTTTAGTTTGTCTAGCAATGTTCCTTTTTTACCATATGACTATTGACTTATTGATGTTTAGTTTTAGTACTTTTCATGTTTAGTTTACGTTACATCATTGGGGCCAATGACGCCTGATGATGTTTAGTCATAAATAAATAAATAAATAAATAAATATAGTGTCTACGTGTAAATTACCATGTACTCTATATTGCTGAATAGAGTTTCCTAATCATATCCCATTTTCTACTATCACCTTGCTCCCATGACATCTATGAAGGTAGTATGGGTTACCTGCACCTTCTTAAGTAGATCTTGAACTAATTTTCTTTCCTTTACTTTATCCTGCGATTGTAAGGACGTGGCCAGTTGCATAACGCGATGCATTTTTTTTTTATCCTGAGTGCTTTTTTGAGGCAACACACGATATTTTTGCATAACATATTATATAGTGACCATTATATGTGATTTGTACAATCTCATATGTTATGCTATGCTGGAGTATCCAAATCGCCAATAAGAAGTTTATAGTGAAAAATAATTGAAGCACCTTTAAAAAACAACATATTTTTATGCAACAGGTACATTTTTTCCCATGAGTGCATAATCGTCTGCCATTAAATTAGCTCAATTATTCTCAGCTGACCTCTTCAACCGTCTGGCATCTCTTGAATATGTTGGTGCCTAAAGACACTTCATTTTTCCACACAATAGTGGCACCTTCAGTTGTTGGTACCTGCCTCTAATTTAATAATTTGCATTTGACCAAAATTTATTGCTTTATTATGATTAATTGAAGGATTATGTAAGGCAAGTGTAATTTTCTCTACACATCCCTGCACCACGCATCAATTTGCTGAAAAGCTGAGACAATCAACCACGAAAATCGAAAACAGGGAATGGTTTGATTCGTGCGTTCAGGTCAGTTAAAATTATGTCCAACATCAATAACCCGGCGTCGTGTCCTGATCGAACCACTTTTTTCTTCTTCTTCTCCTCTCTCTCTTTTTTCGTTTCGTTTCAGTCTCGAAGCAGCCGGATCGAACGAATAATAAATTTTCTTCCCAATTTGCTCACGAACAGGAATGCCTTCAGAAAGCAACTAAATAAACCTAAAGTTGCTGCCCATAATTTTGGGTGGAAAACAATCAAACACATCGTAAATGTCATAAATTGCCTAATTAAGGGTTTTGAGTGCATGTTTTATTACAAAACCGTCTCGTTCCTTCTGATGTTGGGATACAGTTGGTTGTCTTTTTCCATGGCTTATCGGCCGGTGCGGCTTGGAACATAATTTATGGAAAGCAAATTTGTCGCTGTCTTTGGCTTGCATTTTGATCGAGCTTCGTCTAACCTGGAATATGATAAGTCTTAGTTTTATCGTGTGTGTGTGTGTTGGACTGTTAGATGGCATGATAATGTTTATGCAATCAGAGTGTTTCAAGTACGACGCACCGCAAACGAGTTAATTCGATCAGTAGAAATTTGGGATCGCAGCTGCAAAAGATTGTCGTCCATAAAAGAAAAAATGCAATGATTGTAATGGAGACTACCAATTTTAATAAATTGGTGGCTATTTACAGGTGAAAATTATTTAAACACAGAGATGGACGAAACCAGCTCTTAATAGAATCATCATACCGCACACGACCTACTTTTACCACAATAAGATGTTGAGGTCGATTACACAGCAAAAAATTAATTTTAATATCACATCAAAGTGGATGCACTTCAATCGTGTCGAAAGTTGTAGCTGGGAAAATATCACATAAATACAGATAGCAAGCTAAGAGGATGAATACACAAAGTTAACTTTTCTCATAATAATTCCCATATAAACTTCAAAGGGCCAGCACAGTACGAGTTTGCAGCCAAATGGGGGGAATGATCAGGACCTGAATGTTAATCAAAATCGAAATTTTGAATCACCCTAATGCATAATCCCCCAGGTATTTTTCATTTCACAACGAATCGAGTCGAAATTTGATGACTGTTAAAATGTGATGGAGATTAATAGTTTCTTATAAAAACCATTACTTTAAAATCAGTTCAAGCCAGCGATTATATATGTGTAAAGTAAAAGTATATCTTAAACACCAATCTTGAAGATGCATTAGAATGATTTGGTATTACGACTTTATGAAATTATTTAAGGATAAAAGTCTGATGTGCGTCATAACTGTACCGAATACAGAAAAAAAAGTGGTTGAATATTACACACAAAAACAGTTGATTGGTAATTCCGCTTGTTGTGTAATATTACGCTGCACGTTGTACACAGAATTTGTGACCAAATCACTTTAATGAGTGTTAATCCACTTTTTATCCACTTTTTGTAAATGGTGTTCAATACATCATGAAAGGGCAGTCATTAGTGATGCACAGAGATGCCAGATTTTGTTTTCAGGTCTGCGAAAAATGTCTGTGAATTTCAGAAATGTCTGTAATTTGGCTGCATAAAATTAGCAGAAGTTTTGCGTGTGACGGTGGAGCCCCTCCTCCGGAGGGGTGGGGGGGTGGGGTCGGTGTTCATGAAATAGATGCGAAATTGGAAATGTCTGTAAAAGTAATGTTCGAGCAAAACAGACCTGCTTTTAAAGAATTGAACCTCATTGGAGTTGAGAATGTATCCATTCACGCCGGATACGTTAAAAGCTATTAATAAAAAGATCAATTACGATTGCATGACAAATGAGGTTGACTCAAAGTTGAGATTAGTTCACTCATATTCTTGAAAACTTAGTTAACTCATAGACTGAGTAAAACTTCCCGAGCTTTTACAGGAATTTGTTTTCTAATCTAAACAACGTCTGGAAGTACATATCAAATTTGTATACTTCTAGAATGAGTAAATTTATGGTCGATTTTTGTCATATTCGAAAATATTTATGAGGCTCGGAAAATTTTACTCTGTCTGTAATTTAAACTTCAATTTGAGTCGATCTTATATACCATGGTAGTGTGGAAATCCGCTAGTTACTTAGTACTGGTTCTTTTGCACGCCAGCAGTGGGGAAACGAGCAAATCTTAGTGAGAGATGGGATTCGATGTGGTAGAATTATCGCGCATTATTCTGATGTTGTTTTTAGTGTGTTTTGTGAAGTGAACTGTCACTTTCTTTAGCAGCTGCTTTTGTGATTGTTACATGTTCAAACTCTGAAAGCAACGATATTTGCCCGGAGATTTGGCAACAGAATTGATGACCAAACGTGACCAAACCCAAGATCAAACGATAGGTGCCATCGATGCTGATCTTCACCGGATGTCTTAGATTGGGGAAGTCTGTTGAGGTAGTGATGGAAATCAGTAATGACCTTGGAAATATCCGAGAATTACAATTCGTGACATGCGTTTTCGCACTTCCTTTAATGTGTGTAATGCACGATACTATCACCTTTCAAGAGCACAGCTGCCATAAAACATATAACAATGAAACTGGAAGTTCACATTTGATGCAACAAACAAGGTGTTCGAATTTAATGAGTGATGTCACAACTGTGTCCGAAATTTGTGGTCTAGAACATTTGAAATGATAGGGCATCTCAGCCATCATCAGGAAATTTGTGGACTCTTCAAGGAATCACCATAAATGATTTTTGAACAAACGATTTTCGAACAGATTTATCAACCAACCATACTAAAGGGTGAATCAGCAAATTTGTAATGACCTTGTCTTGCCAACTGAAGCACGCCTACGCAAACCAATTCCACCATCGGATAAGAGAGATTTTTCCCTAGCCGACGGTGTTGTTGATTTGGCAAGGCGAGCTTCGATTTTCGAGAAAAGAGCATTACAAGATTTGATTACAAAAGCTGATCCGCCTTTTTGAATTAATCATATCGTCCGGCCATTTTCCACAGATATGGCACTGTTCCGCTGGTGGAAGTGGTAAAAATCCCCATATAGAATTTGAAAGAAGTGGGAATAATTCGCTTTCGGTGCATATTCAGGTCAAAAAAGTGAACGACAAACAAAAGAAATTAGTTAGGGACTTTGTCGTTCAGTTTTTTTTCCCGGAAATTATTTTTATACAATCTACAGTTAAATAAAAATGATACATATAGTTTAACTTGCTTTACTACCAGTCCCCAGAGAGCCAAAAAAATCAAATTTGAGAGAAAAAAATTTCTCTCACTAGTTCAATTTCTCAACATGCCATGTATTTTGATGTCTCTCTATTTGTGATTTCCCTCGCACAGACAACATAATAGAGTACCTGACACTGCATAACATGTCTGGTACCTCTATATATGCATTTCGATCAACATCTGAAGTCCCTCTTTTTTTTTACATATTCTGAAGCACGATTGTATTGGACGAATCCGATAAAATGGATTTCCTCGACTATAAATCAATAAATCAAACTTTAGAGTAATTTTTGGCAAAATTTGAATAAATTTGGGATTTTCGTCCTCCCTCATTCACTTTTTCAGTGACAGTGACTATAGACAGTCAAGTTATAGACCGACCAACGTGAGTTAACGTATCCAAACAAACCGTCAAATCTCATGGAAAATGTTCGTTTTGGGTACAGCATGGCAGTACATTGATAGGTCTATAACTATAACTGTCATAAAAGTGACAGCTCGTTCATGTGGTGGATTTTACAAAAGTCTGTAAATATCAGTGAAAGAACAAAAAGTCTGTAAAGGTCTGTAACGAAAAAAATGTCTGTGAAAAAAATAAAAGTCTGTAAATTCACAGACATGTCTGTAAATCTGGCATCTCTAGTGATGCATTACCATCACCACGTTTGAAAACTTGTTTCCAGCAAAAAAAAATCACACTAAACAACAAAACAAATCCCTAAAACAGACTGAGCTTCTGTGAACTTCTCGTAAGGATCCGTATTTCTTCAAAATTCAATCTATAGATCTACGGAAAATTTCGTAGAATCGACATCACTGACTTCCATCTGTTTTGTTTTTATTCAACATAGCTGACGCGTTGGCAGAACGAGGGAAAAGCAACTATTGAAAAACTTGCATGAACGAGGGATGCTCCGGTTACGAAACAATGATAGAGGGTGCTAGTTGGCATGCAAAATACGCTTGACGATATTTTTTGAAGAATTTTCTTCTAAGAGCTATGTAAGTTTGTCTGTGGTTAAAGTTATAGATACGCCGAGGGGGGCGACTCTATCTAAGATGCAGGAATTTTTTTGCTTTGCTGTTATGAGATGCACTCGCGCTTAATAGATAGAAATAAGATTGATTATGATTTTAAAGATTTCCTGCAAAAAGGTGGAGAGCGATGCGAGTAGATGGATTTAAATGCAAGAGATGAAAAAAGATTTTTCGTAGATTGATTCGCTGGTGTGAGATTTTTCGACAGTTTAAAATCGAGATTCAGATGTGTCACATCCCTCGATATACGCCTCTAGATTCCATAGACAAGTGGAAGCACAACAACTGTTTTTGGCAACCATGCAAAATAAATGCTCTTAGGGCCCATGCATTTATTATGTCACGCTAAATCGAGGAGAAATGTACCCCCCCCCCTCTATCGTGAAGTTTTTCCTATACCTAATGCATTGCTGGTCACAAAATCTTAGACCCCCCCCCCTAAAGCGTGACATAATATATGCATCAACCCTTAGTGGCAGCCGTAAAAAATGTTCATACTATCAAAGAACTACTCTTCGTTGTGCAGTTTTGTTTTGTTTCGTGCGCAAAAGTTCTAAGGCTGTGAACCATTTGCCGAGTTAAATTTAACTCGTAGTTAAAAGTGACATTTCGAAAGTTATTTCTTATGTTCGAAAATCCCCGTGCTGTCGATCGACCGGTTTTCGAGCCACGGTCGTCAAAATTTAACTTCTTGTCTGTCAGAAATAACCACGCTCGGATAGCAGGGTTAATCGATAACTTTCCATCTGTCAAATTTTAACCAAAAGTTAAAATAATCCACCAAATGGTTCAGAGCCTAAATGAAGTGCAAAGCAAATCTTTGCAACAACAAATCCCCCGCTAAAAAGACACCATGATGACGTCATGCTCATTTGGCTACAATAGATGACAGTTCGTTTGGCTACATTCTACTTCGTCTCGTATATAGTTAGAATCATGAAGGCTCGAGCATTAATATGGACCAAAAGGTCTGTGCCATAAAAAAGGGAGGAGGGCTCGAGCACTCCTAGCTCTGAGCTTTTGCCTAGCTTTTAAACTTCAGAATATTTTGAAGCAGTTTTCCAATAGTTAGCTAGATAAAATCGATCGACTCCGCAGTACTCAGATTATAACGAGAAATTTCTTCGAAGACATCAACCCTCGGAAATGTTTCGTTTAAGAGATATTGGGTTTGTCGTCTAAATTGCATTTCTGGCCCACTGTGTAGTCTAGTGGATATGCCCAGAGAAAAAAAAAATGAGTTGACAGATTTCAAAGGAATAAATTAAGAGTCAGTTTTTAGCTCCAGTCGTCAAGAAAATGAAGAAGTTAATATGATTTTACAGATTATCAAACAGAAGGAACCTCCTATTCGAACGAGGTAGATAGTTAGAGGAAACATGTTAAACTCAACTGGATGGTGCCATTTGAAAACTGAACACGCAGCATTACTCGTCACTGCATCCTATCGTCCATCAAGTGTCGTCGGGTGCTCCAGGTAAGTTACCACTTTCTAATAATAAACGCATGAGTTTTAATCGATCTCAAATGCATCAAATTGCCATCAGCTAGTTACTCTGCTGGTGCTAGTACCAGTGCGTCACCTTTTACATCTAAGCACCTGAATGATTATTATTAGCATGCCAAAGCGAAGCAGATATAACGGACTACCATTGCGACTTTTAAGCGATGCACACCCTTTCGCAGTATACACGTTCGGTTAGAGATAAGATACTCCGCCTGTGGTCAGACTTCCGCTCGGTCCAATATCTATTGCAACTACTGGTTCGGACCTATCGGGGGGGAAATGTCTAGGAAAATCACAGTTTTCCCACGTTATAATTAGCCGCAACGCAAGGCACTGCAATCAATAATCAAGCCGAGGACTCGAAGAAGCAACTGTCGCGGTGCAGAAGCAAAAACAAGCGTGTATCTGAAGTAACTTGAAAGGTGATTAAATTAAATCAATTTTATTCTCATTTCGATGATCACGATAATGGTTATGATCGAGCATTGCCGGAGTGGATTATACATTCCACGACGAGTTCAATCGCTGCCGTTGATATACATGTGAGTGAGTGCATTAAGCTGGGATGTGGGCATCGAACTACATATTCACAGAAATAGGTTCGCCATTTTCAACTATCTCAAACTATGATCTTTCTTGACTAGATTATAGTTGTATTAGCAGTACACTCATTCGTAATTTGAACCTGAAAATGATTAGTTCACCAAAATATGTATGTAGTTTCTCCTAAATATCCCGAGGGAAAACATCGTACAACGTTTACCAACATGAAAGAGCCACCTTTCAACAACATATCGTAGCCTAAAGACAAAATGTAAATATGAAGAGGCGATCAACACATGGCATAGCATGAAGCTAAAGGTAATCATTTCTCTTCTATTTAGCCACAGGTGAACCGATTCCTTGAACTAAGTTAGCTCCCTCGTTGGGACAGGTTTTATCATCATCGTGTGATAAGCGATACTAAATCACTAGTACGCACCATGATTGACCAACCCGAAGCTCATATCCGTTTCATTTTCACTTTTGTTTGGTTGAATTCTGCTTCTAGGGTCACATTATGTGCAGTTCCCACGGAGACCACTTTTATCTAACGCCGCTGCTGCCGCGGTCGACTGGAGGCGATGAGCGCCAGTCATGCAAAATCTACAGGCAGCAGAAAGGAAGTCAAACTGTTTCAGGAGATGGTCGGTAATTAGTAGTTATTATCACTGCTTGATGCAGTTGCATGCGCGGTCGGTCGTGTGTTGGCCGATGCAGATGCTTGACATGACAGTCAGTTGGTTAACTGTGTGTGACTACAATTTAGCGTGTGACGATGCGGCTCATTCTAGTCGGTGGTTTATCAATATGTTGCGAAAGAAAGCGAGAGTAGTGCTATGGGAAAATATTTAACAACTGGTAACTGTGTTATGTAAAGATCAACATTATGTTTGAGCTGTTTGTGTAGGTTCAATTTAAGGAACGCGACGAACTTAATGTCCTGTGAACAATATTCAGACATACCGCAGAAAAAATCCCTTCAAAATAACATAATATAGCTCCGTGGAAGCACATATTCAACGCAGCCGTGTCTATTTAATACCTTGTTCATACTACTGGTTCATACAGGTCTGAACATGCCAAAAAACACTAACCAGACTAGATGCAGGTACTTCCTGGAATATCCCTGACCAGAAAGAAATTGCATCAGGTGGATGTTTACTTCTCCATGCTTTCTTATGCTTTCTTACATAACCCAGATCGTGAGATTCGGTACTAGCCTATGAGTCCATCTACGATTCTTCGCCGTGTCTCAGTCCTGTCACCATCTGATCATCGATTCAGCTCTTACTACCTTACATCTGATGCCTTTCAGGTTGTATCACTCACTGTCTTTCACCAAGGTGATACCGATAGGAATTATTCCCGCTATTAAGCATACTGCATCCAACGAAATAGTTTAGTACGTATTCACAACTTTCTGTTCAGCTTCACATGACTCATGACGCATGGCTGAACCAAAGATGAATACTAAGATGAAACTGTCGGAAGAAAAACTTTCTAATTTAGTGTCCTCTTCCAGGGTCCCTTTCATCCAATGAATACCCCCGTATTCAAGGTAATTTTGTGGTTTTGCTGCCCCCTCGGTCGAGATGAAATTTTGCGCTCATTTTTATCAAAACAAACACACCAAAATCAGAGGTGTCCCATTTTTTAATTACTCGATTAACAACTAATCGTTTTTTTTGTTCGCTGTGCTACCATTTTTCCACCAATGAAAGTGCAGCACATGTTTGAAACGTTCGGTGGTGATCCTCTGGAGAAGTTAATGCTTACATCGGCATGATATAACCACAAACGAAGTGACAGACGGAGCGGCTCGAAAACTTTGGTGACTAACCTGCTATTTCAATTTTTCAGTGTACCACATGGCAACACCACTACTACTGGATTGTACCACATGGCAACACTACTACTATATTGTACTAGCATTTTCACCAAATGTATTAGAATGTTTTGTTTCTATCTCTTTCACTCTACTCAAAACTGAAATGCATAAAAAAATGACAAAATGACACACTCTTTGCTCACTGCAAAGAATCAATATACACAAAATCAACTTTGTTCAAATCAAAACAAAAAAACTAACCCATCTGGTGGATGATGGCACAAGCTTCCAAGAAAATTCTAATACAGTGAACCACATTATTTTAATGGATTTCTTCGCCAGTAAGTCGTCTGTCACTTCGTTTGTGATATAACCGATTACAAATATTTTACTTTTCGGTTCATTAATCGATTAATGTGACTACGATAATTCGAATGAAAATCGGTCATCACTAGATGAATGTGAAACGTCATTTCAAATATATGGACCGTACATAAATAATGATACAATTTGAAAGGGACCAGTGCTCATCACAAATTACGTCCACACGGTAACTGAAATAAACACGAGTGTTCACCGGTTGGCTGAACCTTCGTACCTTAGTTTCGGTGATACTAGCTCGATATAAACTAGCCAGAAGACGCCTCTTGCATGATTTGTTCGGCATGATTCTAAGAACCGTACCACCTTCTCACTAACATAGTCAGCGCTCAGTGGGGTAATTATTAATGCTAGCTGGCCTAAAATATTTAACCAATCTAACTTGTCACATATATCTTATTATTCAAGGATAATAAAAAAAATGGTCAAAAAACGGTGGAGTCATGTTTTGGAGGGGGTGATTGGGTCTTGTTATAATGATTTTTTTTTTAAACTTGTAAGTCGGTAAATATTTTTTTTTTTTTTTTTTTATTATTATTATTATAGTCACTTTAACACTCTTGGGTCATTCGTGACTTGTCCGGGGGTGAGATTTGAACTCGTGACTTTGGCGTGAGAGGTATGGATGTTAACCACTACGCCGGGGTCGCCCCCCCGGTAAATATGCTTTGGATTTAGTTACCGTCAAAAGATGAAATTTCTTAGAAATTTCTACAGAAATCTGTGAAATTTTACCGAAGTCTTAACAGCTGAACGTTCGGTAACCAGTTTCACAGATTTCCTGTACTTTTTCACAAATATCTGTGATTTTTTCACAGATATCTGTAAAAAAAATACAGGAAAACTGTAAAACTGTTTACCGAACGTTCAGCTGTTGAGATTTCGGTAAAATTTTCGCTAGTTTCTGTATCTTCCATCTGGGAAGTGATCTTAATCTAGACATTTTTGCAGCACTACCCTGAGCATGCCCTAAAACCTCTGGATCGTCGCTTCCAAAACCACGTTAGGCACTGCTACGAGTTCCACATTAGAGACTTCTATTCCTTCAGCGTTGTCTCCCTCTGCCTCACCGTACCGTGTAGCTGGTCAGGTCGTTGAGTCGTGCTCCGGGAAAAGTTACTCAATGAAGACTTTAAGCTTGTCTGGGCACATTTCAGAGGGTGTCACTGGGACTCTGATTTTCATCATCGTATATCGGTATGCATCACCACAGGGGTTCAGCGTCTTAACACAGCTTTTTAAGCAGTTTAGTCAGCTTTATCACCCGTCTAAGTGCGGCGCTGGCCGCTATAATCACTTCCATACACGGTGAGAAAAAATCAAAGGTGCCGCACAAGGAAGAAATGTTAGTTTGTTTACTAAAAGTAGCGATTTTATATGGAAAGTTTTGCTATAATCAATCCTCCTCGTGTTTATTCGCGAAATTGACGTCAAAGATTGATCACTTGCGCAGGAAATCAATTTGGCAAGCCAAAACAGGTCCAAATCCGCCAGTATTTTTTGCCACTGTTTATGGCAATATAGTAAACTTTTCGTGAGCATTAACGGCAATTAAATCACCAACACTAGCGGTCTGTGAGTTCAAGCCAACCTGTAATTACGCACCTTGGTCTGACCCTGAGGCAACTTGGATGCAAGGTGCTGAGTGCCTCGTTCCACCAGTATACTGGGCGCCGCCAGTTCCTTGGCTCCAGTTTTTTCGGCATGGTTGTGTCACATGCACTCGTTAACGTTTTTGTCTACCCGTCCTCCGCATTCCCACAGGTTTCCGTTGGCTGACCTTCTGGATGGTAGTTTAGACTGCTCCGATACTTACTTTTGCCAATTTCTTTAGGGACGTTTGGCAATATGTAAATAATAGCACACATCGATGAACAGCTGCTAAACGTCATGGGGATGCGACATGTTAAAATACTGTTTATTACTTTTTCGCAAAGTTGCTATTACCCATTCCGCATGAAAAATGAAACATGTAATCATAACATGTTACTTATAAGTTTCAAGAGGAGATTGCGAAGCACTTGTTTGACCAGGGGGATATGCATTAATTGTTTCACTTGAAATTGTGTTAAAATTTACCCCCTAATGCATTGTATGTCACATAATCTTAAAAGCCCCTTCTCCCTTTGTACATTATAAATGTATCACCCTTAAAATCTGTCAATTTATTTTTAGATAGTCACAATCAGTGATTTAATGACTGCTGAGTTCTAGAGATGGTCGGGTTCCCGAATACCCGTACCCGACCCGATGGGTTCAGGCCGGGTACGGGTATTCCAAAACAATAAATTTTCGATTTCGGGTCGGGTACGGGTGTCTAAAAAAATGTCGGGTTCGGGTCGGGTACGGGTAAAAAAATAAACGAACACGTCGGGTTTGGGTAATATTATATGCATCTTAACCAGTCGAAATTAAAAAAGAGAGATCTGACAAACCACAGCCGTTGCCGAAGAAGGCTTAAATTGCTGAAGAGGATATAGGGTAACCAACTGATTTTGGACCCCTGGACAAAAAGTTACTGTCTTCGGCAAAGTTGTTCAGGAAGTGAAGCTCTTTTCGTTGGTGGAGTAGTTCAGAAATTTCACACTACAAGGCGCTAATTGTTAAGCTAATTGCACACTACAAGGCGCTACGTGTAATTCTCGCATATACAATAGCTCGAGTTCTTGACCAGCTAGAAAGTTACTGTATTGGGCAAACTTGTTCAGGGGGTCAAGACTTTTCGACTGGTAGACAGTAGTTCAGAATTTTCTCACCATGTGGCGTTTGTATACATATACACTTCTCGCATATGATATATCTCGAGATCCTGACCAAATAGAAAGTTACTGTCTTTGAAAAAGTTGTTCAGGAGGTGCTTGGTGTAGAATAGTTCAGAATTTCTCACTATGTAGTTCTAGTATACACGTTAAAATCTCTCATATAGAATATCTAGAGAGCATGACAAGATAGAATGTTACTGTCTTGGGCAAAGTTGTTCAGGGGATCAAGGCCTTTTGGCTAGTGGACGGTAGTTCAGAATATTTCACTTCATGGTACTAGTATATACGTGCAACTCTCGCATATGATATATCTCAAGACCTGTTAAAAATGTACTGTAATCGGCAAAGTTGTCCAGGAGATCAAACCCTATCGTTGGTCACTAGGTGACGTTGAAAGACACGTGAAATCCTTGCATATAAAATATCTCTGAATGACCCGCATACTAGTGCCACGTAAAGGGAAAATTCTGAATTACTGTACAGCAACGAAAAGATCCTAACATCCTGAACAACTTTGCCGAAGACAGTAACTTTTTGTCTGGTCAGGATCTAGAGATATTTTATATGCGAGAATTCCTCATGTATACTAGCGTTGCAAAGTGAGAAAACTCTGAACTTAAGTCCACCAGCAAAAAGGCCTTGACTTCCTGAACAACTTTTTCGAAGACAGTAACTTTCCATCTGGTCAGGATTTCGAGATATATCACATGCGAGAACTTCACATGTATACTAGCGCTATGTAGTGAGTAAATTTTGAACTACTGTCCACCAGCAAAAAGGTTATGATCTCTAGAACTACTTTGGCAAAGACAGTAACTTTCTATCTGATCAGGATCTCGAGATATTCCATGTTGTAACCAATTAAGTCAGAACCCTCGTAGTATGGACACCATTTACGCGGTTTCCATTTACATTTTCGCTATTATCCGCATATTTTGGGGGTTAACTGTAATAAATATTTAGCTTGTTTAGTTAAAAGCAAGTTTTTTGAGGAATACTCGTTGATTTCAGATCGATTGGTAGCTCGGCTGCAAAATGGAAATGGAAAACTCACACTGTTGTACAAAGTACAACGCGTGAGTACTCGTGTTACAAAAGTTGGCGCGAGTAACGGAGGAAATATAATATAACATAAGGAAACAACTGATCATACCATAAAAAAAAAATCATTCAGAAGTAAATCTTAATACGGAGACCTGACTCTATGCTTGCAGTCCATATTATTTTTTGTATGGGCTGTTCATAAACTACGTAGACGGTTTTTGAGAGATTTCAACCCCTCCCCCCTTCCGTAGAAGACAGTCTCAAACACAAAATTTAAAAAATTGTAAGAACCGTAGACATCTGCCAAGCGCTCCCACCCCCCTAAAGCGTCTTCGTAGTTTATGAACAGCCCCTTAGTTAAATGCGTTTGGGAGATAGGAAAACTTTTGTGGAAAACTAGCAACTAGGAAAACATGGAAAACTCAGAGTGGACCACTCTACGTGTTTTGCCGTTTTTCCCATTTTGAATCGCCTGATAAACAAGAAATATATTTAAAAACAATGAATTCATATAATTTTGATTGATTTACTTACCAATTTAATCAGAAATCTGAGATAATAGCACGATCGACCAACCAGAATTTTTTTTGTCGCTCTTTTGATGATTCTCATTTGATAAGTGTCCAAAATAAGTTGGTAACATTTTTTTATGATCTTTTTTGGACACTTTTTATTTAATACTTTTTAAGTAAAATCTTAAGGTGAAATCTTTATAAACACGTGAAATACATCTTCCAAAGTCAGATAAACTGATTTGATAAAAACAAATCATTGAATTGTATATTTTAGACCAAATTTAAAACAAGTACACTAACGCCGATTCCTCTTGACAAACGTCGAAACATGAAACTTTTTCGATAACATTTTCTAAAACTGCATAAATTGAGCAATTGTAAGCAATTTGAGGTGAACTAATGATCTTGAGACATAGCAAGTAATTGAAAGAATGTAATTACAACATCAACCCAGATGAATTTGAAGAAACTAGACAGTAAGCGAGGAAAATATATGAAAAGGGTCCAAAATATGTAGGGGTCCAATTCAAGTTGGTTACCCTAGATTCAGTAAACGACGATCAAATTGAAAGCACTAAACCAGTGCATGAGCTTGGTCGATATCTGAAGCATCATTTTACATGTAGGTTTTTGTGGAATAACAATTGAAAAATAAATTTAATATTTTATCTTATTGGAATGGAAGAATTTATTTATGGAAGAATTTGTAGCGGAAGATTTAGATGTGGCTAAATTTTGGCGAAAGCAAAGTGAAACCTATCCGCGTATCTCAAAGCTTGCTTTGTGGTTACTTGCTATTCCAGCTTCATCCACTTCGGATGAGCGAACTTTTTCAGTAACAGGAGCAACATTAGACGCTAGAAGAACAAACCTCTCATGCGGAACTTTGAGTACATTGACATTCGTTCACATGAATAAGCGTTTTTGGCCTACCGGTAATTAATGTTTACTCTCATATTTACTCCTTTATTCTGTAAAATACTGAATACGAACGCTGATGATAAATATGTTGTTAAATAGTTTTAATTTTTGAATAGCATTTGGAAAATTTCAGTTTTAGCTGGATATTTTGGATCGGGTTCGTGTCGGGTACGGACGGGTATTGAGATTTATGATTGGTCGGGTTCGGGTCGGGTACGGGTTTTAGAAAATTTAATCGATCGGGTTCGGGTCGGGTACGGGTTTTAGAAAATTTAATCGATCAGGTTCGGGTCGGGTACAGGTAAAATAGTTTTCAATTTATCGGGTTCAGGTCGGGTACGGGTTCTTGAAAATTAAATGAGTCGAGTACGGGTCGGGTTCGGGTATTGAAATTTCCATACCCGACCATCTCTACTGAGTACTCACTCATTGTAAACGCTCAGCGGTCATAATATCCTGGAAGGGAAACATTATTATTGTTGCGGTGCGTTAGAAGCGTTAGATTCCTATTGTTGTCTCCTTTCCCATTACATTTTTCCGAGGATTTCTTATTCTTACTAGATTAAATTTGAGAGTATTGCAATCGAACAGAAATTCAATCACTTTTATGTTTCATGTGCTTCTCAAATTCAACTAGTTTTTGGAATCAAAAGCAATATTCTTACTCTATTGATTAATTGATCTTAGTTGGTTAATTGATGGCACCATGAAATGTGCGAAATCTTGCGATGCAATCAATTTTTATTTTGCACGTAAATCGAATAAAAAAAAGTCATGTGAAGTGCTAGCTTCTTGCAAGGGTTGCAAGATAATTTAGGTACAAATCCCTGCTGCCAAATTGTATTTTGTTTTCTCCGCCCATCTCTCCCTCTGAGTATTTCTAGTGTACACGTAGCACCAGACAAGAAGGAAAGCAAGTTGTGACGACACAGCAATCCGTTTCTGGTTCGGTAAATTGGCTCCCGTGACATCGACACTTATTCTCTCCGAAAATGTTTCATAGTATTGATTTCAAACACTCTTACGTGCCACTCCTGTATGTGTATCTCATTGATGTATATTAACTTTGCGTAAGACGTGGTGCAATCACTTAAGGTGAAAGTGGCCTATTTAGTGACTCAAGTAACCACCAAGCCCGCTAACTTCCCGATAATCGACCTTTTTGCTATTAAGTCTTATAAGGCAAAAAGGGTGATTAGCAGGCTTATTGAATACATGGGGAGTAAATAAAAATTTCAAAAATGGTTTTCTCTGAGACATCACTTTAGATTACAAAAAGCTCTAGTCGATGTTTTCCTTTTACGTTTGCACAAAACGACGAAAGTTATTTGTTCATTCAGAAGTGATGTCTCAGAGAAAACTATTTTTGATTTTTTTTTATTTACTCTCTTTCATTTACTTCCACAGTGTATATGAAGCATGGGTATGGTCTTTAAAAAAAAACAGAGAACCTCAGAGATGCTTTAACATGTGATTTATCATACTGCAAAAATGAGCGTTGAAAGTTGCTGAGGCCTATTCTGCGCCGAGTGTGGTGACTCTACATTTGATTTGCATGATGAGTCAGCTCACTAGAGACAGCGACTCAGCTCACTTCACACTTGGAATAGGGTCTCGAAGGGTCTTAAGCCATACACACATTTTCAAACAAGAGTTAGGATGTCCTTATTTGCGCAATCTTAATTTAAAGCACAGTCAACTCTTTACACCAACTCGATATCGAGTTATAGAACTATAGTAAAAATGAATTTAATGGCTACTGTGATAGCGATTTTGAATTGAATTATTCTATAACTTGATAATTATATAACTCGATGGTCGATATTGAAGTAGTTGTAGAAAGTTCACTGTACATCTTTAAACAAACCTATAGCAATTGATTGAAATGAGCACAGTGAAAAAAAATTTTAGATAACAAATTATCTAATTACTATCATCGCCATGCCTTTTATAATGATACCATTTAAATTTGTAAAACAAAAGCAAAGAAAAGCGAAGTCAACAACCACTGCCTCAGGCACCCTGTAGTTTCCAAGGGATCGATAAAGACCAAGCTATTTAATGTAGGTTTTGTGGTTGGAAACTTTCAACAAAATTACAATCATTAACTCCGACTGCATAACCGCCGGTCGGGTAATCAATCGATCAATCGCGCAAGGCAGAGGCAGAACTCGAGGATATCAAAAAGCCATTATGGATGACCGATTTCTGGACAAAGTATCCCTGAGCGCGACCATCATATGAACATGCATGATTTGTTTCACGGTCGGTAATGATCTCGGCAGCGCAAGGACCGAAATTAAGCTGGTGCTGCGAATATTGATAAAATTCAATAAAACTTAACGACCTTTGATGGGCAATTTTGCGTCAACCGAAGAACGGCGTAATGTGTGCCCTTGGACAGTTTCTCACAGGGATCAATTTAGAGACTGACCTTAATGACGTCGGTGAAGCTGTTTCATAAAACACACCTCGAATTGGATGGTACGAAACAAGGACGAGAAGATGTATTTATGCCGATGGGGATTGTTACAGGTGATTGTTATCAAATTATTTGAAGGTAAACATTGAAGAGTTTATTTTTTCATCGATTCTTTGATGCGTGCATTTTTCACTTGTTCGACAATGTTGCGATGCAAATAATTGATTTTCCGCTTTATATTTTTACCAATAGTGGTTCCTTACTGCAACTTGTGTCTGCCCTCAAGCCTAAACATTTTCACAGTTACTAATTGAGAGCTTTCTGATCCTACCATAGCATGACTTTATATTTGGTGAGGCGAGCACAATCAATCACTTTTTTTTTCCTTGATCTGTTTTCCGTCGATCGTGTTTTCCGTGCTGAGCAACCTTTGGAAAACCTTTGTGAAGCAAACTAGGAAAAAAAACATAAATTACTGGGCATTTCAGCAAAAATCGACACAAACTCCTGCAATTTGCTTGAATCTTTCAAAATATATGTTTAATTTTCTTTATCATCGAGACTTTCAACCTAAGGATGGCTCGTTCTAATTTGATTTTGTTATAGTTTATGTTTTTAACACTGTTGCGGGCGCAATAGAGTATACAAATGCATGCATTAGTGTTGACTAGAGTGTTGACATAGAAAGGGAGAGCTTTGGGGAGAGTCGTAGTGGTCGGTCGTGTTTTGTGTTAGCTCTGGGTCTGATGCATGATAAGTTAATAAAATTATTTTTTCGGTGCATTTCGCTCTCGAGTGAGTGTTATTGTGGAACTGTGATCGAGTTTGATTAGCTGAAGTGGCGAAAGTTTGATCTAATGGAATAAGATATTTTCAAACGTTCTTGGATTGCTGCTGTCTTCTTCTTGCATTTGTAACTAGCTGATGCCCAACAGTAAACCCGACAACTCAGCAGCAGCAAGAGACTCCTTGAACTGAGTGTCAGAGTCGGCTGACTACCGGGAGATCAAGGAACGCGATACAAAGCATAAAAACACTTTAATATTCACATTTTCTAACTAATTTATTTGCCCTTTTCTGAGGTGTGTGGGTATGGGCTTTCACAGATATGTGGCATGTATGCGAGGGCTTAGGAAATATAGTACTCACTCACTGCTGCAGCGGGATCATCTACAGTATCGCGCCGCTGGCGATGCAACACCGTGTGGCCGAAAACTTGCAGCGCGGGCTACAAACAGTACTGGATTGGGAGAATGGCGAATATCTTCAACCATGAACTGCCCAGCAGGCGTTGCTGGCTCATTTGGCTGACAGGTGCCTTCATACGTTGGCGAAAATCGGCTGACCGTGGCATGCCACATTGGTCGAGCCTCCTTGACGATTAAGGCCAGCGTCGGCCACAAAGGTTCTTTTGCGATTAGGCTCGGAAGCCATCTTGACTTCCGAGCCACAGTATAAGCCCACTTATCAATACGGTACGAGGATTTCAAGATGTACAAGAGATCCTGAACGGAGGCAGTCCAATATCCCATCACCCCACAAGGTGTTGAGTGATAATTTAATGGCACTAAACTTTTAGATATACACACGGACACCTGATTTTACTTCTGCCTAATCTTCTTAATCTCAGATGGCTATCCAAAATCAATTTTCCCAATTCTCTTTTCAACATATGCGCATCCATTTTTAGCTTAAGGCTACGATTTTCTTCCCTTCAGTATGGTTCGAGAGTTTTGGCAGCGGTACTAACCCTCTCGCTGCTGTGTGTGCCTTCTGACTAAATTCAAAAAAAAAAAACGTGAATTTTTCGACACAACAGCAGATCATATTCATTTTCCATCAAAATCTCAAAACTGAAAAATTTGAATTTGTGACAGTATTGCATGAAACCGACAATTTCAGAATCAAGCAGTGGAATTAAAAGACAGTACCTCTATTTATGCATTGTAAGTCCCTCCTACTTGGAGAATTATGTTATGAAAATGCTTGCTATGTCCGCCTGCTAATTTCCCGATTTTTTTTGCTGACGGGCGGGGCATAGCAAGCCGTTCCATAGCAGAATTTTCCATGCAGAAGAGACTTACAATCCTAATCTAAAAGCATAAAGTTACCGAAGTAACCAAAAGTTCTGATGAAAGGCTATTTGTGGCTTAAGCAGCTTGGTTGAAGATGGTCTATAGAATTCTAAGCAGCCTCATTTTTAAGTCGTTATAAGAACTTGAAAGTTCCGGTACCATAATTGACGAGCATTCTAAGCAGCCTTTGGCAGAACTTGAACGGAATTTTTAGAAAATAAATTTAAAAAGTTTTTTGTCCTCTACACCAATTCTATATTTAGTTCGCTCTTGTATGAAAGTTATTTCTAAAGGCAAGTATTAATGTGTATTGATTTATCAGCATTAGGAGTAGAATCGGAGCTGTTTGAAGAGTTAAACCCAGTCCTTCTGCGTGAGAGCCCCAGCACGAACCACTACGTCATCTGAGATATATTAAAGTGAGCTATTGTCCCGCCTACTGTTGGAATTTGTTTTCAGTGCCAGCTGACTGACTTGAATACGAAACACAACACCTTGATGAATTTTAAATTGGTGTTTGCCCGCATGGTATTCCAACACAATTGCGACGCAGTGGTTTGCAATCTTAGATCGCATGCCCGAATACACGGGTTCAAATCCACGAAATTACTCTTTATTTTTTTTTAATGTTTGGATAGAATGTTGATGCGCTGCATAAATATAAGAATTATGATTTATTCGGGCCACTGATCAATTCATATTTACGTACATTAAATTTTGTTACTAATAAAGACTTGTGCGGATTGCTTCATGTGAGTGGAAAGTTCTGTCTGTTTACAGTGCATGGTTCTGAATTTTTTATCTGTGATTGGGAAATCACTTTTTTCCCACCACAGAAACGCTCCTTTTTCTTATGCAAAATGATTGATGTGCGTCCACCAAACGCACGAAATCTTCAATCGTTAGATAAATAACGTATCGAGAATTTGTTTGAGGGATTTATGGCTAAAATGTTTTGATATCTCGCCATCAAATTGTACACCTCAATTTTTTTTCTGCTTGTTTTAGCGATCTGAATCAGGGTTTTCACCTTAATATATTAAAAAGTAGATGGGTCTGTGCCTAAGGGCACGAACGGAAGATTGACGTAGGACCGCTAGTGGACGGAACAAATATGTTGATCATTTACTATAGTTATTAACTCTTTCCGTTTTTAAATTGGTGGACCTGAAAAGGCCGGTTGTTTTTCAAATTTTGGCCACACCAGTGCAAGTCGATGCCGACCGGATGACGGTGGCCTAGTCATGCTTCCTATTGAATGAAAGCCTTTCCTCCGGTCGATGTAGGTGCTTTCGTCGTCGTTCGTCGCCTTCACATTGGTGCGATCCGTGCTGTTCCACTCATACGTCGTGTCCGACGCTTATACGTCCGTTGCTCGAAAGTAAATGACGAAGAAAACGATTTGGCAAGCGTTTTTATTATCGCCGCTTTTCTCCTTCCTTCTTTTCATTTGTGGAATGGTGAGCGGTCAACCGAACATTGAGTTCGCTCATAAGAGCATGCGCAATGTGTCGTTTGTTCGATTTGCGCTCTATCGTTGCGTCAGTGTTTGGGATTTTTCGTTACATGTCAGAATTTTGATTTTTTTTTTTCAAAGTGACCCCCAGTATAGAAATTAAAGACGTCAAAATGATAATATCTAAGCATGAAATAAGAGGTTTAATATCAAGCATTAAGATACCGTTTAAATATCAAACGTAGAAATTACGGTATGAAATCCATAGTAAATTTATTGTAATAATTCAGTGTTGGAAAAATATCAAAAAATCAAACCTCACCAAAGCCCAAGATCACGCTTGATTTTCGTAGACAAAAATCAACAAGCACACATCTGTGGTTGATATTGCAAGCTGTGATGTCGCAGCTCGGAATATCAAGCTAACAAAACTCACCATCTGAAAATTTCTCCAAACTGTGGTGAGATTGAGTTTCATGATTTTTGCATTAAACTCGAACGCAACCGAAACTTGCATAACGGCTAGCAGCAGTCGCTTCGTGTCTGCCATCGGTGAAGAGAAAAAGGAGACAGCATTATTATACCTTCTCTTTCTAAGAAAACGAGGTGCAACGGAATCAGTTTTGCATCGATTCAACTCTCAGCTTTGATTTTCGCACGCTGTGAATAGTTTCGCAATATCAACGGAGCTTGTAAAATCAATATCAAGCATGACATTTTGCCTAAATATTACGCGTAATATTGAGAGCGTATGAGAGCGGAAAAATATCAATTTGCTAAACATGCCATCACTTTATTGTAGTTTGATATTGAAACGGAATTGTGGAAACAATTTTACGATATTATTTTGTGATATTTCACCACTTATGTCATTCTTATCCATACATTTTTCTGGTATCACGTTCATAATATTGTATGACTGATATATTTTCGTCTACTCGGGTAGGATATCAAATCAATTGGGTGGGACGCTGCAGTAATTCATATTAATTTATAACAACTTTTGGAGTTATGAATTTTGGTTGGACCTATCCAAAAATAAATCATGTTGTACCTATTTTTACCGGCGCTAATTTAGTCCAAATAAGTCTATGAAACTTCTTCTAAAAGCTCAGAACTTAAAAGAAAAATATTTGTTTTAATTTTTTTTTCCTTGATTTGTTTTCCGTCGATCTTGTTTTCCGTGCTGAACACCGGCAGCTCCCACACCTGGACCCTACCTATCGACACATCAACTCATGAACCGGGGACCAACGGCTTTACTTCCCTTCCGAAGGAAGGCGTGATCAGAGATGTTATGCCTCAGAACATCCCGGCGTCGCCGACTGGTATTGAACCCAGGCCTGCTGGGTTGAGAGGTAATCACGCTTTCCACTACACCACCGGCGCTGCTAAGATTTGTTTTAATGATTAACATATTTATGATTTTATTATGTTTTTAAAAATAGCTCACTTTTAACTAATTTTCTCATCAACATGGCTCACTTTAGAACGTCCACAAGAGGAATGTTTACTTACATTTCAAAGTTTTTGTGCAGTATTATACTACTAAAACATGTAAACTTTTTGCTAGCAGACTATTATCACAGAGAACAGACATTGAGGCTCGAACAAAAATTTTCTAAAAACTTGTGTAAAGATTCCTATTCGATTTAAGCGCCAGTAACGGCGACTTCCCCACTTTAAATCCCTCTTTGACAACATGAAGGCGCTGGCGTTGCACAAATTACACAAGACACTAAGTGCTAGTAGCGCCAAGTTGCAATTTTCAGCAGATAATTTATCATTGCTAGCGCCAAATTATTCGAAAGTGATAAATTTATAGAGGAAATCAGGAGATGCTAGCGCTACGTGACGGCGACGTTTCTACTTAACTTTACACAAGTTTCTGACCGAACTTGTACTTCTGTTATCTGTGCTATTATTGCATTATTTTATTGAAAAGTTTGAATATTTGGCAAAATTCCTAATGTATATTTGTATCATGGTTGAACCTAGTTGTTTCCGAGAGGGCGACTCTATCTACGATGCAGGCAAACTCGTGTTTTGCTGTGGTTAGCTGCGAGCACGCTGAGTAGATAGAAAGAAGATTGATGGCGATTTTGAAGATTTCCTGCAAAGATATAATATGCGATGCAAGTAGATGCGAGATATGAAAGAAGATTTTTCGAAGATTGATTCGCTAGTGTGAGATTTGTTAAGCATCTAGAATTGAGATTTAGATGTGTCGCCCCCCTCGGTTGTTTCCTACATTGGCTGTCAGGTGTGCTTTTGTTTATTTACAATTTCCTTCACGCGCAGCAACATAATTTTCTGTTTACTTTCCTAATCACAACTTTCTTAAACAGAGCATAGAGGAAGTACTGATTTGAAGTATCGCATAATGGATTTTGATCCAAGTCTAATACTGGCTACTTTCCTGGGGTTTCCGGAAATTGACTGGATCCTGGCTATTCCTAATAACTGCCATTGAACTGGTTGTTGAAGTTTAACGTGATTCAATGTTTTTAGGCCATATTCAGAAACTGGCAATTTTTCCGAGGGGATCGAAACATGGCCAGGTGTGGCAATTGTAGCGCTGGGCCTCCCGAATGACCACAATTGAACTAATTGTTTAATTCTAATGTGATTTGAGACGTCACATGATCAGTTTGATTCGTTTGAGGTCGCAATTAGCCTCATGCCTTTTGCTCTGACTTTGAAATTCAATAAATAAATCCCCCTTATTTTCAGTTAATGTTGTACTAAACACCTACTTATTGGAAACCAAACGTTTTATTTGAGAAAAGTCACAGTATAATTTTATGTTAGGGTTGTCCTCCAAATTGGAGAACAAGTAAGGATCGTTATACCCCTTCCTCCCCTACTGCGCTGAAATATGAACCAAGTACCGTCTTCTAATAGGGAAAACTACTGCCTGTATAAATAGCAACCTCCACTGTTTTCTCTGCTTCAGAGACCTAATTTAAGACTAATGATGGAGCTACTGAAAAAAAAAATAATGTATTTTTTGACAATACACAATCTCACAACATACAATGGCGTCTTTATTGGGGTGCTACTCCAAAATATATAACGGCTTGTTTAGGACCCCACATTTGAATTTTTCATAATTTATTACATTCCAGGAAAAATACTTGAACCAACATTCAACCATAACCGAAACAATGAAATACTTAAAAAAAAAATTAAGATAAAGTATAATAGTCAAAAATGCATGACATACTTCAATTTTGCGTAGTTCTACGTCATACTGCGGTCATTTTTAGGACACAATCCTATATTTTTTAAATATCTATTTAATTTTCAATAACTCAGTGTACTTCAACAAGGTTTCTTATGATTTAAGTTAGTATTTGTAAAATGGTTGATATATATTTTTACGCTTTGGATTAATTTTTTATTTCAATTTTTTTTTATCGTCTCTCCCCTCTCACTAGATTGGAATGTCGTGTGACAAAAGTAAAAGTATTCATTTGTTCCGGTCTAACTTGAACTTACATTACCTGTACCTGGCACCTTTATTGAAAGCTTCGCATTGTAATGAAACGAAGACATGCAAGTTCCATTGGATAGGAAAATGTTCATTAATTCAAATATCAAAATCAGTTGGCATCTTGATTTTCTCCATAAAATTTCGCATCACTCTTTCTTCGCCATCGCATCATCGGTAGGATGCGTATAAATAAACTCCTAAATCATGTTAATGTTCAAGTTTGTCACCACTCTCCTCGCTGCAGGTCACATTTTGCTTGTTTTATGCCAATGAACTTCAAATGCTGCGAGTTGAATACGGGCAAAAAGAATCTGTTGCCTACGTTTCATTCTTCAACTCACGTCACCTCACTTCAACACGGCATTGCATGAAAACTGCACTTTCTGCATCTTCGAAGGACGAGCTGACAGCGTCTTGATTCTAATGGATGTTAATGAGGGTAAAATTAGATCCAACTGCGAAAGAAATGCAAATCATGAGTGTAGACTTTTCTGTAGTGTTACATGCAGTAATGGGTGAAAGTGAAAGTTCTATTTTAGGGAATGGGGTGCTCAGTGAGGCGTATTGTCTCACATAGAGAGATGTATGCCACGACGCGTCATAGTTTAGTTTCAACAGTTGCAGAAATATATAATATGCTGGAGTGTGATTTTCAGTTCTTGTTTTTCCTCATTGGATTATCCATCATATCGCGGGTGAATCTAGTTTGTATAGCTGTTCGGTAGAAGCATGCCGGAGGATTTATTTTCATTCGTTCGTCACCGGATGTTTCATGTGATAGGATGGTGAAAAAATTGAAAAATAATATTTTGGTTGAGTATCGGAAAACATAATTTAAAATAAAAATATATTTGCAGGCCATGGGACTGATCCAATGTGAGTTTATTTTTCGTTGATCGAAAACTGTTAAGGTACAATGATGCTTACGCGGTTTATCAAAAATACAATAGCAAAGTTTTCTTTAGTAGTCTGTCATATTTGTCGCTATTGAAAAGTAATAATGAGTTTCACATTTACCCAGTGAATTCATTTTCATGACCCAAAGTTTGATTACAAACGATAAAAGTACAACTGATTTTTTTCCACGTACGATTGCATCTTAAAGGACATAACTGATGACAGGTAGGTTAGATTCTAAAATCATCGATCGTAAGGTAGACATTATTGTACCATTGTTCTTCTCTGGTACGTCGATTGCGGTACTGGATTTAAGGAGTTCAACGGTACTACAATCATGTATGTCAAAGGTACCTATATAATCTAACAGTGTGTGATTCTAAAATAAGTGTTTTCAATTTTAACCCTCACCGCCTTTTTTTTTAATTCTACATGCTTTCTTTTGAATGACCTCAATACGGCAATTTGACAAAATGGTGGAAATTATTTTGATCTGGATTAATTTAACTTGTCCAGAGTAGAGTCGGTGTATAATGAGTCACGCCAAGAGTGAAGCCAAGTCTACCTATTGAACTGTCAAATCGGCTACCTATCGTGCAAAGTAAATAAACATTACGATGCTATGAAAGGTCTACGAAAGGTATTGCAATGAAATATAAAATAAAATTGAAGAAATCATCATAAACACGCAGCGAGCATTAAATGGTCATGGGATACGTTTGGTTTTGATCAGTAATGAGAATTTCTACTATTTTTTGATAAGATAATTTGACAAAATCACTGATAGTATGATTCACTAGAAGTCATTTAAAGTTGATGTAGAAGTCCTCTGTTGCCAAGTGAAAAGAAAGGGAATCCTTCGGAAACCGTGATGCGAGTTCAACTGTTTTTCTCTTGGCGTGACTCATTATACACCGACTCTAGTCCAGAGCAGTGTGTGTATATAACATTCATTCTTACGAAAGATTGCACAAATTTTAATCAGACCTGGACAGCTGATAGGCTTCGTGCATAAATTACGTAACGCATGGAAGGGGAGGATAAGATGGGGTCGAGTATGCGTTAGTTATATGTAACAATAACTAACGCGTACTAAGGGGGAGGAGTAATGAGATATGTTACATAACAAATTGACCAAAATAAAAAAAAAAAAATCAAAAACGACCAAATAAATCTGCTGTTAAGTTAATCTACGCAACCCTTGTATCTATAACCTATTTTAAACTTTTCAAACTATTAACTTATTTTAAGATTTTTATTCAATCTTGAAAAAAAGGGCGGAGGCGAGTGAGTGCGCGTTACGTAATTTAAGGGGGAGTCTTGTCAACCGTTACTTATTGTTAAATGGGGGGAGGCCAGGCGTAGCCAGATAGGGGCAGGGGGGGGCGACTGCCCCCCCCTAAACTCGGCAACACAAAGGCTTTCGAGGAAATGGCGTTCGGTGAAATGGCATTCGGCCAAATTTTCCATGGTAATTTTTTTTTCGCCCCTCCCTAGCTCGAAACCTGGCTACGCCCTTGGGAGGGGGTTCAAAATCTGGATATTTTGAGTTCGTAATTTGTCTAACACGCCCAGGGCTAGCATATGTAATTTTAAATGAAAGATCTCACGCGATATTTACAGAGATACTTCTTCCAGTTGACTTAGATGGTCAAACCCATCCACACCGATCGTACGTACAGAGGATTGTCAAAATACGGGACGGTGGATATATAAACAACAAGCTATTGTTCTGAGCCAACCAGAGCGAGAAACGATGTTGAAGAATTGCAGTGTCGAAAATAATTTACAATACTTTAGTGCTTAAAAATATCTTAATATTAAATTTATTTACATTTGTACCTAGAAACTACTTATGTGCTAACAAATATTGGCAAATTGTGAATAGATATACAATTCTTAGTAAATAACGGTACATCTATTGTTGAGCTTAAAACTGTTTGTTGGATTGAAAACTATCTTGCCTTGTTCAGACTACAGAGTTATAACATGTTATAGCGCTATTTTGATGGTGGTTTCTGTGTTGCAATAAGTTGACAACCGTTATAACATGTTATAACTCTCCAGTCTGGACAGCGTTTTAACAAGTTAAATTACCTACAAACTGACATAGAACATAATGTAAGAAATAATAGCAATTCCACGATAATTTCGAATGTCTGATTTTGCACCTGATTTGAAAATAGGTACCAAATAAGATTATTTCCAAATTTCAGGGAATTTTCCATTTTTCAGAGACATGTTGAAAAGACGCTCTAGAGGAAAAGTGAGTTCTTCAGACCCTTTCGACGCGTTTAAGTTTTTTAGTGCATTGAGGACTTCACCAAACGTTCAGCTGTTGAGATTTCGGTAAAATTTCACAGATTTCGGTGAAATAATCTTAGTGTGTATATAGTTTTATAGAGCATTATTTGATGGTTAATACTTAATGCTAGAAGTTATAATAAAAATGATTAATACTATTGAATTGAAGTGTAAGTAAATTAATGTTTTAATTAACTTATATATGAACTAATAACTATAAATTAACTAAACTTAGATCCGAAACGAACAACAAAAATACAGGCTACAGAGTGAATCGAACACGTTGAAGGACTTAAATCTGTAAATGAAATAACGAATTTGCACCTTAAAATTAACGAAAAATAAAACTTTTCTAGCTAATAGCTAACCCAAAGCAAATTTTGAGTGTGCTATATAGACGTAAAAAATTAGACGAGCGATTTTCACTCCTGAGGCAACACACAGGGTCTTCTAGTTTCACTTATTTGTATCGATTTAAACTAATGTTGAACATATAGATTGAGGCTTGATGAGAACGGTGGAAACAACAAGGGTAAATTGATCGCAAGTTTGTCGGCAATTTTCGCTGCTCGCAAATCGTAAATCAATGGATAAATTTGTGTTACATAGAAGTTTGTATATCTTTCGTTGTCGGAACAGTAGAGCCTCGAGTAGAGATAAATTTTGATTGCACGACACATTTTTTTGGCAAACATCCAACATCTTACAAAATTCTTTAGTTTTTACTACCACTCAACTGGTTTGTTCGATGGTTTTAAAGAATTTTGTAAGATGTTGGGTGGTAGTAGAAAATATCCTATATTTCGTGTTTAGTGCTGGGTTATTCCTAAAATATTTTGCCCAATCCAGCTTCAACCCGGGGGGAAGCGTTCCACCAGTTCAACTTTCAAAGCCGCATTGTAGATGAAATCCTCGACTCCGCATGCCTTTATCGTAGCTACCAAGTTTTCAACCGTTAATGCAAAATTGACCACCGTGTCAAGCTTCTCTTCTTGTGGCGATGGTAACGAACGGATCTTCCTGATTGGTGCCTGAACAATTGCTTCTGGTCTACCATAGAGCATTTTCAATGTGGACATTACACTACAAACGTTTGACGGATGTAGTAGTCAGCATCGAACGACCTCTAAAGCCTTTCCCTTTAGACATTTCCGAAGCGGAAGCATGTTTTCCTCGTTAGAGAAGCCGCACAACTCAGGTAAATCCTTGGATACGGCCTTACGTGCTGCCACCTGACTACGTGTGAGGATGCATATGTTCTCTTCAACATCGCTATTTTTTTATTCCTCTGGTCGGGACCTAACACCACTGCGACCAGTAATTTGATCTATTGTAGTATGTCCCGTGTCCTTAGTTTAGTGCATGTAGTATTACCAACCGATGGCAACTAACGATTTTAAATTGGCTCACTACCTGACTAGTCTATTGGTCCCAAGCAAATCGATTAACGTGCCCCATTCTAGTCGAAATTCTAGTACTACACTATGTTTGTTTTGATTCCCTATGAAAGTTTGACAGATAGAATGAGGGGTTCGTGGATTTTCCTATGCACGTTGAGCACGTTTCTTCGGGACCTACTAGTCTTAGAGTTACCTCTATGGTATTACCATAGAGGTAACTCTAAGACAAGAAGGTCCCGAAATAACGTGCTCAACTTTTTGGCTCAGCTCTGGTACTCTCTTCGGTCCCAAGCTAATCGATTCACCCCTCGAAACATAGGAAAAACCAATAACCCCTCATTTTATCTGTCAAACTTTCATAGCGAATCAAAACAAACATTGCGTAGTACTAGAATTTCGACTAGAATAGGGTACGTTAATCGTTTGCTTGGGACCAATAGGCTACTAAAGTGGTGAGCCAATTTAAAATCGTTAGTTTCGTATTGATTGTTGGTATTACTCCATCACTATTGAGAAATGATGAAGTATTCGATTTTTTTACAATTGTCATTCTTGCATTTATCGCAAGGATCCGACTCTAATTGAAAGGTTCCGCTATGTATACCCTTCGGAGTGTTGAAACACCCTCCAAAGGCGCGCCCCTTTGTCAGTCAAAATTGGATTCCTTAGCAACAAAATTAAGGAATGACACCGATAGTGACCATGCATCAGAACCCAAGTCTTAACCACTTCAAACTAGAGAACAATGAATAGAAGATTATGAATCACATAGATGAAGACTAACTAACTCATTTTTTCCTTGTTTCAAGATCATCCTCGGTGGACAAAGCCGAGTCTTGTCACTATCGACAAGGCATAAAAAGACTAAGATGTGTTCCTTGGATTACTGAAAAATCCTGTTCGCCTAGTTTGAAGTAGTCAGGACTAGGAATCGGTGGTAGATCTTACATTCCGTAACTTACCACGAAAAGGTGATCTACCCACGTTACGGGGCATAGCATCGCTATAGCCTGCATAAGGATTTCTGAAATTGTGGTGTGAAGTTGAATCTCCTTGATGATTGTAATTCGCTGGCACTGAAGGATTTCGATACTGGTTTTTCGTGGTGAATGACGGTTCAGGGCAGAAATGGCTATTTGGAGCAGCAGCTACCAGTCGAGTACCCTGGATTCCTGCAGCTGTAGCTACTTGAGGAGCAGTCGAATGATGGAATTGGACTCTTTGATTTAGAATCGACCGAGGGTCCTGTCGCTGGTAGTTTTGCGCTGAAGCAGCTCGAGGAGCTTGCGGCTGGAGGAACTGGTTTCCTGACGCTGGAGCTGGCCGTGGAACCTGGGATCGGTAGAACTGGTTTTCTGGAACAGTAAGTGGGGGCCTTCGAAACAGATCTTCTGGAATAGGTGCTGGTGGCCGATATAACTGATCATTTGGAACAGAATATAAGAATTATTCTCATTAAAGCTTGATCATGGGAAAATGACAAGAAAACTAATGATAGGTAGGTTCGTCTCATGATAGTGAGAGGACCTGTTTGCTTATTGTTACATCGTGATATTTACCAGCTTTTAGAACCACCAAATTAGAACTCACAAAGCAAATTTTAGCTCAAAATTCTAAAAAATCTGTTCAGCATTTCGATGGAATTTTCTTTTTGAAGCTAAGAGCATTTTTTTCAAAGAAATACATTTATTCACAGAATGATTTTGTGACCACATTATTCCTAATATTCATGTAAATGGTAGATAAATAGTGTATCTTTCGAACCATTGACATAACATTTGTTAAACGCTTTAACTTTGTTTTGTCCTAGCTCCTTGGGCAGTAGAGGGTTAATATGCCCGCTTTTCTTATACGAAGTACGTCGAAGACCATAAGCTTCCATGCCTAATTAGTTTGCAGTTTGAATCGTTCTTGCGCCTTCGGCATCAAAAAATGAGCAACAGGATTGAAGATGTTATGGTGCACTCTTTTTGCTGCTTTGTAGCAGCGGTCGGCTGCAGAATTTAATTTTACTTTGCCTTAATCAGCCAAATTAGATTTAGAACTGGTGAAACAGTGACAGCTAGCGTCTTGGCACGAAGCGTTTGTTATTTATAGTCACGTGTCACAGAGCTCGACATGCAGAAAATGCATCTCCGTACGCAATGCACCAGAGTAGGCACAAAACATTCATCGGGACTTTACCGGAGCGGAATTTCAAGTGAATCGATTCAAGGTTCTAAAATTAGAGCAAAACAAGGTTCCACGAACTTTTTGCTCGCTTTATCCACCTCAAAGTCAACGCAAATTTATTCGTGCGAAAATGTCAAGATTGCTGTTCGGAAAGTGTGGTGTGATTAATCTGTTATCTGTTCGTCCGATGTGTTCATATTTTACGCAACCTACAGGGAACCGAAGAATGAACCCTGCGGGCTAAAGCAAACCAGAAGGAGCAAACAGTCAGCTACTTGAAGTACGAATCTCGGCTTTACGGCGGGCAGCAAACAATTAAGGAAACGAAATTAACCACGGTAAACCAACATTTCGAAAAAATAACCCCTAAAAACTTGGGCTGCAGATTTAACAAATTAAAGTCCTATAAATTCCCATACTAATTAACCTGCGCCGCCTTGCCACCAGCTGGAGACTTACAGTAACCTGTGAAAGATGCAAGCCAACAGGGGTAAACATAGAGTTTATTGCCGGTTCCTCAAGGATTTTGATATTTTGTACACGATAAAAGTTGGGACCCCCTTGATTATTTTGATACCGTAAGGTACTTTACAAAGTTTGTTCGTTCAAAAAATAGTTAAGTTTTGGAACTATATTTTGAGCTAACTAACTTGTTACTGTGTCTTACGGTATCAACATAAACAAGGGGGTCCCAACTTTTTTTGTGTACAAAAATCAGGATATATGGCTGACTGAAACTTCAGTGTGACCTCTGAAAATGATTTTCTTTTTTATGCCTATACATTCATTCATCTGTGTTCTCAGAAGAAATTAAGTTGTCAGCTTGTGTAGGATCCTAAAAAACACAAAAAAAATAAATTATTGTATGAATAATTTGAATGGTGAGATCTGACCCTTCATACATATTTATATTTCGAAGAGAAGTAAATAATAGGGGAAATGGATTAAATGTCAGCCTAAATGCCCCTAATTTGGGCCTATACATAAATTCAGCAATCGACTAAATTTTCAATTGCGACCAAACATATCCATTAGTACCGTCCCAATGACGCGTTCATCTGGATAAAATTGATCAACAGCAGATTTTTAGCGAAGGCCCAATTTTAGATCCATAGGCCAACATTAGAGCCATTTCACCTATAATTTATTAATTATTCATGTGCGTCTGTGTATCATAATATGGATTGATGTGCTGCATGATGTATTTTTGATTGCTCTCCATACCCCCAGGAAGTGTTCCCACGCAAATCATATTTTTATTTTCTCATATTAATTATTTACGGTAATAAAATTTGCTGGCAGATCCCCCCTCTGGGGCCTCCCATTTTATAGAGATGAACTAGCCAACGGCTAAAAATCTCTTTAATAAAGTAAAAAAAAAATATATTTACGGATCCGTTATTCCATTCACACAGAGAAATGATTTTTATATTCAAATGGATATATTTTTGGCTTAGGGCCTAATATATTTTTGGTATTGATTCAAATATATTATTCGATTAGTTCAAAGAAAAATATTTTTGAATCAACAAACCGGTTGTAGAGTCAATAATTTGTTTGTTGATTCCAAAAACCATTTTGTTGATTCAAAAATATGTTTCGTTGAAATAGTGATACAATATGTTTGAATCAATAACAAAATACATTAGGCCCTGAAACAAAAATCCATTTTTCTGCGTGTTGTTTATAGATTAACAAGAATAACTTAATACTATGTCTAGTAAGGGTGGACAGATAACTCGCTCGCGGTTTACTCGAGGTTAAAAAGGGTAATACTTTTGAGGGAAGGAACAGGGTAGCAGCATGGAAATTGCATGATTGATTCAGGAAGTACCGTTTCAGACTCGCAAGGTCATCCCTCTATGCGGAGTGTGGAAATGTGGAAGACACACCGTAGCACGTGGTCTTAGATTGCCCTAGATTTGAAGTAGTGCGATGCGGGAGTTGCCTACTGTGAGCGGAGGTATCATCATCCCAGACAGTTTTGTTCAAGAAATGTGTCAAGACGAGAGCACGTAGAATGCCGTCAGCAGGACTGTAATACAAATACTGACAGAGCTGCAGCGAAAGTGGAGTGACGATCAGCACGAAACGAAAATGAAAAGAAGCATTCTTACAACAAACGGCTGGCTATAGATTTTCTTGACGTTGCTTAGCTCATCGCTTTCAATGACAGTAACGTCGATTTTCGAGTTAAACGAAAACTCGGAATCTGAAATTTTGATGCTATTTAACTGTTTAACTATTTTCACTACTTGTACTATATGCCAATATGGATAAATCTCCCGTTGAACGGCATATTGCATGACATATTTCACATTACAGGTATACCTCGATATAACGTAACTGTCACTTTTGACTTCGATCGTCAATATCTCGTTAATAAAAATTGAATCATACAAATTAATATTAATGTTAGTTTGCGAGAAATCGGCGATGGAAGTCAAAAGTGAAAGTTACGTTACATCGAGGTATACCTGTACTGCTTTGGAGAAATATACGTTTGAAAATACCCCCTACTAATTTTCGATTTCATAATGTGACCCCCGGTATAGTAAAGGAAGACGTAGTCCTACGTCAAAAAGAGTTAAATTTCTTATAGGCCACCCTCCAGTTCGAAGCATAAGTCTAATACAGGGTGCGTGACGAATTTTTGCAGTAAATGGCATATTTGAGAAAAAATACACCAGTTAGTTATTCTAGCAATGAATTTTGTGCGATTTATTTTCTTTCGCAACATATGGAAGTTGTAAGTAAATTTATTCAAAAAAATTGCCTTCCCTTTCAACGACTGTAGTTAGACGCTTCCGGAAACTGCAGTATGCACGTTTTAAAATGTTTCGATCCATAGATGTCATCACTGCCTTGATTTTAGCTTTTAGCGACTTAAGTGTGGTGTGAGGGGTTCTATTGGTATCCCGTTGGACGACGTCCTATACAAAATAATCCAACGGATTGATATCGGGACTGCTTGGGGGCCAAATTTCTTCCTCCCAAATTTACGAAATATTTTCCGTAAGCCATTTCTGTGCTTTATTAGCAGTATGAGCAGGTGCTCCGTCTTATCACTTTTCCAAGCCTTTTTTAATATTATACACTGTTCTTTCAGACACATTTACCGACCGAATTATTTCTTTCATGCATACTCTGGCGCGCAACAAAGCGACAACGGCTGACAGATTGCTCTCTTGTTTCGACATCTTTACGTTTACTCAACATTGCTTGTTTAAATCTTACACCTAACAGTATAAGCTATCCAGTGCTGCCAAATATATCATAATCATGATGCACAAGCATGAGAAATTACTATTTGAAATTTACTGCAAAAATTCGTCACACACCCTGTATATCTTTACGTTTACCTTTACGAGCCTGTACACAAAAATGGTAAATATTGATGTAGATTTAGAGGTTGCGCAAATGGTTTGAAGTTTGTATGGGAATTACTGTCGAGGAATTTTAAAAATCACTTATATCGCCCTTACTTTGGTTCTACTGATCCAAATGTTTTTTTTTTCCTTGATTTGTTTTTCGTCGATCTTGTTTTCCGTGCTGAGCATTAATGCTACCAACGCCAGGGAGGCAGCTCCCATACCTGGACCCTACCTATCGACACATCAACTCATGAACCGGGGACCAACGGCTTGCCTCAAAACATGATGTTATGCCTCAAAACAAGTCGACGGCGCCGACTAGGATTGAACCAAGCCCTGCTGGGGTGAGAGGTAATCACGCTTACCACTACACCGCCGACACCGCTAACTGATCCAAATGTTGAAAAAGTTTAATATGTAGTAACAGATCGGGTACTCCCTGCCCAGCACTAATGAGACCCCCCTTTACATTACCTCAGGGTCGGCATGTGCGCTCGAATATCACGGCCAAAAGGAAACACTCCAATATCCAACACACACAACACTTGTTTAGCTACACCTAGTAGCTTAAGGTACCTTTATTGTTCCCACTTTCGTCCCACTTTCTTATTGGCTATCTCCTACCTCGTTTCGCCTAACGTTTCTTTTTGTTCTTCAGTGCGGGCCCGCTGTTGGTCCTTCCACAACCACTCCTTCACCTTCCTCAGCTTTCTTCTGGGCACTTTTCACAGTCCAGTCGGTTCCTTTCCTTCGACTTCGAACCCTCGACTTGGTTCGCAAGCCGGTTGCGTACCTCGGTACTCTCCGCGACGGCTCTTCGATCTCTCTCTCTCTCTCTCTCTCTCTCCTCACTAAACTCGTGGCGTCTAAAGGTCGATGAGCCGTTGTTTGTATTCGCGGATACCTTCGTATCGGAAGATACTCCGTGTCTAACCGTGCCGTATGCCGAATGACGGACACTACGGGGTCTGACCACGCCGTGGATGAATTTCCAGCGGTAAACTACGGGGTCCTGTGGACATAATGGGGAATCACGATGACGGTTATTGGCGATCCAGAAGGTGTTTCTCTCGAAGGGAATTTTACCTGGATGGTTCTGCACCTCACTCTTCTTCTTCACTTCTTTCACGTCCTCACGGTTCTTACTGAATTTCAAACATGCTTGAACTTGCTTTACGAAGCCTCGCTGTTGAGTATCGCCAATCAAATGATTCTCAACGATGACGGCTGACCTATTCTTTCTCCTCCTCATGGCCCCATTGCCATCTGGTGGTAGGTATAGGATCTTCCTGCCGTTTAGTGGTGTGGCTGTGTACTGTCCAGTGGGTGATTCTGTGGGCGATGTGTGGTGTTGGTGGCATGTATTCAAACCTTTCCTTGGCATATTGTTACACATAAAATACGAAACACTAATCGCAACAATCTCACTAATCTCAGACAGACAGACACACCACTGGTTACAATGTTGTTGCTTTGATAATGACCAAAATGCTTGTTGTTGCTACGATCAGTTTTACAGCATATAAAGAATGATATTAATGCGTAAAAACGCCAAATTGGGGTAGATTGACAGACGAAAATGTGTAAAACAACAGCACCAATTTCATCACAACAATATCAGGCTTGTTACACATTGTGATGAAAACTACATATCATATTTTTCATCTTGTGGACAACTACAAACAAAGTTCGAGTAATAGAGATTTTAACGTCTGGATGTATTGGTGCGATATGTGAGAGCATGTTAGTGAATATCCTAGGAAAATACATAACAAATCGATGTCAAACTCATTTTGACAGATCTACTTTCATACATTTTTTCGGTTAGTAAGAGGAAAATAATAAACAACTTTACACGGCGTTTCTCCCTCTAGTGTGCGTGCGTTAAACGTCACTAATCTCTATGTACGTGAAACTCAATAATTTCCCAAAGTAATTCACCGAAATTTCCATACAATTTTCAATCCACTTTCATCCTTCATCAATCTTTACCATTTTTTGCACAGACTCATATTTTGGGGTATTGAAACGAACTAGAGGGTAGCTTATAAGAAATGCATAACTTTTTTTTTCAAAATGAAGCACCCTAATGCGCACGCGCTTGCAGTTTACGAGCAAAAGTTTCCTACTCTACCTTACACGATCCGTCTGATCGGCGGCAATCGAGACGAAATTTCTCCACCGCATACAATTATCGGTCCAGCTCAGCGGATTCCTTTGAAATGTTGGTTCATTTTGACCGTCCCAAGCCAGGCAGGGTCGCCGCAATAACACACTCCTGAGGTCTTGCATCGTTCGTTTTCTGTCGTCTGTTTGGCTCATTTATCACACGAGGGCTGAACCACAAAATGTAAGGATACGCGCGCGAGTAAGGCAAGTAAAAACAAAACAACAACTGCTGCACAGTGCAACCTATCTACGCCCCATACAATATTTAGAGCCTCGGAGCGAAAAACAAAACGACAAAATCAGTTACGATGGCCCCATGCAACGCGCTTCGACCCGGGTTACCAAGGGCCACGGGAGGATCGCGCAGGGAAGTTCGGTGGTCAAAAATATAATATCGTGTCAAGCTATAAATGAGCGCAAAAATCCCTTCACTTTTTTCGAGGCTATATGCGACCGTGCGTAATCCTTCGTGTGATTGTTTTCGTTTTTTTTTTCTCCTGTTTTCAGTTTTGGTTTTTTCATCACGGGACTCTTCCTTTGACGCAGGTTTTATCTTTTGCATGCTCCTTTAGGGCGAGCAAATTTTTCCACCATAATTGTTGTTGATGCGGTCAAGTGTTGTGCCATGTCTTAATTTTTCTTTTGGTCCCTATTCTTATCGCTAGGTGTATAATTAACCCTTGCAGGTCTGAGTGATCGTGAATGGAAGAAAACCTTTAACTTTTACTTGAACATCCCTCTATCAACTTTTTAGGACTGAATTTCCCTGCGAGAACCTTATGTTTTCATCACAGGTGAATTATAGAGCTGACTATGATATACATTCTAAAAACTATTAAAAATCACATTGTCAAGAAGCCCTTTTCGGGGACGAGTCTGACGTAAAGTATCTCGCCATGAATCCATTCTCATTCTCAAGGTATAGAGATCGGAGCGATCCAAAAATCCCATACAAAATACTAAATTCTTCAACGCAATTGGCAAATTTTTCACTTCGCTTCGAACTATAAACAGATACGATCCAGCGAAATCGAATTTTGTGGATCGCATCTTTTTTCGCTTACGTTTACTTTTTTCACGCATGCAGCGCTCGCAAAAATAGCAGCACCCGAGTAGGAGAAAATAACTTATGAATACCTAATTCTAGTCTGATACCAAAATTTGGTTTTGACCAGCATGACATAAGAGGTAAAATACCAAAGAATAATACCAAAAAATTTCCTAGCGAATCCTCTTTTTCTACGTTTCCGTAGGACGAAGAAAATGTAATGGCGTTTCAATGCGTTAGGACGGAATTGAAACTCGTAGAACGAATTTAGAATCAAGAAGCAGTGTTAGATTTTAAACAATATCTCAACAATTTGTGACTCTTTATCAAATCCAACGGTGTATGAATTTAGAATTTATCTTTGACAGAAATATTCCATTTTTTTTTGTTTAAACTCGTTCAGAAAAGAGAGGTAAAGCGCGAGTTGTGCTTAGTAGGACGGAAATTAGATAAAAAAAAACCTATTGTTTTGGTATTGCATTATCATAATTTGGTATTGGACTGGTATTGTGGGAACATTTTTTTGAGATTATGTTTTGGTATTTTACCTCTTATGTCAGGCTCATCCATACCAATTTAAGGTATCGAAATATTCTTTCCTGCTCAGGCAGCTAAGCTAAAAGTTTACATTTCGGGAAAGAACGTACTGGCAGATTTTCCCTTCACCGGAGGAGTAAAATGATCGATTGTGTTTCACATAAACTTTAAACTGCGAAAAAAGGAAACTGAAATAGGGGAATTTACGTATTCTCGGCAACCTAAGCAGCGACCTTCTTTCTATAGCCTTTTTCTCTAAGGAACGCACACATATGCAGTATTGGTTTGTTTACAATCTTTTGCTGCCAGCTGCTCTAACAATTTCAGTCGAAAGAATTGTCAAAAACTGTTTTGAAACGCTTTTACAAAGCTCCAATCTTCTCTAGTGAGAGCGAGTATTGTCGGCAACCAGTTTTTCTTCGGAAACCGTTCCATTTGAACTGCATGTAAATCTGCTGTTCTATTATCGGCAACTCGAAATCAGCTAACAAGAAAACCTTGCTAAATTGCTTTTTCTCAGTGGTAAAAATATAGTCAAATTGAAGCTGAAAACATAAAGAATCGTTTGCATGCATTCAACGAAGTGTTTTCGTAAGAAAATCCAGTGAAAATAGTGTGTCAATTTGGGTTGCCGAAAATAGTCTGGCATGCCGAAGCCGTCATTTCCCCTATGTTCCACCAAAAAAAATCGCTAGCGAAATTTCATGATTTTTCGCGTGCTTTAAATTTCGTTTCGCTTCGATCTGTATACTAGGCTTCAGAACTGAATCACCAACGTCCACATTTACATTTATTTTTTGTCGTCATGCTTTGACTACAGATTTTTAGTGTAATAAATGTTTAATAAATGAAATATATGAATATGTTTAAATAATTGTACGGGTTCCGATTAAATTTTGTTTTCTTTGATTTGTTTTCCGTACTGAGTACCAATGCTACCGACACAAGGGACACACCTATCGACACATCAACTCATGGACCGGGGACCAACGGCTTTACTTCCCAGCGTCGCCGACTGGTATTGAACCCAGGCCTTTTGGGGTGAGAGGCAATCACGCTTACCACTACACCACCGGCGCCGCTGTTACCTATTAAACAAATATTTAAATTTCACAAAAATACAGATGATTGAACTGGTTGCAGATCAATTGACTCACATTGTATGTTATAAAGTAGCATACCACTCCCGAAAAAAAAACAACTGAATCAACATGCTTTGTTTTCAAAACTTGTCTCGAAAGGGTTCATGAGGAAGAAAAGTAGGAGAACAAATTGGCGTATTTCTCTGTGCAAGAAGTGGTTTAACAATGAATCATTTTTTTCCTACCATGCATCGTGACCCAGAGCAGAGCCCTCCGACTTCGGATCCAACTGATATGCTAGCTGGCAGGCGTGGTGCACAGCAGCGCATAAAAAGGAGATTTCATCAACATAGTTTTATTGCTCAATTATTGTTATAGTTCACCTGACTTTCGAGATGGAAATTGGCGTTTTGTAATGTCCAATATTTTTGGCAAATCATTTTTAATTATGGCGAGAAACCGTAGCGACTTGCGCAACGACGTCGTATCATTTCATTCGAGCGTTGCGGGGTGCTGGGAGGTTGTCATGACAGGTCGCCTCTGTGCACGGAGGTCAAGCTTTTGTGTTGGATCGCAAAGTCGTCGCCATCAGTATAATAATCATGTGCGCGTTGCTCCATGGAGATTTTGCGAGATAAAAAAAGGGCCAATAAGGATATCTGGCAAGGCTCTCGCGCCAGACTGTCCTTTCACTTTTCTTTAGCTCGAGGACATCATTTTTTGAATAGCTCATTTTCGACCATATTTTTAATCATGTCTTGTTCAACTCTTCTTAGGTCGCATGTAAATTACATCCAAGAGAGGTAAGCTGATCGAAATGATGTTATAACCCGTCCAACAATAACCACAGGTAATTAGCAAGGGCATCGAAATTAAATTATGTTACTCTTCAATTAACGTGAGATTGACATGCAAAAAATGATTGCATATTTTTCAATATTATCAAAACCCAAGGAGAGTACATATTTTTATTGTTGCTTGTGGTAGTTATCATCGTAAATTTTTATCGTCAACAGTCAATCATTGCTTAATTCTTCATATCAGATTTATCAGAGCATCCGAACGAAGGCTGTTTCTAATGTTTGCCTGTGAAGAGAAAAAAGAAAGTGCCAAGTAAATTAGTCCTCTAGGGCAGCTGTGATGTGATTACCAGCGATAATCATCCCTGCCAATAACCGGTGAACTGGTGTATTGATGGAGGAGAAACAGTAATTTATTGAAATTAACTTGTAGCTATTAAAAAGAATTAAATTATATTATAATTATCATAAACGTCTCTTATCGCACTATCGACCGAATATGTACTATGAGACACTGTCATTAGTTATTCCGACATCGAGACGATGCAAACGTTGAAGAAGTCTTCATTGACATGTTTGTTGATGCCTGTTCATCGGTTAATAAATGTAGCGCCAAGGGCCCAAGGGACATAGGTAATAGGTTACAACAAAGTATCGATTTCTTCACGTTCGGTGTTCACTAGGGTGGCTTATACCCTGGACAGACTATGGCTTATATCATGTAATATAGGCTGTCTTGCAATGAGCACTCATATATAGGATTTCCAGTGAAAACTAGATGTATGAGTGCTCATTGCAAGATAGCTTATATTACATGATATAAGCCATAGTCTGTCCAGGGTATTAAGTTTGTATGGCGGGTCACAACCCCGTGCTCCTCACTGCTCCTTCGATATGTATTGGGGTCCCCAACAACTCTGCCAAATTTGAACGAATTGGGTTACGATCTGGATTTGTGGGAGAATTTTAAAGTTTGTATGGAAATATGTATGGAAACCGGAGCGAAACTGTTCAGTTGATAGTCTTAAATATGAATTTGAATATAAATATGCCGATCAACTTTGTCGGAGACGTTATACCTATAGCAGGGCTGGTAGCGAGTCACTTTTCAGTGACTTGATAACTTTTTTCAAGTCAGTCACAAAAAGTCTCTTTTTTTAAGGCCAAGTCACTAAAGTCACTTTTTCTTGTAATAAGTCACTATTTCCAACTATTTTAGCGTGGATTTATTTCAAGATTGAATATTCTTTGCGTTGTGACGTTTAATCGTCTTTCTCTATATACAGGATGTCTACTCATTTTTCTGGATAACATTACCTGAGTTTTCCTAGTATGTAAGTCCAAGATCTAAAAATATTCAATGTCTTAAAGTTTCGTATTCCATGTACAAGTTCAAGATATTGAAAATATTCAAAGTGCCAGAATTAAGTAAAAAAAATAAATGATTTATTTCAAGTTCTTAATTAACTTTATGAAAGATTAGAGATCTGCAATGTAGTCCCATTAACTTTACAACAATTGTATGAACTTTGGAGAAGTTCTGAGGAATGAAAGGAAATGCTGAGAATTTCAGTGGAACTCTATAAACAAACTGCAGGAACATAAGAGAAGTTTATACGCTGAAAATATGGGAAACTTACTGGAAGTTGTAAGAACATCAAAGCGGTTCTTTTAACATCCGAGACTTTTCAGGAACTTGTACGAAGCTCCTCGAATTTCAGAGAACTTCATAGGTGTCAAGCGAACTTGAGAAATTAAGAAACCTTGAGGGTATTGTGTAAATTTTTAAGAAGTTCTAAGCACCTGAGAAAAGCTATATAGATTAAAACTCTATAATCGTTAATTTAGATAAGTTCAAGAATTCCGTGATGTGATGTTCCGCAAATTTCAAGGGAAGTACAGAGACCTTCAGATAATTTATGAACAGAAGACACAGAAATCCAGAGAATTTAAGGGAAATTTAAAGATGTTTACGGGAATTCTATTTATTTCCGAGCAGAACCGAGATTTTCAATAGAACTACGAGCTGTAAGCTTCGAGAACATCAAGACAGGTCAGAGAATCAAAGGGCAGTTCAAATAATTTCAAGGAAATATTATAAATCTTAAAGAAGTTTCGAGAAACTCAGTGAATTTCCGAAAACTTCAGCAGAGCTCCGAGAGAATTCCTGAAAATTTTATGAACATCCGTAAAACGTGAGTGTATTTTTAGGGTGTTATATCAAGGAGATTTCAAGGACCTTAAAAAATGCGAAATTTAGCTTAGTTGATTAGAGAACATTAAAGAAGTTCCATTAATAAGAAGCGAGAACTTTTAGCAAGCAGCGATATCTTCAAGAAATTCCAGAGAACTAAATTTAGATATTTTAAGATAGTTTAATGATATTCAGCGAACTTCCGAGTACTTCGAGGACGATCAGATAGCTTCAGTATAATCCCATTAACTTAAGCAAATTTGCAGCACTTACAAGGAGTTCCGTGGAATTATAGGGTATTCCAAGAATTATATGGTTGATTCTTAAACGTCAGAAGCGTCAGGGAGTTATGAATATATATCATAAAATTTGCTGGTTTATTAATCAAATTTAGAGAACTTCAGGTAAGCATAGATAAGTTTAGGGAAAAGCGAGTGTTAATAATGGTTATAATACTCAAGGAACATTTTCGAAACTTCAAGACAAATCAATTAATTTCAGTAAAGTTGCGGGTTCTTAAAAAATACTGATAAATTCAGGGCAGTCTAGAGAACTTTAAAGAAATTCAGTAATCGTTTAGGCACCAGGAAAGTCTAGACTATTGAAGAAGTTTTAAATTAGTGTCGATAATTTAAGAGAAGTTTTATAAACTTCAGAAAAATCTTTAGAACTTCAGTGATAATCAGTGAACTATATGAATTATGTCGTTCTAATTCCATGAAAATTACGGAAGCACAAAAGTTCCATAAATTTAGAAAAACTTTGGAAACTTCACAGAGGGACAGTAGTCTTCAGAAAACAAAAAAAATATTTTTTTGAAAATATTTTTACTGAAGATTAATCTACTGTGAATCCTTAAAGCTCAAAGTGCGAATGAAAATAACGAGAAAAATTAAATGCTTGTATTTTAAAATTCATTATCTTATTTAAATTTTCCTTAGTAAGATATTTTTAAATTCTTTGAGACTTCCAGGTACTTTATTAAACCAAACATTTCCTAAGGATTCCCGGTGTCATATGTAGCTAAAATCATTTACGCCACTGTAAGAATTGAACTTACTAAATTTGCCGATAAGACAGAAAAATGCATATCATGCAATTGCACTCACGTCAGTAGCGTTCACTTCTACCATTGCCTTGCCGAACAGAATTATTAATTTACCTTTCCTACACTCAGAATAGCGAACCCGAATGCGCGGATCATGTTACATCTTTCAATATGCTAATAGCCTAGCAAGCACATTGACATCAATGAGACAAACATAGAATTGTCACACCGTTATAGGCATCTCACTTTGCCTACAGTAATTACATATAAATCACACCATGCCAATGCAACAAATTGTAAAAAGTATTATAACAATAACTCCGTATATAAACCCAAGCAGTTGATTCATAAAGTCAGATACTTTCGATCAAAGAATCACTTTGGATTGCGATCCTACCGTGCCCAACTTGGGATACACAGGTTTGGACACCACTAAAAGGAAAAGAAATTCCCCAAGGTTCTGCGATCCTCTTCTGCCATTTGGGATAAACAGATGAGGACACCGCATCCATTCCTTTATTTTGCCGCGAGCCTGCATACTTGTAAAAAGGCATAATACCGGTATTCCAGATTTTTGAAGTTAGAAGACTAATACCGTGGGTTTGGTTAATAACTTTCTATTGAATCTTTCGCTTTATATCGTACATAATTGAATAAGACTAAAACATTAAACATTTATATGATACGCCATCTCTCAGGTCACTTTTTAGTCACTATTTTTACAACTATAAGTCACTATTTGGTCACTTATTTGTTCAACATGGTCACTAAAGTCACTATTTCTGACAGCAGTGATCTCTACCAGCCCTGCTATAGACGTACATTGTATCTCAAAATTGATCATACAACAGTGCTTAAATTTTAGAAAAACGGCTCCAAAAGCACAAGTTAAAAAGATACGACTCTGAATTTTTGGCAGCTGACTTAGCATACATTTATCAATTATTGGAACAGTATTGGGCATATTTGGTGGAGTTTACATAAAAGTTTTAGAGAGCAATTTAAGGAAAACGCCTTTTTCTTGAAAAGCCTTATTGTTTTGAAATAAAATGAACATAACTTCTAGAAATTTAGTCGTAATAAAGATCATTCATCTGCCACTAATTTTACTAAATTTCGACCACTAGGCAAGGTTGCAAAGACTCATTTCAGCTAAAACAATGTTTTTCTAAATTATGAAATAATTAGATGCCATGATCAAATTTTGAATTGGTAGGATACAAGAAGAGGTTGCAAAGAATGTGTTTGACATATTAAACCTGTTTATTTCACTTCATGAGAGTCACAGTCAGCGATTTTTCACAAACTCACTCACTCACTCACTCACTCACTCAGCGATCAGCAAATCGCTGATTGTGACTCATAGAAAGCAAAATTTACAGGTTTTATGTTTCCAACGCATACTTTGTTACCTCTTCTTGTAAGTTACAAGTAAAACATGCCATCATACCATCTTTTGGTTTTATTATTCCGGAAAACATTATTTTAGCTGAAATGAGTCTTTGCAACCTTGCCACTAGGTAAAAAATGAAAATCAAGCGTTTTACTAAAATAAATCTAACTTCATACAGGCTCCTCCAATAAAGACCAAAATTATAGCAATAAGTCAAAAAACATCTGTTCAATCACCATGTTTGAAAAAGTGTAGAGTGTACGAACAATTTTGAGATACACTGTATATATGAGCTTATATGTATGTGTTGCGTACTTGGTCTAAAGTAAAAAAAAAATCATAATTTTGCGGTGTACGACAAAGTTGTTCTAAATCTAAGTCTCAAGTTTGGAAGACATTGATCAATTTTTGAGTTTTCGATAAGCAAATGAATAGTTTTGTTCCGTTTCCTCTTCCTTTTTCCAATCAAACTTTGAAGACTTCCCGCAACTGCAGATCGGATCCAAATTCGTTCAAAAATGGCACAGTTGTTGAGGATCTCAATACAGATCGAAAGAGCAGTGTAGAGCGTGGGGTGGTAAAGTTGATCAACCCTAGTGTCCACTCTTGCGTAATTTGTGAACAGACCCCAACGCGATACGACTGGACCGGGAATAAATGCCTATATGCTTCGTAACTGTTTATAGGCTAGCTTACGGAAGGCTTTTTGGTATTAGCAAATTAGGGATAATGTGGCTTAAATTTTAAATTTCTTATAAACTTCAACTTTTACTAGAGTAAGGTGGGGCAAAAATTCGAGTGGTCAGTGTCTTTTCAACTGTTGCCAATACAGGAGGCATCCGCAGCGGTTCTTTGGTGTGGAACACGCGTTCGTATAGCCGGCAGCTCGGTCGGACGGTGAAGCAAATTAAATTTGATGATGCCTGAAATTTAAGTCAAGAACACCGTTTGTTTTGACTTCGAAAATGGAAGTGCGAGACCATCCTTTGGAGAAACTGCCAATTTCGTCAAGACGCTAGCCGTAAATGCTGCTGTCCTATTCATCAAGTTTAAGTCGGAGCAGTCTGCGCTTTATGCACTAAGTAACAACAATGCTGAATTAATGGTCCATTATGTGGATGGAAAAGCAGTGAAGGTACATATGTCACCTGAAGAGGCAACATTTAATACACCTGAGATCCCGGATAATGGATTGGTGTTGGGAAAATACGGAAAAGTGAGTAGGTCGTTCTGGAGAAATTCCCTGCTGAACTAGGCCTTGACACTGGTGTACGTCGTGTGTGTGTGTGTGTGTATTAGGATGGGTCATCGTGTTCATTTTTTCAGTACAATGTTTATTTTTTGGTTCCATTTGGGGTCTCCAACAACTGTGCAAAATTTGGGGACGATTGGCTGTAACCCGACTTTCTGCATTGCGTTTGAAATTTGTATGGAAATGAGTATGGGAAAACCTACTTTTTTGCATCTTTATTACTAGAGACCACAATTTTGCACAAACCACGCATCAAAATACGTTAAAGTATAGTGCAGGAAGTGCCTAACAACTTTGCTCAAGGATGTGTGGTGCTAGAATGCCAATAAAAAAAGTTATAGCTGTTATAGATCAATGTTTCGAATTAAATGCCAAAAATCCCTTTTCCTGACAACACTGCCGATGTACTAATGAAAGTCAGACGCCAAACTGAAATAACTTCGGAGTTTCTTATCTTATCGATTTGGTATAATCAGATGAATTATTCACAAACAATTGTTCAATCTCATCTCTCCCTCCTCACTCATATAAATGGAAGTAAAGCTTCAAACTGCAATAACTTTGGTGCCACTGATCTTGCCAAGTTAGTATGTTCAGAGGTTTTCACAAACATGTACTCAATTTAATAGGCGTAGTTAGATATGGGGGGCTTACTGCTTTCCGGTCCTCGCTTATATCAATGAAAGTAAAGATAAAGACTAAAATAACTTCGGAGTTTCCCATCTCTCGAGTTGTTCGGATGGGTTATTCAAAAACATTTGCTAAATCTCATAAAAGCAGTTGTAAAGCGAGTACCCCCGTTCCCTTCCCTACTTTTTTGGTGTAATATACAATGTCAGATACATTTTTTTTTTTTTCCTTTGGTTTGTTTTTTTCCGTTGATCTTGTTTTCCGTGCTGAGCACCAATGCGCAATGCTACCGACGTGCCAGGAAAGCAGCTCCCACACCTGGACCCTACCTATCGACCCATCAAGTCATGAACCGGGGACCAACGGCTTTACTTCCCATCCGAAGGAAGGCGTGATCAGAGATGTTATGCCTCAGAACATCCCGGCGGCGCCGACTGGGATTGAACCCAGGCCTGCTGGGGTGAGAGGTAATCACGCTTACTACTACCACCGGCGCCGCTATTGTCAGATACATTCACACAAATGTTATTGGATTGTAATGATTATATTTCATTTTAATATATTCTACGATTTCTCAGGGTACTCTTTTCGATGCTGTTCTATCCCCTGAAGCAAATATTGCTGTTGAACTAGGCCTCGGGTGGATCTTTTGATAAGTCAGAAATTAGCTTCACTCCTCATTCAGCCATATCGTTGGCAACCATCAAGGAAGCAACTCGTTAATCTGTATCATTACTCCACTCGTTTGCCGGTTTTTGCATGAAGCCGGTCGAAATTTCTAAAAGGAATCAGCACTGTTAGAAATGACGTTTGACTTGGGAACCCAACTAAAACGTAGCCCACTTATAGTTAGCCCAACAAGCGAAATCCGAATGTACCTGTGTCTGTTGCTTTAAAGGCTAGTTGCCTCCCTAAGCGGACCCTCCGCATCCTAACTCTTCTGTTAATCCAGTTAATGCTACTAGACTGTCTAAATTTTCTTATTTAAGTTCGTTTGATGATTATGATATCTCTAGTCTAATTTCATAAATAATTGAAATCTCTAATCTACCTACCATGCTTTATTAAGTACCTGCACTTGTGAATGTAATCTAAAATTTAACGTGTTTCAAGTTGTTTTTGACTTTGATCTATATTTAATATATATTAGTTCGTCCCAGGTGACACCTTCAAGTGACTAAAATGCTTCACTTTGAAGTTAGTTTCCTAGCTGATTTTTAAATTACATAGGGTATATGCCTCAACTACGCTCACACGTTTCCACTATGTCACACCACAAGAAATACGTATGGTTATGTCACAATACAAGCACGCCACAGTGGAAATCCCGAGCCATAGTTCAAACACTTATCCCAAATCAAAATGAAGCACATATAAGATTAGTTGCAATACCATGTACAAAAATGGTGTTTAACATTGTTCCCTGAGTAATACCTCAATTAAAACAACAACGAAAGCTTGTCACGCAGGTATAAGGAGCACTGTTGGGCACTTTCTGAAATATTTCAATAGTATAATTCTCTTGCAAACCCAAATAAATCTATCTGCGTAAAAATAAATAAAATAAGAGTGATTTGCGGCAAAACCCGCCAGTATCGCACCCAACGTCAGTGCCTATACGTAAGCGTACTACGACGCGGCTCTCAATCAAAGGAGTAACAAGTGTGATACTATCACTTCAGGCTAGAACTTTGGTTCTCTTATGCAATGGTTCATCAGAGAGGGGAAGCTCAGTAATCCTCATCGCATGCTCATGACGCTATTCTGTCACGGCATGAGCCAACGATGCCGGACCTAAACCAACCGTCTCCAACGCTCCACTATGAAGCATAAGATTAGGCCCGCCCACCAACGTCCAGGTTAAAAAACTAGCCAAGGGGAGGGAAGAATAAAAAATCTCTTAAATTGTTAAAATAAATCTTAATGAAATTTTAGAACAAGCTGCATTTACTGATTAATAGGAACATTACAACTCCAAAGAACTGCTCATTCCAAAAATTAAAGTGTCCTTATATTAATTTACATTAATCTCTACCAGTATATCTAGATGGTTCGGATGTTTTGCCTGTTTAATCGGTTTTGTTCAATCCCATGTCGACAAAATAATAATTAACCGATGGCTATAGGACGGTTCTCTCTCTCTCGTTCTAGTTTGGTAGTCATTCCATATAAAGACTACCAAATTATAAAGAGAGATCTGTCCTAAAGCCATCGGTTAATTGTTACGATCATACCACCGAAAATCTAAGCTCTAAACCTAAAGTGAAAGATAAGAGGTATGTATCATAAACATAAGCGTCCTTAAAAAAATTCTGATCTCTTTGCAATGTTACGATCCAACTAGGGGAAATGACGGCTTTCGCATTTATTTTTCTATTATCGTCCGGGGTAAAGCCTTAGAGTGTTAATTTATGCAAAACGATCAAGGACTTCATTTACCAACTGACGATAATAGGTAAAGAAGTGCTGAAGCCGTCATTTCCCCTAGGTATTTATGGTCCACGATGTCTCGCTCTCTTATCATCGATTGTAAGTTCACTGGAATACGATGCATGCGACCATTACTTCCATTTCCGTCAGGGCATAACCATAAAGTTTTATTATTCACCACCGTGCAAGAGTACAACTCAAATTTGATTGTTTCACTTTTTGGTAGTTTGTTCTTTTTCACCTCAATACCTACCTGAATTACACTTTTGCTCAATCGCACACCAAAGTTCCCCGGGATCATGCATAAGTTACGTAGCATTTGAGGTGGGAGGAATTTTCAGAAGTTGTAACCGGTATTATCAAAATACTTTACGAGGAGGGGGTTTATCTAAAATTGGTCAATAATATGCTACGTCATTTATGGACGGTCTGTAACACCAGTAGTGATTATTCGTGGCAATTTTCGCACGCTTGCTCTTTAACACCGACTCTTTTATTTCTGACTTTTAAATTAATTCCTTTTGTTTTATTGTTTCCAGAATATCGAACCGATAAAAATTTATTAGCAAAAATTATACTCTTAATTCGTTCGCATTTCGTCTGTTCCTTTCTTTCGGAATGCCTCATGCAGCCAGAGATGTTTCGAAATCTAGCCCTTGTGGTTTCTTTTTGGCCTCCACCGGGAAAGCTTTACTCGCAAAATGGTACTGCTGAAATTCAGTAACGAAGCAACATTATTCGAATATCTGCGATTAATTTATTTTAGTGGCTACTGCAAAAAGTTGTCTTTGCGCAGCATAAGGTCGATGCAAAGATGTGTAATTTTTCATTTCGGATTCAAATTATTCTTGATTTATGTCAGACCATTATTCGTTGGCGGAAAATGAGGTAGCTTTCATTCAAGGTTTTGAGTAAATTCGTATTAATTGTCGATCCTTGAATCTTATTGCAATTTGTGGTATTTTATCCATCATGGCTATTACGTTCCAACTGAAACTTTACGACTGATCTCAACTTGGTGTGATTTAAGCACTTCCACAATTAACATTAATTTAGAAGTTTCTACGTCTATAGGCGTATACCATGTTTGCATGTATATTAGGGTGGTTCAAAATATCGATTTTGCTCCACCAAGCTCAATTAATTTCAAATCGGGTCTTGATCATTCCCTAAAAATTTTAGCTTATTTGGATGCGAACACATACTGCACTGACCGGAAGTTTAAATGGGAATTACTATGGGAAAAGTGAACTTTATGATCTCATCGTCCTAGCCCTTCGTCATAATGATGTACGGGTATGCTTGCTATCTTTTCTATTAGACTTCAAGGTAAGATAATTAGTTATTAATTGATTTCGAAGCCGACAACTGCTTTCTGGACAACACTGCATCATTAGACTGATGCAAAATTTGACTTTTTCGCTCCACAGTGCTTAAATGGTTTCAAATCGGGTCCTGATTAGCCTCGCAAAATTACAACTCATTTGGTTAGAAACGGACTTCGCACAAGCCATTTGAAGTTTACATGTAAACTACTATGGGAAATCTCAACTTTTTGTTCATTGCCTTCTAGTCTTTTTCCATATTGAGCTGCGAAACAGTTCGATAGCCATTCTTATAGAAAATTTTCTCAGCTACAACTTTGCTGGAGATCGTTTCTATGTAAAACGAGACAGGAAAAAGTTATTAATTATTTAAGAGATTAGTAAACTTATCACATGATCAAGCAGCTGCTCTGTAGGCAACACTGTATCTTGCAGTGTGACATAGTAGCCATGATTTTTGTGTCCTACACTCAAAAAATTTATCACATATCTAATGGATGAAATCCATGTGAATTTCACATAGCTTTTCTGTGATCACATAGCAGCAAATCCCACCACAAAATCACATGAATACACGATGAAATTCATATGAAAAATCACATACAATTAATGTGATTGCATAAATGTTATGTGTAATTCAGATGAATTCCATTGGTATGGATGAAAATCATGTGCGTTTCCAATGGAAGCTACATGAAAACTTTTTTCGGTGTATTCAACGCCCCAGAAACACCAATGTTGCCTGCTGTGCATGATCATAAGACATCAGCGCATTGAACCATTGATAACTTTTGATCCTTGCATTTAATCAAAAAGTGGTCTTGAGCAAAGTTGTAGCTGGGAAAATTTCCTACAAGAACAGTTGAAGGTTTTTGAAGCAGACCGATATGGTGAATTATTAGATAGACATGAACAAAAAGCTTGGTTTTACCATAGTAATTCCCATACAAACTTCAAATGGTTTGTGCCATCTCAGTTTCTCAGGAAATGGGTTCAAATTTGGAGAGGTTAGTAAGGATCCGATTTGGAATCGTTTAAGTATTGTGGAGCAAAAATTTCAAATTTTGCATCACTCTACTGCATCATGCACTATGGCATAGTAACCTGGAATGTTTATTCTTCGCGCCAAGCACACCAATGTTGCCTGTTGAGCAGTTTATGGTGCATGTCAGAAGACTATTATCTTCTTAATTAATTGATAACTAATTGCCCTAACTTTCAATTAAAATGTGGTTCTGATCAGAGCTACAGCTGAGAAAATTCTACATTAGTACAGAAAGAGAACTTTTCCGTGTATCATAACGATGGAGGACTAGATCGTTGCGAAAAGAAGTTCACTTATCCCATACACGAAACGAAAATCAATTATTATATGCATGTGTTTCACTTATACATATTTGCCAAAACATCAGCCTTATATATTCCATAAGACAAATCACATAGGTCATATAAGCATGCATAAAGGGTATGTGTGACCGCTTATACATTTCATTAGACACATGATCTTCATTAACTTTTTGCAAGGCGTCTGCTTATTAGTTGACTTATACATTTTATGCCAAAAGGTATAAGGTGATTTTTATCAGTGTAGTAACGGTGGTTCAATAAAAAATGAGATTTTTTTCAGTCATATAGCTAGTAAAAAAAAATTAAAACTAATTCAGTATTTTTTATTAAAAACATAATGTTTATTCTTTAAAAAAAAACGTCAATGAATATTGGAGAAGAGGCCCTGGTCAGCCGTACGACGCAAATTAGTCGCGGTGCTCTCACAAAAGGACTGGACGGTATTGAAATCATTCTCATTTTTTATTGAACACCCGTTAATTCTCATATAAACTTCAAAGGACCAGTTCAGTATGATTTCGCATTCAAATGAGCTCAAATTTTCGGATGATCCTAACCTGATTTTAAATCGGTTGAGCTTGGTGGAACAAAACCGATATTTTGAACCATCTTAATGTGACAGTTACAATGATATTCAGTGTATGTCCCAATGGCCCAAGCAAGTCCAGAAAATTCCCAACTCGAAAAATAAATTTGACATGCTACCTTCACGGACTAAGGTATTGGGATGCCCTATATGTAGATTTTATGTACGTCATAGAAATTATTATGAAATGATAATTTAATTATCCAGCCGAGTAGTCTGCGAAGGGTCCGCAGGTCGCCTTCTACTTAGTCAATCCACCTTGTCAGCTGCGCGCCTCTTCTTCTAGTTTCTGTTAGATCGCTTTCGAGAACCATTTTCACTGGGTCGTCCTCCGGCATTCATACGACGTGCCCAGCCCACCGTAGTTGCCCAATGTTTGAAGTGTGTACGATGGATTTTTTCCCTCAGTAGCAGGTGCAATCCGTGGTTTATTCCAATCCTCCACGTTCCGTCATCCATCTGCACTCAACCGTACGCAACACCTTCCGTTTAAAGACACCAAGGGCACCTACACGAACATAGCCTAGGTCTCGTGTCCGTAGAGGACAACCGTGGTAATCAGAGTTTGTAGATAGTCAACTTCGTGCGGCGGCGAATTTTATTCGATCGGAGCGTCCTCCGGAGTCCAAAGTAGACGCCTGCCATAATGCGTATTTGAATTTCTCTGCTGGTATCATTTTTGGCGGTCACCAGTGAGCCCAAATACACGTACTTGTCAACCACCTCGATTTAATCACCATCAATCTGAACTCAGGATGGGAGGCTAACGTTGTTTTCGCTAGAACCTCTTCCTCTCACGTTTCGCCATCTCAAAGCTTCGTGATATGCTGAAACTGGATGGACTTCCGGAAGATCGTGCCACACGTGTTTCTACACATCGTAGGTACATGAGCAAATCGGTGATGATCTCCTTTTGCCAATGTTTGCGGGGTTGGGGGAGGGAGGGGATACCCCTCACCATCCCTCTCCAACTTGGGAGTTTAGTAAGGAGTGATGATCAACCCGATTCGTACCTTCCTCAAACTTGTTCTTGCTCGCTTTCTACTCTCTATATACAATTTCCACGCTGCCGTACCATAGAGGTAACTCTAAGACCAGAAGGTCACGAAATAACGTGCTCAACTTTTTGGCTCAGCTCTGGTACTCTCTTCGGTTCCAAGCTAATCGATTCACCCCTCGAAACATAGGAAAAACAAATAACCCCTCATTTTATGTGGATAGGATAGGTTAATCAACAATCAATACTAAACTAACGATTTATATTGGCTCACTGCTTGACTAGCCTATTGGTTCCAAGCAAACGATTAACGTACCCCATTCTAGTCGAAATTCTAGTACTACGCAATGTTTGCTTTGATTCGCTATGAAAGTTTGACAGATAAAATGAGGGGTTAGTGGATTTTCCTATGTTTCGAGGGATGAATCGATTAGCTTGGGACCGAAGAGAGTACCAGAGCTGAGCCAAAAAGTTGAGCACGTTTCTTCGGGACCTGCTGGTCTTAGAGTTACCTCTATGGGTTAATCGTTTGCTTGGGACCAATAGGCTAGCCTAGTAGTGAGCCAATTTAAAATCGTTAGTTTCGTATTGATTGTAGGCCGTACTCTAACGGAACTCTATACTTTCATCTCCTCATCTATCGTATAAAAATTACCACTGTAGTCTGTTATTTGAAATTAGCATCTTTAACTATGTAAATCGTTAACTTCAAGCAGAAGTAGTACAAACAAAGTAGTTAAACTATTTTTATTTGATTTTGTGTGGGAGATGGGTTTTGGGTGTGGACGGGCATATGGGTGATAATATTAAGTTTACGTTAGAATAAAGTTGAAACATTGAGAAATGTATCGCTTCAGTGTGAGAAGTACTTCACTTCGTAACCGATGAACTATTCTGATGGCCCACATCCGCTCAGTCGTAAGCCAAGGAGCGGATTTTTGATCTCACGCTACTCATTAGCTTCAGCACAGATGCCTTTCTAACAATTTTGGATACTTTTTAACAGTATTTCGCAAACTTGGGTACGAATTGGACCTTGTTGGGTTTATACCAGGCTACCGTGTCCTTGGAGTAATGAACCGACGCTAAATCCGGCTGTACAGTACAGTACAGTACTACAGTACAGTACTGAGGCGTCATGTTTGCAGATCATGGGCAACAGACGCTTGTTTAAACACTTACGCACGTAAACATCGGTTGTTATTGTCTCCGTTGTCACAAATGGTTTGGAAAGCATACCACACTTACAAATGACTTGCCAAACTATAGCCTTTTCATCGAATTTTTCAGTAAAAATCGACTTATCCGCGTCGTCAACACTTCTGCCATCACGAACGGTGTAGTACTATAGAGGTAACTCTAAGACAAGTAGGTTCCGAAGAAACGTGCTCAACTTTTTGGCTCAGCTCTGGTACTTTATTTGGTCCCAAGCTAATCGATGTACCCCTCGAAACATAAGAAATCCACGAACCCCTCGGTCCATAACTTTTAATGGCACATTAGAACAGTCAGAACAAGTAATTGCATCTAAGTTCAATGATTATTTTGGCGAAAGTGTTTCATTGATTAATCAATCCATTGAATTGGTCGGTGAACCTGACGAAATAAAACAGCCAGTTAATAGTAGTTGTAGATTTGAAGGTTTTCACCCAATTACATTAAATGAACTTAGAGTTATTTGTTTTTCATTAGGAAAATCGACTGGAGTAGATAATGTTATTGCAAGAGTTATTCAATATATTAGTGAAGTTTCGAAATCCGGCGTGTATTTAGTAATATATGGAAATATGCATACATGATTGATTTATAATCAGATGAGGACCGAAGAGAGTACCAGAGCAGAGCCAAAAAGTTGAGCACGTTTCTTCGGGACCTTCTAGTCTTAGAGTTACCTATATGCTTATCGCCGTCTCCGTTGCAGTTGCACTGTTGAAAGTTGTGCTCATCATCATTCCTTTTTATGTTTTCAATCATTACTATCATAATTACTTAATGAATTATACAATTTTGACATTTTAGTTGCTGTTGATCTGCCTATTTTGCGTAAAAACTTTTCCAGTAATTTTCCTAATAAATGTAACGAGTATGAATATTTATTGAGTCATTTTCCGAACTAGTAAATCATAAAATCAATTATATGCTTTCCATCAATCGAGCATTCAGAAGCATTTACATATGCAAACGTATATCATCGCATCTCTACTTCCAAGTGATCCAACTTGTTCACTTAGTGACAGATGAATCGGAATAATTTTAAATAAATTACAAAAGATGCATGTTGAGCTTGGCAGATGACCGCGTGCTCGATAATTTATGAAACCATAGAGCGAAACCAATCGGGTTCTTCGCACTCTCCAGCATTCAAACCGATGTCTCAAGCTGGTGTTTGGTGATGGAAATTAAATTGACGAGGAATACCGCCTGACTAACCGGTCACGACGATGAATCAGACCCATCTCTCTATAACGTACGTGTATGTATCTAGACGAACAGCTCGAACCACGCCGCATCAGTCAACATCATCATCAGGCATTGTGCCATCGGCAGACTGATAATCGGCATTGACTGCTCTCACTTGTCTACTGGTCGTGGCGAGAGATAAATTAATAAAAATCCGTCTTGCAAGTGGTGTTTCACCTCACTTGAGGTAACCAGATCAAACTTATCTACGACTTGGATGGAGACATGCCCCAAATGTGATTAGAGACAACCCTATCAACGGATCGTCATACGTCTGTAACTTGTCTATAAGTTTCAAGTAACAACATTCATAATACCCACCTTTAGTCCTTATCTTTATGTGAATATGTTTGTTTTAATCTGGTTTCATCTGCTTTGCATAATGTTTCAAGCACTCTCCCGATAATTAACGATTATATACCTATACACATACATAGACACTCGATGGTTGGATGTCGTGTAAAACAAATTTCCTGGGGCTAATACAGGAATTAGTGCCTTACCTTACTGCTCGAGAAGTACACTTCCTTTTAAATTGTGTTGAAAACATTGATTCCAAACTGTTTTAATTTATTTAATTTGCTCGTTTCTGGAAGATGGATTTTCATACGTAGAAAAGTATAAGTTCATATTTTTTATAGACAAGGTGGGTAACCCATACAATACCAGATACAGATACCTGTCTCTCAATATTAAGCTGAGCGTGTAATGCGATATGCTTGGAAAGCAGCTCCAGCTGAATGTGACAGAATTGAGTTCCGGTTCAGTTGAGCTACTTCTCAGTGTTCTCAGCCCACTGTGCCAATATGGGAAAAACCCCAATTAATCCACCTACACGGTAACCGCAAAATACCCAATAATGACTACAAAGTAAGCATTTTCGAGGGAAACTGGGACTACCCATTAAATGAGTAAAAATTTACCCATTTATGAGTAATTACAACTACAAAAATAAGTAGTAAGTATTCATTTTTGAGTAACAAATACTCATAAATGGGTAATATGTTTACTCATTTAATGGGTAGTCCCAGTCTCCCTCGAAAATGCTTACTTTGTAGTCATTATTGGGTATTTTGCGGTTACCGTGTATAGTGAAATCTGACCCTGGTTTGATCCAACAGCAAAAATTTGAATCTTTGCCCATAACAAACAATTATTTATGCATACACACTTAGATTTTTATGCCGTGATTAGCACCACCAAGCAGTTCGGCATTTTACTTTGCTGGATCTCAGTGAAAAACTTGCTGAGATGCAGCTAACCGACGGGAATTTTGCCGAGATCTCAGTAAGAATAAATGCTGAGTTGCTCGTTGGTGCCAATCTCGGCAAAAAATCTAATTGTGTAGATTTACGCAAATCGGAGAAGGTTGAGTTTTTCCAATTCCTTTTCTTGGCGTGGAACTGCGTCACAGCAACTGTTGTGGCAGTTGTCAGTGTGACGTTGCAATCATTGCGAAACCGTATCGAGTTCCTCACGATAACGTGAAACAACTACTGTATGACCCCGGAACCGCTTGGTCCCTGAAGGGTACCAGCGTAAGCCCCGAGCTGCTGCTCTTAAGCCAACAGCAGCTCCCGGGGTGGGCACTCAAGGCCTTCTTTTTGGTTCCGGGTCCCAACAAGATTCCGGGTTCGGAACACAGAACGGAAGTAGCCGTGCACATGATGCTGATGGTTTTACGAGGGCCGAATAGCGGTGGCCGGAAGGCAGTGGCTGGATGGCAGTGGCCGGATGGCAGTGGCCGGGTGGCAGTGACCGTATGGCAGTGACCAGATGGCACTGGCCGGATAACAGTGCACGTGGGATCACGGCACGTAAAAACAGCAAAGATGGCGGCTTGTCGGATGACGAACGTACAATCGCTCTAGAAGCCCCACGATCGTGGTGGAGACCAATGTTGCTGACTGCACACGCGGGATCGTGGCAGGTACCAACGATCGAGAATCCGGACCGGTTTGCAACGGCCAAGTAGAATACCTTGAGGCCCAGTGATCGCGATGGTGGCCGGTAGTGCTGAACGGCGCACACGAGTTCACTACACGCACCCGCGATCGACTCTCCTCTTCGGAGGCTACATCCCGATTCTCGCCCCTTCGTCATCGTCAAGCTACCATAGATGTAACTCTGAGACCAGAAGGGCCCGCAGAAACGAAATTGGCTCACTACTTGACTAGCCTATTGATCCCAAGCAAACGTTTAACGTACCCCATTGTAGTCGAAATTCTACTACTACTGTTTCGATTCGCTATGAAAGTTTGACAGATAAAATGAGGGGTTATTGGATTTTCCCATGTTTTGAGGGGTGATTCGACTAGCTTGGGACCGAAGATAGTACCAGAGCTGAGCCAACAATCAATACGAAACTAACGATTTTAAATTGGCTCACCACTTTAGTAGCCTATTGGTCCCAAGCAAACGATTAATGTACCCTATTCTAGTTGAAATTCTATTACTACACTATGTTTGTTTTGATTCGCTATGAAAGTTTGACAGATAACATCAGGGGTGTGTGGATTCATGCAGAACATGCAGGGGTGAGTGAAATAGCTTGGGACTGCTTGGGACCGTTGTTCTGGTACTGAGTGAGCCAAAAATAATAATGATTTTCTTCGGGACCCAGTGGTCTTAGAGTTACCTCTATGGTAATACCAACAATCAATACTAAACTAACGATTTTAAATTGGCTCACCACTTTAGTAGCCTATTGGTCCCAAGCAAACGATTAACGTACCCTATTCTAGTCGAAATTCTAGTACTACGCAATGTTTGTTTTGATTCGCTATGAAAGTTTGACAGATAAAATGAGGGGTTAGTGGTTTTTCCTATGTTTCGAGGGGTGAATCGATTAGCTTGGGACCGAAGAGAGTACCAGAGCTGAGCCAAAAAGTTGAGCACGTTATTTCGGGACCTACTAGTCTTAGAGTTACCTCTATGATTAAACTGAGTTTAATATCAAATTGATTAAATTTCAAGCAAAATGGGAATAGTTCAATTTATAAGTGTAAGTCTTCCCTAATAAAAAATAACCATAAACGAACGATAACCCAAATCATAACTATTCCACAAATGGTTTGGATGATACCCAGAACACGTCGTTAAGCAAATTAACCATACAATTTTTATTAGGGTTCCCATACTCGATCGTGATGTCGATTTGCCAGCGAGAGCCATGACTTTCTAGAAATCATCGAGAGAAGTCATTGTTTACAAACGCTGATACGCCCTAATTCCAGCTCTATCTAGATTAGGTTAATTTTTTTTCTGAGTGTAGAATGGGCATTACCTTGATATATAGAGTTGACTGTATTCCAAATCTGGCCAATGCAGTACTAGAGTAATACTGTTGTATCCCTTGATCGCGTTTGTTTTTGTTCGCTTTTTGACAGCGTTGATGTCTTTTGCCAAAAGTGGAAATTTTCATTTCGATTGTTTACGTAAAATCGGATTCCTGCGGAGTTCTAATAATTTTTTGCTGATTTTCAAGGGCTCGCGGCTCGTCACGATGTCCTTTACATTGAATTCAATCTCGGGCAACGCAATCGCCACTATGCGTGAGTAAACAACATGCATTTATTTATCGAATGAATGAAGAACGGTTTGGCTCGCTCTGGAAAATCGATTTTTCATACATGTACATTTTCTTCTGCAGACCCCATAATGGGAAGCATTTCTAACGGGAGTGGATACATTGCACAACCAATCAGTGCCGCTTCCACTAGTACCGCATCGTTGTTGAACAATAGTCAAATGGAATATGCCCGCAAACAAAATCATACCCAATGCGGTGCCGCTCCGATGGACTTGGAGTCCGCCTCGGAACGAGATTCGATCAAAGAAGGAAGCTCTAGTGAAAAAAAGGAGAGTATGCTTCAAAAAAGTGGTCAGCTGGGAGTGGAAAGTAGTGGACAGATTTTATTCAATGGTTTGATTCCGCAGCCACAAGGATTTATGATGATGGCACCGGGAATGATGAATATGATGGACGGCTCATCATTAATAGGAATGCAGACATTTCCCGTCATGACTGCACAACAGATAAATACTGGTGTCGATCTAGCTCAACAGACATTGAACATGGTGAGGTCGGAAGATGGCAGTAAAGAGATTATTTATTGCAAATCGTGTACTTTGTATCCGCCGAATCCAAATGTTCCGGTACCCAAAACGATCGATCGTCCGCCAGGCTGTAGAACAGTGTTTGTTGGTGGTCTTCCAAATTCTATCACCGAAGAAATAATTCGAGAAATCTTTGAGCGTTGCGGTGAAATTACCACACTACGATTTTCAAAGAAGAACTTTTGTCACATTCGCTTCGTGTATGAAGCATCAGTTGACTCAGCGATCTATTTGTCCGGCTACCGCGTAAAACTAAATACGGGAGGATTCAACTTCAGTTCCCCTGAACCGAAAGATCCTGCCACCTTCGGACAGCTGCATGTTGATTTTGCACATGCTCGAGATGATCAGTATGATTATGAATGTCGTCAACGAAAGCTGCAACGTGAAAGGCGTCACCGGGAACGAGTCGAAGACGACCGCCTCAGACCATTGTCTCCTCAGCCGATAATCCATTATACTGATCATGAGGCAACTGCGGTTGCTGAAAAGTTGAAAACTGACGAAACCTTCGCCAAAGCCGTACAAACGCTGATCACTTGGCTAGAGCGAGGCGATTGCAATAAAAAAAATGCAAACAATTTTTACACGATGATTCAGAGCACAAATTCGCACGTACGCCGGTTGCTTAACGAAAAAGGAATCACCGATGAAGAATTGTGCCGGGCAAGGGAGCATTACCGGAAACAGATGCAGAGTATGCTGACTCAATGTAAGTAGATGGTTCTTTCGCTTTCACGTATCGGTATGAATTGAACTGAACAGTGTGTAGAGAGCTGCCGCATTGGTCTAGCACAATTTCCCTCTACTTCCTACTTTCTTTCCATAACCAGAATTTCCTACACTCTCATCACAGCCATAAGTAAGTTGAACGGGGCGCTACAGTTTCAGTGTTTTGCTTGGTATTTTTAAACGGGAACAATGCATTGGGATTGGTGAAGTACCTTACATACCTATATGATCCTTAAAGCTTCTGGAGTATTTTGTAGTTTTGATTTTCTAATTCGAACATAAATTTGGTTGAATTTTTACTTGTTGATGGATGGCCAATTAAAAGTATTTTTGTCTATTTAACTACATTTTGCCCATATTTAAGGGTCTATCAGTGGTCCATACTTTGAAACTTATTTAAACTTATAAACCATGCAAGTGATCTGTATATTTTCCGAATTTCGGATTCTTTAATAATTTTCTTTGTTACTTCAGTAACTATACTAAATCGCAACGCTTTCTTCAAGCTCAAAAGTAAACATTGCCTCTCCGACTTTTCCTTGAAAATCTTTCCACTAAGATAATTAGTATTTCTTCGGTAGATAGTAGCGCTGGAATAAAACTTTTCAAAAGCTTTTTTTTTTGTTCATCACAATTATTGACGAAAGCAATGTGGGTATCTAAGTTGGTGAAGGTTGTATGCAAGGGATAACACTGTCGCACTGTAGTAATTATAAAGGTATTGTATTTCAAACATAAAACTTCTTTCTCACATGAACCTCACTAGTCCCTGTCCGGAAAAAGGGTGTTGCTCAAACAACTTCAGTTTGGAAGTCAATTGGTACTCTTCGAAGGTATGTAGCCGATCATTTGGTATGAGACAATGTAGTTAACATGCAAAAAAGGGTAGCCGAATTGCTTTACGTTGACTATGTGAAAGGTTCTGACTTGATGTGAGCCACATTTACGGTAATTTCCTGCATAACATTTTATGTAACTTTGTGTTCACCATTTTTCCTTCATTTTTTGATACGTTTACTTTCGGCACACGCAACCCTTGTGCTGCTTCCACGATCTTTAAAAAAAATATTGATCATCCTAGTTGATCGAATTCTATCACTAATTTTTCCAACTCCATTCAATTGGTGAATTTCACATCAAAAGTAACAGGTATTAATTATCTCAACGTTAAAACTATAATGCTACATAACTGTACATAAAAACCCCTTAATCGTTCATGGTCATCTGCCGATGAATAGCGTATACATATGTAATATGAATAGGGCAACTCTCATAATGAACCATCCTATCTTCCTCTCATTGAATCATCATCAAACACACATTACAGCAAACCCGGAAAATGCTCTATCATTATTATTACTGTTATTATTTTCCACTTCACTCCAATTCAGTCAATCAGATTGAAAAAGTGTTCAATGCGGCCAGTCACAAGAAGGTTTGGGATCATTTTTCTAAAGCCCAAAGAAAGAACATCGATGCCTGGAAGAAGCAATCGCTGGTATGTATTTAAATCTTTTCTTAATCCGCAGCATGTCTCTTGAGATTCTATATTGTTACCTCCGTAGCTTCCTCATAACACTTCGAAGCACGTCATTTTCGTACAGTCTAATCAATGTAGATAGACAATAGTCATAATCACTATATTGTTCATTCTGCACTTCTCCCATTCCGACGGTTTCATTGAATCAATTAGCTTATTTTACCCATTTAAAGTAAGAATGCTTGTAATCTTTTTTTTTTGCGTTTTTTCATCAGCCACGTTACTGTTAGTTTTAATGTTATTGTCTTTAAATTGATTGATTTTGACAGTTTAAAATATCTTGCACTGCTTTCATCGTATAATCAGCACGTTTGCCTAACCAGCTATATATGTTCTGCAATCAATCACAACATCGTTAAACCTTAATTTCATAAGATTATCGAACATAAATAATGGTAAAAAGGTGTTTGAGGTGTAGTTCGATGAATTAGCTAAGGTAAGTAATGCAAACAATAAAGTCATCGCCCAAGTCAAATCCACCCAAGAAGCAAAGCATTCGCGAAGAAGGTGAAGAGTTGATGGTGATATTAAACTCACTTCAAAGCATGTATACTTTTAATGGGAACAGAATAGCGCTAAAGCTGTTAAATGTCTAATATTCGAACTATTCAGTCATCACTCTTCGCCTCCTTGTCGATGCTTAGACAGGATAAGCCTATTGATGTATCGCCAAATGGAAGTATTCAACGCAGGAAACCAGCGATAGAAGTAAATTATTTGACAATAAATAAAAATAAACATCTTTAAACTATTTCCCAAAAATAATATTTAGTACCTAAGGTTGATTCATAAGATATTATAAGTACCAATCCGTACTGTAGGCGCTTTATACCTATATCGTTTGTGTTATCTTCTTCTTCTCCTACGAAAACCATGCAACGGTTGCCGCTGACTAGGAAATCAAGAGCGTTCAGTTGGACGATATCGGTGATGATGAGATGGACCTATCTGAAGACGATGGGACCGTACCGAAGAAATCTCGTTGGGATGTCCGAAAGGTAAGTAGATCCAGTGTAAGGTTTTGCATTTCTTTACAGATGTTCGGTGCCTGCTCAAACCTTTATTCTCCAGGTGCAATCATTAACATAGTTTGGTGCTGTCGAATCTTTCTAGTATTTGGCCCACTTTACTCTCTGCTCTGCTCTTCAACTCTATTTCACTCACACTCCCTCCGGCAGTGCTCAGGTCTAGGCCACATTTCTGTCGACTTGCTTGATTTAATTGTTGCGGCTCCGCCCCCATAATCCCCTGAATCTACCTCTGCTGCGATGTCCTGCCGAATGCCAATCTAGCGTTTGCTTACAGTATTAGGAAATAGATATAGGAAACCCGTGACAAAAGGGCGAGGTTCATTTTTCTTACTTTTAATGTGTCACATAATTAAAGTAAGGCCCCTAAATAACATTCAAACACATAAAGAATAAATTGATTTTCGCCAACTGTTATAACATCGGAGATGAACCAGCCTACGGCTGAAAATCTCCTAAATAAAGAAAAAAAAAACTTGTAACAAGAGCACTCGCGCCCTGTACAAAATACAACAGCGTGTTATTTTCACCTTGAGTGCACTTCATGAAACCTGAGATTCTTCAAATATTGGGGTCTACGGGACAATTTTAAATAATTGGCCCACTTTGTGACTGTTGCAAAGTTACCCATAATCGGTCGTAATTTGTCGTCGAAGGTAAGCCTTTGCCACCCGCCGGTAGTACCCCCGTTTTTTAGCAAAACTTTTTTTTTTTGGCTATATGTTTAGTATTACTTCTGCGTGAAGTCAACGATTTACATAGTTGAAGATGCTAATTTCAAATAACAGACTAAAGTGGTATTTTTTATACGATAGATGAGGAGATGAAAGTATAGAATTGATAGCTCCGTTTAGAGTACGGCAGTGTGAAAATTGCATATAGAGAGTAGACAGCGAGCTAGGACAACTTTAGAAAGGTACAAATCGGTTTTATCATCTCTTTACCAAACTCCTCCTTTGGAGAGGAGTGCTATAATCTCGGCTAAAATGCAGTTTTTATGTTAGTTGAGAACATTGACCTACCTAACGTCCATGACGTCTGAAAAAAATTGGCCTAGAAATAATACTCATTATATTTTCGGCATAAATTGCCCGGAATCTAGCTAAAAGTAAAGTACTTACGTTTTACAACGTAGAACCGAAAGACACGCAACATCGAAATGGCAACCAATATTGAGTTTGACAGTACGAAAATCTGTTCAGTAACTTTTACAGAATTCGGTACTTTATTGCTGTTTCTGTTTGTAAAAGATTATTTTTTACAGTACATTCGTCAATTTTTTTACAGAATTGCGGAATCGCAGCCTTTTACAGCTTCGATCCGCACATTTTATTTACAGTTTTCGGTAAATGTATGTAAATTACGTAAATTCAGCAGTTCTGATTGCGGAAAATTGGTAAATAATATTTTTTACAAAAGATTCGGTGAAAATTACATCCAGCAAAAAAGTACCGAACAAGATTTAAGAAAATTGCTGTGCTTTTTGCTGTTATTTTTTTTATATTAAGCTTTAATGAGCGAGAAATCGGCGATTGTCGTGTTTGTTTACAAAAGCAATTAAGCCCTAATCTCAAAGTTCTCCGGATTTTATAAAAAATAACGAAAACATCTCTGTATCTCGCCACCATGTTGTGCATCATGCTGAGTGTTGTACCATAGAGGTAACTCTAAGACCAGAAGGTCCCGAAGAAACGAGCTCAACTTTTTGGCTCAGCTCTGGTACTCTCATCGGTCCCAACACAGGAGTGGAACTTCGGATCAGAAAGTGGCTCCACTTGTCATTTGCGAACACTAGCGCACCTAGCGGTAGAAGACATCTTCTGCCTGCAGTTAAGATAGGCAGCATGCTATGATAGTGTGAGAGCACATAGAAAGCCCGCGTGGAACGCTACCACACACATCGCTTGTTGAGCAGAAAAACGAACCACTTTTTGATTCACCGATTTGTTTGCACTTCTCCTTCTGTTCTGTGGTCCCAAGCTAATCGATGCACCCCTCGAAACATTGGAAAATCCACGAACCCCTCATTTTATCTGTCAAACTTTCATAGCGAATCAAAACAAACATAGTGTAGTACTGGAATGTATACTAGACTGATGCAAATTTTGACATTTTCGCTCCACAGTGCTCAAACGGTTCCAAATCGGTTCCTGATTAGTCTCCCAAAATTTGAACTCATTCGATAAGAAACTGACTTGGCACAAACCATTTGAAGTTTATATGGAAATTACTATAGGAAAACCAAATGTTTTGTTCATATCCATCTAACAATTAACCATATCGCTCTGCTTTAAAAACTGATAACAGAGCTCGTAGAAAATTTTCTCAGCTACAACTTTGTGCTGAACCACTTTTTAATATAATGTAAGCATCAAAAGCTATCAATAATTCAAGCAACTAATGTCTTACGATTATGCTCATTCAACTGTTCCGCAGGCAACATTAGTGTTTCTGGTGCTTGGAATAGAGCACAAAAATCATGGCTACTATGTCACACTGCACGATACAGTGTTGCTCACATAACAGCTGCTTGATCATGCCATAAGATTATCAATCTCTTAAACAATTAATAACTATTTTATTTGACGTTTGGCTCAACAACTATATTCTGCTAAGTTAAAGCTGAGAAAATTATCCATAAGTATAGCTTTTGAATTTTTGAACAGTGCAATATGGAAAAAGGTAAGAAGACAATGAACAAAAAGTTTTGATTTCCCATGGTAATTTCCATATAAACTTCAAATGATTTGTGCCAAGTCAGTTTCTTTGCAAATGAGTTCAAATTTTGGGAGACTAATCAGGACCCGATTTGGAACCGTATGAGCACTGTGGAGCGAAAATTTCAAAATTTGCATCAGTCTAATGTATACTAGAATGGGATACGTTAATCGATTTGCTTGGGACCAATAGGCTAGTCAAGGAGTGAGCCAATTTAAAATCGTTAGTTTCGAATTGATAATTACGTGAAATACACATAGAAATTGTCTATGTGGAAATCACGTAAATTTCATTTTCATTTTCATTTTCAATTTCAACAAAAATTTTCTCTAATATTCAAGTGACATCACATACATGCTTCGTAAGTCACGCAAAGCTGATCGAATAAGGAATTTACGTGACTTATCACGTAGCTTTAACGTGTCGATTAAGCGAAGACAACAAATCGTGCGTATGAGTTCCTATGAGAAAATGGAAGAGTTGCCAGTCTTTTTGATTTGTTGTTCGCTGTGTTCCCTGTGTTGTCGATCGACCGGTTTTCGATAAGAACTTAGCTACCAGGGTTGTGTTCCATTTGGTGAATTTTCTCTTAAATTTGACACCGTTTTCCAGTGAAAACTAGATGTATGAGTGCTCATTGCAAGACACCCTATATGACATGATATAAGCCATAGTCTGTACGGGGTTTTAGATGTGTCCAAGGACTCCAAGTTGACTATATATACACACACACCAAATTTAAGCTTTCATTATCAGTACAACGAATTACTGGATCATGATCAGCAATCCAATGCTTTACTGAAAAACAGCAAACGATATTTTACCGAAAAAATCAGCTAACATAGGCCCCAATTATGTAAGTCGAGTCGAGCGTCGAGTGTCGAGTAACTCGACACTCTCGTCGAGTAACTCGACACTCGACGCCGTCGAGTGGCTGTCGAGTGTAGCAAAAATAGGCATTATGGGAGTCGACTGAATCAGATTGAATTGGCCATAAAACGCTAGCGTCATGTCATTTTTGACAGATAACGATCAATATTTTTAATGATTAATAATATTCAAGTTTGTTTTTGTTGTTCCGTTGAAGATTTTTTTGTAACAATATTGAAGTTCGTGTAATTTTTGTTATTAACGAAGTTGAGGTTTCATGGTGGATTTCAAGTATTTTAATGGCATTAAGCTTGTGGTTCAACCACAGACAAACAGACATAACACACTGAATATTTCTCACTGTAAAACATCGTCGCTAAAACATTACCGCCATCTGTTGAGTACACTGTGATGGGCACTGCACTGAACAGATGGTGGTAGTGTGTAAACGTCAAACGCAAGGGAATTGACTATGCGCACTACAGGTGGCGGTACTACCAACTATGATACTTTTAAATTGTCCATTAAATGCTTGTTCGATAAACTAAAGGGTGATACGGTCAAAATTTGGTCAATATCAACTTGACGTATTTCTTTCAATTTTGCATTTAAAAAACCTGAACACCCCTCATTTTGAAGGTGTGTGTGTGTAGAATGTTGCTCCTATTTTGATTTTGGAATTCACTCTTCAGTTGTCAAAATGCCGTCCAAGCAAGAAGAGCAGCGTATCAAAATTTTGCTCGCGCATCGCGAAAATCCGAGCTACTCGCACGCAAAGTTGGCAAAATCGCTAAAAGTTGCCAAATCAACCGTTACAAATGTAATTAAAGTGTTTGGGGAACGTTTGTCGACAGCCAGGAAGTCTGGATCGGGGGGAAATCGAAAACCGGAAGCCGCTGAGACGACAAAGAGAGTTGCCGGTAGTTTCAAGCGAAACCCTAACCTCTCTCTCCGAGATGCCGCAAATAAGCTGGGTGTATCGTCTACAACCGTGCATCGAGCCAAAAAACGAGCCGGACTATCGACTTACAAGAAGGTAGTGACTCCAAATCGCGATGATAAACAAAATACGACGGCCAAATCGCGATCCCGGAGGCTGTACACGACGATGCTGACGAAGTTTGACTGCGTGGTAATGGACGACGAAACCTACGTCAAAGCCGACTACAAGCAGCTTCCGGGACAGGAGTTTTATACGGCAAAAGGAAGGGGAAAGGTAGCAGATGTTTTCAAGCACATGAAACTGTCAAAGTTCGCAAAGAAATATCTGGTTTGGCAAGCCATCTGTACCTGTGGCTTGAAAAGCAGCATTTTCATAGCTTCCGGGACTGTCAACCAAGAAATTTACGTGAAAGAGTGTTTGAATAAACGTCTGCTGCCTTTCCTGAAGAAACACGGTTGTTCCGTACTGTTTTGGCCGGATTTGGCATCTTGCCATTACGGTAAAAAGGCCATGGAGTGGTACGCCGCCAACAACGTGCAGGTGGTTCCCAAGGACAAGAACCCTCCCAACACGCCAGAGCTCCGCCCAATTGAGAAATACTGGGCTATTGTCAAGCGGAACCTAAAGAAGACCAAAAAAACTGCTAAGGGCGAGCAGCAGTTCAAGGCAAACTGGCTTTCTGTGGCGAAGAAGGTGGACAAGGTGGCTGTACAAAATCTGATGGCAGGGGTCAAGCGTAAGGCCCGGCAATTCTGATTTGGAAAAGCGGAAGCCTAACTGAATATTTTTCCTGAATTTTATACTAATTGAACTTGAAAAAGAAATTTAATTTGATTTTTTAAATAAACGATTTCACCGATTTACACGCGTTTTCCCTTGACCAAATTTTGACCGTATCACCCTTTACTTGCGAGTGTTATGTCTGTTTGTCTGTGGTTCAACTGTTATCGTTAGTTGTCGGATCTTTGGTCCTAGTCGTGATTCTTTATCCTGTATTGAAACCACGATTAAAATAAGTCTCAGTAGTCTTCCAGTTAGTCGCAATCTGCTTTGACTACCAGAGAACGATGTGGACAAGTGTTGATTTTTTCTACGAAGACGAGGATAACCAAGAGGAGCTGGTTAATATTTCTATAATGCGTAGAAATATTCGCGATACTTCACATCCAATGTCGTTATCAGACAATGAGTAAGTAAATACTAGTGTAGCAGATTTGATCAGATCATTGAGCATTTCTAGCCCAAATCGCAAATCGGTTCGATATGATGATTTCCGATTTGCATGAATGTTTGCGCATATGTTCTTTACCACCCAATGCTGCATTTTTCATTGAGATCTTTTTACCCTTCTTTCAAAGAAGGTTTAAGAGATGAACTTGTTAGACTCTTGTCATTTCAATCACAACAAAGACAGGATTGTTTTTATATCAGTGCTATATATATTCTCTTGACACTCTTCCTTTCACATACACAAATACACTCATTGCTGTATACCACAACAAGCAGAAATAAAGTTTCATTCCGAGTTGGTTAGTCAACCGTACTACACGTTATTTTCCTTTCTCTGTACTGCGTATATCACAACAGGTTATGGGCCTGCGCGCGGAGAAAATACAAAAGTGACGCCATTTTTTTTCGGTTTTTTTTTCTCGATCGGAATTTGTTAAATTTTTCGTCGTGGTTTTTGTTGTTCGTCGCGGCAGCCTTCGTCGGAGTGCAACAAAATGGATGGATCCCGTTTTAGCATCCAGAAATTAAACAACATTAACTACCCCAGTTGGCGTTTTAAAGTGGAGCTGCTACTCATCCGCGAGGAGCTTTGGCGCTATGTTGAGCCAGGAGTAAAGCCGGATGCCGAAGCAGCTGCCGTTTGGGATGCAGGGGACGCAAAGGCGAGAGCAACCATCGGGCTCCTGATTGATGATAATCAGCATAGCCTGATTCGTGCTGTGAGAACCGCAAGACTAACCTGGCTGGCATTGAAAAATCACCACGAGAAAACCAGCCTAACTTCCAAAGTTTCCCTTCTGAAACGCATTTGCGATAAACGCTACTCGGAGGGGGAAAGTATGGAGGAGCATGTGTTTGCCATGGAGGAGTTGTTTTCACGGCTGGCTAACGCCGGGCAGGAGTTGGCAGAAAACCTCGCTGTCGCAATGATCCTGCGAAGTCTTCCGAGCTCGTTCGACGCATTGACAACTGCCCTCGAGAGCCGGGCAGAAGCCGACCTTACGTTGGAGCTGGTGAAAAGGAAACTTTTGGACGAAGCTGCCAAGCGTCAGGGCTCTGAGACGGACTCAGTGTTGAAGGTTAAGGAGGAAAGCAGAAAGAAGAAGCAGATCATCTGTCATTTCTGCAAGCAGCCGGGACATAAACAAAAGTTTTGCCGGCAGTTCATTCGGGAGGCGGAAAAGCGGAGCAATGCTCAGCCGCAGCGCACCAAGAAAAAAGAAGATAGTGTTTCGTTTGCGTTCGTGACCTGTGTTACCGGGAGTGACAATATGGACAAATGTTGGATTATTGACTCTGGCGCTACGAGCCACACCGTCGCGGACCGAGATTTTTTCGTTGAATTGCGCCCTAGTGATGTGAAGTACGTTAAACTGGCGGACGGAAAAGTGGCTAAAGTGGAAGGCGAAGGGTGCGGGGAAATCGAGTGCTGTGACGAAAAAGGTGAACGCAGGAAGATGCAGCTAAGTTCGGCGTTGTACATCCCCACTCTGGCGATGAATTTGCTTTCGGTGTCAGCGCTCATACAGAAGCAAGCGACAGTGGTTTTCAGCACCAGTGGTTGCCAAATCAAACGAGATGACGTGACAGTAGCGGTGGCCGGTCTCAAGCAGGGATTGTACCAGCTGAAGCGGCCCGACGAGGTTGTTTTGGTAGCGAAGAGCCAACACAACGCCAATTGTAAACACGTTTGGCACAGGAGGTTTGGCCATCGGGAGCCGAATGCCATCAGGATTTTGGAAAAGCGCAACCTAGTGAATGGACTTGAGGTAGTCGAGTGTGTCGTCGATGAACCTTGTGAATGCTGCCTAAAAGGTAAGAGTACACGTATTCCATTCCCTAAAGATTCCAAATCGCAAACCGTGGCCCCCTTAGATATCGTTCACACCGATGTGTGCGGCCCGGTGGAAGTCCCTTCGGTGAGCGGATACCGATACTTTATGACGGTAATTGATGATTTCTCTCGTTACTGTACGGTGTATCTGCTGAAGGAGAAGTCAGAAGTGGCCGACAAGATGGAAGAGTACGTCGCCTATGTGAAGAACCACTTCGGTCGCAGTCCGAAAATTGTGCGATCGGATCAAGGAGGGGAATACTCTAGCAAGCGGCTGCGGTATTTCTACAAACGACAGGGGATTGGTGCCCAGTTTACAGCGGGGTATAGCCCACAGCAGAATGGAGTGGCTGAACGTCGCAACCGCTATCTTGTGGAGATGGTTCGATGTTTGTTGTTTGAGGCTGACCTTCCGCAGTGCTATTGGGCAGAGGCTTTGAGTACAGCGGTGTACCTCCAGAATATTCTCCCGTCAAAATCTGTGAGTGTAACCCCGTACGAGCTGTGGTTCAACGTGAAACCGAACGTGAGTCATCTGCAAGTCTTCGGCAGTACCGCGTGGGTTCACATACCGAAACAAAAACGCAAGAAGCTCAGCGAAACAGCCCAAAAGCTAACGTTTGTGGGCTATTCTGCGGAACATAAGGCCTACAGGTTCCTAGATCGATCAACGAAGAAAGTCATTGTAAGTCGTGATGCAAGATTCATAGATGGAACACCCGTAGCCCGCGGCCCAGAAAACACTTCGAGCAACGAGGAGAGCGACACGGTCGAGTTCGAGTTTCATCAACTGAATCCGCCAGATCCACAGATCGTTGAAGAGGATGCCGATGCAGATGCGATGGAAGATGCCGTTGAAGATTTGATGGAAGAGTCAGACGACAGTTTCCATGGATTCAGCGATGATGATCCTATGCTGGGAGAAGAAGTTGGACAGCCAACGAGAAGTTCCGAGCGTTCGACTAAGGGAAAGCCACCAGTGAGGTACGCTGACATGATGGGTGCCACGACCCACAGCATCGACGATCCCAGAAGTTACAATGAAGCGATAAGTAGCCCCGACAAGTCAGCCTGGCAAGCAGCGATGGAGGAAGAGATGGCTTCTCTCAACGAGCACCAAACGTGGGATCTAGTCCAACTGCCTCCAGGTAAGAAGGCCATCGGATGTAGGTGGACCTTCAAGAAAAAGGAAAACGAAACCGGCCAAACTGTGCGGTATAAGGCGAGGCTCATTGCGCAAGGGTTCTCGCAACAATACGGCTGTGATTTCGACGAGGTGTTTGCCCCCGTTGTCAGACAGTCAACCCTACGAACGATGCTGACGATTGCAAGCAGAGAAGGTATGCTTGTTAAGCATCTCGATATTAAAACAGCGTACTTGTATGCCGAGCTCAAAGAGGACATATATATGAAGCAGCCACCGGGATTTGCTGCGGACAACGGGCGGGTGTGCCGCCTCAGGCGTAGCATATATGGCCTCAAACAGTCGGCGCGCGTCTGGAATAAGAAAATAGACAATGTGCTTCAACAGATGCAGTTTCGAGCAGCCGATGCAGACTCTTGCCTATACGTGCGTGTGCGGAACGGAAAGTCAATGTTCATCTTAATCTACGTTGATGATATCGTCGTGTTCTGCCATTCGGAGCGTGAGTTTCAGGAGATCTGCAGTTTACTACAGATGCACTTCAAGCTATCCAGTCTCGGTGAGTTGCGGCAGTTTCTCGGCATCCACGTGGAGAAAGTCAGAGATCACTACACGCTCAGTCAACAAAACTACATCGAGAAGCTCGTTACCAGGTTCGGACATGAGGGTGCGAAGACTTCCAAGATTCCCCTTGACCCGGCTTATGTGAAACAAAAGGAGGAGGAGGTGTTACCTAACAACACTTCCTACTGTAGCTTGGTTGGTAGTTTGTTATACATCGCGGTCAATACTCGTCCGGACATCTGCGTCAGCACATCGCTACTGGGCCGCAAAGTGACCAAGCCAACCAACCGTGATTGGACCGAAGCTAAACGTGTCTTAAGATACCTCAAAGGCACAAAGGATCTGCGGCTGCACCTAGGCAGAGGAAGTGGAGGCCTTGAATGTTTCGTTGATGCCGACTGGGCCAGCAACGAAGAAGACAGAAAATCGAACTCTGGTTTTCTCATAAAGTATGGCGGCGGATTGGTGAACTGGGGCACGCGCAAGCAATCTTGCGTTGCGATGTCGTCGACAGAAGCGGAATTCATCGCCTTGGCGGAGGGATGCCAGGAACTTCTGTGGCATCTGAAGCTTTCAAAGGACATCAACGAGGAGCAGCTTCTGCCCATCTCTGTGTGGGAAGACAACCAGTCTTGCATCAAGCTGGTGGAGTCAGACCGCATTGGGAAGCGATCGAAACATATCGATACGAAACACGCATTCGCTAAGGATCTGCAGCAACGTGAAGTCATCGATCTGAAGTACATTCCAACATCCGAAATGGAAGCGGACATGATGACTAAGCCCTTGGAGCGGATCAAGTTAGAGAGACACAGGAACGCGATCGGCATCAGGTCCATTACCGATACCGTCTTCGTTGAGGAGGAGTGTTAGACTCTTGTCATTTCAATCACAACAAAGACAGGATTGTTTTTATATCAGTGCTATATATATTCTCTTGACACTCTTCCTTTCACATACACAAATACACTCATTGCTGTATACCACAACAAGCAGAAATAAAGTTTCATTCCGAGTTGGTTAGTCAACCGTACTACACGTTATTTTCCTTTCTCTGTACTGCGCATATCACAACAGAACTAGCCTTAGGCTAAAAATCTCTCTAATAAAGGAAGAAAAAAAAAATCAAAGGAGGTTAAGGTACACCTGGGCAGGTGAGAATAGGTAGTTATTAAGGATTGTTACCGCAATTTCTCGCATGGCCTAGTTCAGGGAATGTGAAGGTATAGCCCATACTTTCAATTGCCCTGAACTAGGTCAGGCGGGAATCTGCAGTAACAATCCTTAATAACTACTTATTCTCACTTGCCCCGGTGTACCTTAACCCTTTCCTTCCCACACGGTTTTTGATAGTTTTGACATACAAATATGCGTTCCTAAGAAAAGTGCTGGAACAAAAAATGTTGCATACCCGGAAAAAAATAACCATACAATTACCATAAAATAAAATACAATTACAAGTAAATCTATTGCCAACAATCGATCTTATTGTGCGTATATAGTACACGAACTTTTAACATATTGTTATTACAATAGATGTACAATACGTCCCATATAGTAAGAGTTTTCAACAATAGAACAACAATACAATTAATGGTAAATGGTTCAAGTTTGTTCGGGAAAAAGTGATTTTTCGTATGGTTAAGATACATAACGACCCCCTTAATCCATTGTATATTCCCCCATTTACCATAGATTCTATTGTAGAAACAATACATTCTATTGTTATTTTATCGTTGTGGAGAATACGATTTATTGTAAATACCATAAACTCTATTGTATGGTTACAATACATTTCATTGTACCTCTACGGTTCTTTTTTTTACGGGTATAACCTTAAAATATCAAATCCATAAAAAAAAGTTTTTGGTTAAAATCAATAGTATTTTAATTGTTTTTCAATATTTGACCAGTTGGATTCTAAAAACCATGTATGGTCGAATATAATGGCCATACGAATAGGGTTAGATAAGTATTGCCTATTTAATGGCACGCTGACAAACATGAGGAAGTCAAAAAAGTTGTGGATCACCTATGCTACCATGGGAAGGAAAGGGTTAACCTTCTTTGGAAGAAGCGTAAAAAGATCTCAATAAAAAATGCAGCATTGGGTGATAACGAACATCCGCGCAACGCTTTACTGTAAATCAGATTTTTTTCGTTTTGGTGTGAAAATGCTACATATATGGTGCAAAATGCTGCCAAATGTCAGAATTTTGAATTGCTGAAAGATCAGTAAAGAGATATTACTGATTTTCAGTAAAAGGTTGTCATTTTGACAGAAGTTGGAATTGCTGGAAAATTCAGCAGCATTATTTTGCTGAATTTGTGCTGATCTTTCATCAAGTTTAAAATCAGCGAAATTTTGCTAATTTTCAACGATTTAAATTTGGTGTGCAGGTGTTCTAATGTGTCAAATTCATTATACAGCCATGTTGGATTTTTGTATGGGACAGCGATCGAGTTTGTTTACAATTTGCTCTAAAACCGCAATTTCATACCTTCATGATCAAAATTTCTTTAACTCAAGCTTGGACTTTTAGAATTTAGAATTTAATTATCTAAGGACTACAACAATTCTTGTGACTTTTTACAGTACACCATTAAATCACAGACAAACAGACGTAACTCTTTGAAAAAGTTTTTCTTGAAAACATAGTATTTCAAAACATAGGACCTCAGTAACGACATCTCTCGGGCTTCTCGCGGAAAACAAGCTTGCTCGCTAACTCGCAAACAATATTGCTTAAAAGTTCTATAGAATGTATAGAAATGTCAAAGTGATCCGATGCCAGCGCTGCGGCGAGTAGTTTGCGGAACTGATAATATTCAAATCAACAGTTAAATGCGTGAGCGAAGATACACAATAAAGTGTTACGTCTGTTTGTCTGTGATCACACTAATGTTAAAAAATTAAAAAAAAAACTACGTGCATCGCTCGAAAACTGCAATAAACATCGATTGTTTTTTAACTCCTCGGAGTATAATACCTTGTGTAGTAAAAGTTGCTTCCATTTAATTTCGTTTCGGCTAATCAAGCGTAATATTTAAACAAGAGGTAAATTCAAAGTTTGTCAAGTGAAAGATTATAAACCGTATATCCCTGTTCACCTGGAATTCCGCTAAATTTAAGGGGCGTTTATATGCCAATATTTTGTAATATTATAATGTTACGACAAACTTGTCATGGATGTTGAAGTACAAAAAAATGTATTTAACAGCTAGTTTTATATGTGAAATGCATATCGTTGAGTGAATGTTGTAAATTGTAATATTTTTCATTAACCGAACGATAAATATTTATGTGTTTTTAAGGCTTTATTAGCATTTCGGCATTTCGTAAACATATTTATGGTGTTTTCGGCATTCGGTGACAGATTTATACATTTTCGGCCTAATTTCGTTCGACCTTTTGTGATTCGCCTTCTGTACCTATCCCACATGGATAACTCTTACCGATTGAGATAAATAATCTAAGGAGCTGGCGATTTACCACGTCGGCAGCTTAGGAGGTAGTTTGGGAAGGCGTGGTTCATACAAATTGTTAAAGATGTGTATGGAGGATTGTCCATGCAGGGCGTGTTCCACGTGGTTTGTGAACAGCCTCTACTTCGTACAATAAGGCCACCAGCCAAGAACAACTCATATCTCTTCATTGTCAGAGTCGTTTCAGTTGGGTTTAAACATTCACACCGTTCTAAAATAACTTCACATTTCAGGAACGACGGGACAGTTCATCAGACGCGGAATTTCAGTCGGTGCGGTCTGAACTTGAAATGAAAACGATGCAAATTCAAGTCCTGCAAGAGACAATCCGAAATCTTCAAACTCAACTAATGGAAAACAAGTCCAAAGAGACGGAACGTCAGAACAAAGTTCAAGAGCTGGAAGACAAACTGAAGGAAGCAAACGTTAAACAGCTTCTTTTAAAAACCAAAATCGCTACCACACAATCAAAATTGTCTCTCTGTGCAACGAATACTTCTACTTCTTCCAAGGGTGGTTCTGAGCTAGACGAAAGCGAACTATCCGAATCAGAACACAAACCCGCAGCGGCTACTCCGACGCCCATTGTCATCACGACACCTGCGCCGGAACCGCCAAAAACACCTCCACCCGCAGTGATAGATCCACAGGAGGCCAAAGTCATCACTCTGGTGTCGGCTTTCCTGGTGGTGCATCCTCATGGAGCCAGCATCGACTATATTTGGTCCTACGTTAGTCGGTACGTGCCGGAACTAAAGTCAAAGCAAGTGGAAGAAGTGCTACAACGGTATGCAGATCTCTTCCGAGAGGAGATGAGTGGTGTTGGTGCTAAAATCGTAAGAAATTGGAAGTTCTGTGGATTCCAGTGCAAAGATGAAGAAGACGTAGAAAAACCCTAGATGTAATCAAAATATGTATATCACAACTTTACTAGTATTTATTGATCTTTCATAATTAACTTAAACTTTGCGAAATGTTGTTTTATACGAAATAATTTATAATAAATTTGTTTCATTGCAGTCGGTACCTGTTTCATTACTGATAACTATTGTATCACATAATTTTGAGGGCTATTACACATCTGGTATAAAATGTCATGGGCATAGTCTGTTTCTTTTTATTTTGAGCTTTTTTCCTAACAAAAAGAAAAATAGCTCATAGTCTCATAAGAAGAAAAGTTATGCTAAATATCCAATAATGCTTACTTCTTATTATTATTTAAGCCAGTCTCAACATGCGCGACGAAAACCTACACACACACACACACACACACAAATCATCAGTGCGTTCGATAACTTGAATAAGCTATTGTATACTTCGATTATTTAAGTGATAATGCGTCGAGCAAGTTGAGACTATTGTGTATGTTGTTGGCTTTAAACTGGATAACATATAATACTACTCAACTTATAATATACAAATATTCTCAAAAAGTGACCTATAGTACATTTAAATCTGCCTCTCGTTGTTATGTCGTGTACTTTAAAGGCACCATTAACTTTCAGCTCCGAATAAGCTAACACTAAACTAACTATTTATTGTTTACTTTCTTTTTTGAATATTGGCTTCTTTCCAGGTTTCAACAAATTTACCCCAGTATCTCGTATTCGGATGCCCTTCAGAGTGCTCTTCAGACTCTTGCGGCCGTGAATTTTTGTCCAGAATTGGTGTTGCGCATCGACGATCAATTCCTGTTCCTCGTCTTCGATGGAATTTTCCTTCTCCATGCGCATCTGTCTACGTATTCTTTCTCGCTCGAGCTCCTTTTCCTTCAGCTTCATTTCTTTGATCTTGGCCTCCAGTAGACGTTGTCTGCGCATTTCTCGTTCAAGCATTCCGGACAAGGCCGGCTTATCGTTGGCCGAACTGAAGGTTAGGTTATCGGATATTTCAGTCAGGTATATTGCACCGCCCTCCGTACCGTTAGCAATTAGCTTTCCGCTTTTGTGAACACGTAGTGCCAGAAGTGGTACATCCGAAAGCTAAACCAAAAACGATCATTATGAGTTTTTGAAAAATTTGGAAATTCAATACTCACTTTAATACGTAAAACCGGTCCGTCAAGACGATGAATAACATCCCACGCGTCCATAACTCCATCCATCCGACAGATAAACACTAATGAACAACGGGTGGGACTCCAAACTCCGCAGGTCAGTTGAACAGCGTATTCCTTCGTCCATACTATAGGATTATCACGACAGTCCTCTGTCCAAATTTTCGTCTGCCAATCTCCAACGCTTATATAGTTTTTAATAAACAACGGATTCCGTTCAACCGAATAAACCGGTCCTGTGTGAGCGGCGGTGAGTGCCTGGATCTTATCAGCCGGGGTCTTGTATTTCCTACTGCAGCTGTAAATCAAACCATTCTCCGTTCCAACCGTGTACTTGTTCGGCATGGTCTGTTCAAACTCAACCGCACATACACCGAAACATCGCTTTGGATCTACAGTTTTCGCATCCTTGGGAGCAAGATTCAGAAAATCATATGGTTCATTTAAATTTCGCATGTCCCACCAAAGGATTCTACCATCCGTTGATCCGGAGAGAAATTCATTCGAAGTCTTTGTTCCGGTCCAAAGCACTTTGGTGACGACGTCCTTGTGGCTCGTTTCACGTAGTGTCATTTCTACCGGCTCATTTGCCACTCTGATGTCCCAAATGGCAATTTGTCCTGAAAATAGACCACCGGCCAGCTGGCAACCATCTTTAAAATTGTATTCCAAACAACGTGCTTGATATGGCGGGACGAGAGTTTGGAGCGGTACATTTGGATTTTCTACGAAAGAATTGGGAAATTCAATCAATTGTGCTGTGCGCAAGACTTTAATAACTTACCGATATCCCAAATGTATGAATCAGTCACTGGATTGTTCCTTTGTCCTATGTTGCAGTGGATCGAAGCGAAATGCATTCCTTCCTCTGACCAGCAAATATAACAGCAGGAACGCTTCACGTCCAAGTTGTCCTTGTACACGTGCACGGTTTTCGAACTGAACTGTTCAATCAATTCGTGCTGTTCGATGTCTTCAAAGTAATTTTGGTAGATGTCACAAGCGCTGTTCTGGAGAATGGCATGTTCCATAGTCTAAAAGAAGGTGAAAATCCCGGGTTAATCCATGTAAAATTTAACCTTTGTTTTATATTTTCAAATTGTGTTGGAGTAACTGAGACACATGGTTGACCTTTGTTCAGTAACTTATAGTCATTTGATAGAAACCGGTCATTAAAGCCATTTTTTGCCATATCATAGGCTTTTAACTATTTTTATTGCGATCTAATTTAAAATTTTCTAAAACCGATATCAGGGTTGCTTCCACTCACTTGTTATAAAAATTTGTTTTTCGGAAAAATGAAATCATTAGATGATATAATGATAATAATATGTTGTACTTGCAAGTAACAAGAAGAGGGTATTTTGTATCGGACAAAACAAGTGCAACATTTCGCTTTCTTTTGTTTTCTTCTGTCAAAGTGTTGAAAAACAAGCGGAAATTTTTTTGACTTATAACAAACTTCTTATACGTTGCGTTATTGTGTCATCACAATATATCTTTTTTTATTATTATATTTATGATGTCCAGTGCTAAAATGGCTACCGACAGCCTTCGATTGGAACTCAGAAAAAAATGATCGAAGGCTACATGAGTGAAATGTCCCAAAAAAGTATTTGTGATAAATACCGTACGAAAAAATGAACCGTATCAAGGCTATGTTCCAAATATCGTTCTACGGGGAAGATTGCAGTAGACTGCAAAGGTGGAAGACCGCGCTCTACCACTTCTAGAGAGGACTCTATGATCGTCAGATCTGTTACGAAGGATGCCTCCAAATAATCATTCGAGGTACAAAAGGAATTAGAGCTGTCTGTATCGGGCCGAACAATCAGACGACGTGCTGTTGAAGCCGGCTTGTTTTCTCGATGCCCTGCAAAGAAACCGCTGATATCACTAAAGAACCAGAAGAAAAGACTCTTGCTTGCTACATCGCATATTGGCTGAAATGTGCAAAAATGCCGGACAGTCCTATTCAGTTGAGTGTTCAGCAGGGCTGATAGCGGGTCACTTTTTAGTGACTTTGTCACTTTTTTTAAGGTGGTCACTTCAAAGTCTCTATTTTCGTCAAAAAGTCACTAAAGTCACTTTTTTTAAAGCAAAGGAGGCGCTCAATAAAGAACGCAAAATATTTTTCTTGAAAAAAAATGTTTTTTTCAACCATAAAATCTTTCTCAGTGCACCTATGTATAGCACTCAGCTCTGTTTAGGAATATCAGTCAATTCTTTTTCGCTTTGACAGGTTAAATGTTGACTGAAGTTCACTTCTATTCGGGCCTACGAAATATGGCGCACAGGTTGACAGATCCTTATGGGGATTTTCTGTGGAGTGAATGAATACGAATGATTCACACAAGGAGTAAAGAGTTCTAGCATATTGACGAGTGCACGGATGGATTTGAGTTCACTCACTCGACAAAAAGTGACACAACAGCGGGGCCCTGTTTACTAAAAATGAACACATGAATAATACTCACGTAACATTTGAAACGGGTCTATCAACTTATGTACACAAAACTTGTTGAGCCTTTTTCGCGCGAACCGAATACGCTCACGTAAACTAACAACACTATCGGGCAGAGGAAATTCTCCCTTTCCCGATAGTGCTCTTGGTTTGCGTGGGCGTACTTCGGTTCTCGTGAAAAGGACCTAGCAAATTATTTACAAAAGTTGATAGGCCCTTTTCAAATGTTACGCGAGCATTATTCATCTGTTCATTTTTAGTAAACAGGGCCCCGCTGTTGTGTCACTTTTTGTCGAGTGAGTGAACTCAAATCCATCCGTGCACTCGTCAATGAAGATGAGTGAGATTAATGTTATTCTTACTCTTTCTGGCGAAAAATTCGCCCAAACATACCGCCGAACAATGAGGTGTCCGCTTTCTTTTATTCGTTAATAAAATAAAATTCCGCAGTGAAAACAACGACAAGAGAAATTTCATAAAACATAACCCCACCTAGTGCGTATTTTTATTGTGCATTTCTCACCCAACTAAACTACTTTTTCTGTAGCTTTCCAAATGGCGGAAATAGTCGTAAAACTGCGCTTTTGCATTGCATCGGCTTGAGGTGTTCGGCGCACTTTTTCCTTGCCTCGTAAGGTATACGCTAAAGTGACAAGACGTCACGGATTCGCCTTCCTGTCCCGCATTACCAAATGTCCTGCAAAACGTCCCACATTATCAAGTGTCCCGGAAATTGCCTAGCGTTCGAAATGTTGCTTTTGGGTTTTCGTTAGTGTATTTTTGGTTGTTTTCGATTCCATCATTTCTACGGGCTTCTTCAACGTAGTCCTAAATCCTGGTTTCGGTTTATTTAGAACTATAAAAAAAACCACAACACCGGTGTTGTAAATTTTGTTTTATGCTAGATATATTGTGCATTATTTTGAACCTGGTATATGCTGGAAAATCCTTTGAAGTACTTGAAGGTACTATGACGTTTTGAGAACTTCTCTAAAATGCTGGGATATTCTTGTTAGATTTTTCGTATTCTCTACAATTCTGGGAGCTTCTTTTGATTTTTAGCAGCTTTGGAGAAGCTTGGTGTTCTTATATTAAGTATTTGGACTAATTGAACTAGAACTTCAATCCGAAAAACAAAATTGATGTGCAAGGAAACTATCTGAAGTTCTGGGAAATAATTTAAAGTTCTATGAACTTTTCCTGAATTCTCACATTTTCTAAAGGAGCATTCTTCTAGCGTAGCATTTTTTAATAATTCAAGACCCCTTCGTCCTTAAAATCAATAAACTCAAAGAGCTTTTTGAACTTCTGACATATTCTGCCAAGTTCCTCAAACTTCCTTGATGTTCTGCGATATTTAATGAAAAACTATAACCCTCTCTGTAGTTAGTTTGGTCTTGAAATATTTTGTTCTTTGGAATTCTTTGAGATTCAGGGAACTTTTGTATATGCTATGAACATTATTGAAATTATAAAAATTTTCCAAAGGATTAAAAAAAAAGTTTAGACTTCTTCGAAATGCTGGCAGATTCTAAAAGTTGTTTAATTTTTTTAGAAGCTGGGAGAAATTCTCTCAATATATAAAGTTGTCTGAAATTCTTAAACTTTCTCTGATGTTCTAGGATCTTCTATGAAACTTTTAAGCTTCTTTAAAATTCTGTAAAATTCATTAGTTTTTAGGACTTCTCTGAAATTTGAGGAAAATCTTTAAAATTTTCAAAATTTACCTGAAGTTCTTTAAAACTTTCTGAAAACTTATGATCTTCTCTTAAGGCTTTGAGTTAAGATAACATGCTGGAGGATTCTCAATAAACCCTTCAAATTGCTCTTAACTTTTGAGATTTTTTTTAAACTATATATTGTTGAAATCAGTGTTCACTCGGCTGTCGACAAAAGCAGGCCACTCTCGATGTGTGCTACGCGATCGTCTGTTTACTCGGCAGCAACCATTGTGTGGTCCTCCTCATTGTTCTTCATCAGCAGTTCTTTCGGTCGATGCGTCGTCGACTTTGGAAAGCAACCGTTTCGTGATGAGTGTGTGAGTGCTGACCACGTTTTGCGTCCATTGCTGCAATGGACGCGCTCTGACTCTCGTTGGCGTACAACAATTTGCAATACAATGAAACTACTGGAAGCGGCTCCAGTTCTGATGGAGGAGGTTTTTTGGATAGCGGAAGATAAAGTGTTTATTGACTATTACCTTTTGACTATAGCTTTAAGATGTATTGTATAGTGACCAAGAATCCTCGGCTCTGTTAAGTTAATTCGGTTGAGCCTTATCAAATAAATTAATAAACAAAAAAAAAAATATTGTTGAAATAAACTGACGCAAGGTTCTTAAATAATTTTGAAGTTCTCCCAATGATCTTCTCTGAACTTCATTAATATCTATGGAACTTCTTGAAGTGATGAGTACTTCTATAAAGTTCTGAGGGCTTCCCTCTAAAATTGTCGTGTACTCCATGTTTCGTTGAAGTGAATTACTAAAGTCTAAAAAATAAGAACATTTATAAAGCTATTAAATAATTTTAATAAATTAATTTCACATAATGAAGGATTATTCATCTTCTCAGTGAGAAAAATATAAGTGAGTTTATCGAGGAGTTTATATAGTAATATAATTGGTTAAGTATAACTAAACCGTTTTGTTTTTTTGAGAAAAACTAATTGTTGCACCAAAATAAAATATCTTTAGAATACGGGGATGTTGTTGTACACGGAGAACAAATTATAGCGGACGCAATTATTTTTCCGGTCAAAATAACTATATTGTTCAATTGTTTTAGAGATAACCCGAAACTATAGTTGATTTGACTATATATAGAGGGCAACAACTATAGTCCATAGTTGGCTCCTCGATTGGTTCAACTATATTTTTCAGTAGATGGACAAATGTCAAACTTCCAAATACAACTATGCTTTAGTTGATTCAAGAAAACTATTGTTAGGGAAGCAAAATTTTACAATGTTTATTAAACGAACTGCTCTTCATTATCGACAAACTTCCTTAATGTTTTGCTTTTTTATCGATCTCAAAAACACAACTGCAAAATCATAAAAAAGGTGAGTATAAGATGAACAGTTGAATCTATTAGGTAGATATTATTGAGTTGACGGTCAAATTAATGTTGGAATATCTATAGGTTTCTTTCAAACAACAATATTTTTCCATGTGAAAGTAACTATTAGGATTGTTATCTTAACTTAACGAATTTGTTCTCCGTGTACGGTAGCGACACCTACTTGAGTTAAGAGAAGAATCAGAAATATGTAAAAAAAAGTGAGTTGCACGAAAATACCTGTTTTTGTTTCAATAGTTTGAGTCCATATTAATAGTTTTTATGTGTTTTTTAGGTGAAGTGGCTATGTTCAACCTTTTTCATGTATAAAATCAAGGATTCCATGGAGCATTGTTGAATAACGAGGTGATTTGTGAATCGATGATTTTTGTGTGTTTAATTGTGTGTCCAAACTTCAATTTTTAGAAAATTATACTAAAACAAGGATATGGCTGAAATAGAGCTGGCTCAAGCCATGCTTGATGGTGTCGAGTCAGTGCGCAAAAAGCAAGCGTCGCAAAAACGAGCAGCTGACAGCATGGAGGAAATAGTCAACAAGAAGAAAGCAACTGTTATAACTAACTACTTCGGAAAGAAGTAGTACTAATTTCCCTATTTTGGATCCTCTATTAGCTGTCACTAGATTCTTGTACTATTCATTGTTGATTTTAAACTGTTTATTAATAAGGTGAACGTTAACCTGATACTTTAACTAGTCAAATATACAGGGTGTTTGGTTCCGGGTTTTACATATTTTTAGGGTAGATAGGGCTCCGAAAGTTATGAAAAAATCCTCATGAAACATAGGGTCGGAAATGACTGCTAAGTGAGTTATTCAACATTTTATGTTTTTTTGTATTGCCAACTTTGGTTAGTTATTTAATTGAAAAGTATGTTGAAAGTACCAAAAAAACTGGTGTCTCTCGTTGTGTTTTCTGCTGAGACTGAGCAATATTCGATACCGCGAAACATCACCGCAGTTATGTTTTCTTTCGGCGCAGGAGATGTGTGGTAATCAAAAGTTAAGAATGTAGCTAAACATTTACAATAACATTCTACCAAATTTTCATGTGGGTAGTCCACTGCAACAGCCGAACGTACGAACGAATAGGGTGACTATAGTGCATTTTATGAAAACGTCACAAGTTTTTATGGCTGTTTTAAATCAATAATTACGAAGAAACCATAAAGCCTACAAGGTTACTACCATGGAAAATGTTTTGTAGAACAACTAAATAAACAGAAATGAAAATTTTCAACTTAAAAACACTAAAATGTATAAAATTTCACCAGTTTTTTTGGTACTTTCAACATACTTTTCAATTTTAATGTATGATAATTAACTTTAATCGAGTTCTTTTCTAGAAAGCATTGATAGCTAAGACTTTAATCTTTCATTTGGTATGTTGAAATCCGAAAACCACATTAAGATTAAAAAAATATAGCTAACCAAAGTTGGCAATACAAAAAAACATAAAATGTTGAATAACACACTTAGCAGTCATTTCCGACCCTATGTTTCATGGGGATTTTTTCATAACTTTAGGAGCCCTATCTACCCTAAAAATATGTAAAACCCGGAACCAAACACCCTGTATTGGTTCCATGCAATCTGCATTCAAAGTTGAAGTCATCATTACGTTTTTGTGGACCACTCAGTGTTCGCTGAAGGATTGTTTACGTTCTGATGATGGATGATAACAAACTTTTACTGGAAAACAAGGAGAAATTCATCTAATCAAAGGATCTTATCTCGGCACAGAAGCACAAGATAAGGTTGAATCACATTAAATTCAACCCAGAAATGGACATTCATTTTACATTTTTTTTTGCAAAAAATGTTAATTAAAACAAGTGGTTCACTATGGGATGCTAAAAGCTTTAGGGTTTTAATTTGGAACATCTGACTATACGTTAGATTTTGCTGTGCTTCCGTAATTGGTAATTTTCCGTTTGATTTAATCAATATTTTTCATAAAATAGATACTGAAGAGTTGTGAAAGGAAATTGATTTTACCGGATAATCGCTCCAGTTTTTCTGACCAATTACAATAATACCAATAGTGCACTAAACGAAGCGGTCAAATTTAATAAGAGGCGTAATGCATTAGGAGATGCCATTAGATAACGAATAGTATTGCGAACTCAAAGCTGACAAAAACTCATATGGGACTGATGTGCAGCCCTGCCTGTAAGAAAACTGACAACATATAAGTGCTTGTATACAATACCAACCGAGGGTCACAGTCTCGCCATTCAACGCTCAAAACTTGAGGGTATTTGTTCAAATGAAATACTATATGGATGCGCATGAAAGCTAGTACCAAGCCAGTCTTCTTGGTACGTTGTGTTCCATCGAACAGCTGAAATTTAGATGTGTTTTCCTGCAGATGAAGACGGATTATATAGGTTTTTGTGTTATAAAACACGCAAAAAACCATACAATAGCGATTGTTTTTATTAACGATAATTATAATGAATTTTCATAGCATAATGTTTAAAATGTAACACACATTTTGGGCAACAATTATGAATTGGAACAGGTTTACTGAAAAAGGGATTTATCTTGAAAATTAAACAAAATGAAAGAGTAGCCAGCAGCAGGCTAGTGTAAAAATCAATCACTCATGTCTGTTTACAACAGATATCGATCATACAAGAACAAATACTACTAATATTGACAAAATGCTTAAAATCTTCTTATACATTTTTAAATTGGAGCTCAATAAGTTCTACTTGGGTCTCCTTTTTTGGTCACTTTTTGTGCCTTAAAAGTCACTTAATGGTCACTTTTTTACTCATTTTAGTCACTTAATGGTCCCTTTTTTACTCATTTTAGTCACTAAAATCACTATTTTTGGATATATTTGGTGCTATCAGCCCTGGTGTTCAGTGATGAGTCGAAGTTCAACATTATTGGGAGCGACCACATTTGCGTACATACGTATACAGGTCGGAAAACGCCTCAATTGGGTTGTTTAACTTCGAAAATATACCGATTTTTAGACATCATCTAATAGAGCTGATTGTTTTCTGAGCACAACGATATTTTTATCGATCCTGTAGACAATCATCTCGATTTTTAAATCAATATTTAAATTTTTGATCGTTGACACTAAATCTATTCGTTGACAGCTCGCTCCCATACAAAGTCCCACCAAGGGGCGATGGTGATTTTTGCCAACAACGCAAACCATCAATATCATCAGGTAGAGGAAACCTGCCCCTTCCCGATAATATTGTTGGTTTGCGTGAGCGACCCTCGGTTGGCGAGAAAAGGGCCTACAAAGGTTTGTTTACAAAAAGATTGTATGCCCTTTTCACCCAATTCCCCTAAACAACCCAATTCACGTTTCTGCCGAGGGGCTTTCAACTTGAGTATTTTCGATTCATCTCCTCGAATTGAAAATGTGTATGTATTTTGTATTTTTTTCCTTATTTATTTATTTTTAAGCTTTGTGTATTTATGTATTAAAGTGTATTAAATTCATTATGATACGTATTTTTCGTGTACAAAATATTTTAGAGGTATTTTTGTGTATTTCATTTAAGGTATTTTAGTTTTAATGTGTACACATTAACGTATTTAGCGGCGTCGGTGGTGTAGTGGTAAGCGTGATTGCCTCTCACCCCAGCAGAAGTAAAGCCGTTAAATTTAACTCGTGGTTAAAAGTGACATTTCGAAAGTTATTCTCAATGTTCGAAAATCCCTGTGCTGTCGATCGACCGGTTTTCGAGAAGAACTCAACCACGATTGTCAAAATTTAACTTCTTGTCTGCCAGAAATAACCACGCTCGGATAGCAGGGTTAATTGATAACTTTCCGTCTGTCAAATTTTAACCAAAAGTTAAAATAATCCACCAAATGGTTCAGCGCCAAAGAATCGCCAGCAAAATACTTAAAGTTTGTCACTGTCCACTATGTTTTTTTCAGTAGTCAGCTTATTTTCATACTAGCGGTAGAACTTTGAAAAAATAATGTTCCAGGAGCTTCAAAAAGGTCTTGCGCTTAGACAAATCAATGAAGTTCTGGAACTGGCCAGTACTGGCTAATGAGATAAAAAAAAATTAAAGGGTTGTGTCCTAGGCCAAGGGGTTGGTCACTCTACACAGCAAAAAAAAATGTAATATCGATCAACGTAATTCAAGCTGATGTATGAAATAATGATGTAATACACGCACAAAAAAGTTTTTTTTAATTTCAATGATAATATGTATTAAAAACAACAACAAAAATTATCATTCCCCGGCTAATAACTTTTTTTATTGAATTCAACAATAAATCTTTATTGTACGGACATAAAATATTGTTGTTTTCAAAATCTTTCAAAAACACAATTAAAAATATATTTTGTTGAATTTACAATATTTATTTTCAAACAGACAAAATCTTTTTTTGATCAAAAAAAAATTAAGTTGCTACCAACAATAACTTTTTTTGATTTAAAAAAAATGCTACGAATAATAACAATTTGTTTTTAATAATTAAAAAAATTGGTTTTGCATAAATATTTCAATTTTTAATTTTAGCAGTTTTTCTATTCGAGAAATAATTTTATATAAATTTAAAAATTGTTATTGGTTTCATTTTCTATTTATTAACAAACGGTACCAATAGTGATTCAATAGGTTTATCAATTATACAAAAAATACCGGAATTATGACCTCTCATTAACGGTTTGCAATTTAATAGTTTGCGTTTCGAAACGGGCAACGTTTTCACGGTGTATTGATTTGCTGGAATTGGGGAAAAAATCGTTGAAACACGTATTAAAATGCAAATACTGAATTCCTTACAAAGAAAGCAATTGACAACTTGTACAAAAAGAACTTCTTCCGACGAGACTGGGAAGCCGAGCATGCGCAAGCATTGAAAACACACACATACATTGACAAAATGAGCTTGTGTATGTTTTGGAAAAGTGTTGCTTTTAAATTTACAATTAAAAATATAGTTAAATAGTAGTTAAAATAATATTTGTAGTCAAAAATATATTTTATTGAATCTACATTATATTTGTATTCAGAATTTGCAATGAAAACAACAAAAAGCATTTTTGAAGCTACAAAATATAAATATTGAATTCAAAAAAAGTTCTATTTGACATTGCAAAATATTTCAATAATATATTTTTTTGGTTCAATAAGGTCAATTTTCTCTGCGTGTAGCAAAAAGCAGATACAATATTACGTCAATGGCTGTAATTTTGTTCGCAAAATCGATGTACATCGTACAATGTGATATTACACAACCGATGGATTGACCTGGTTGCAGCAGTTTCGATGTAGTATTCAACAACTTTTTTTGCTGTGTACACAGTGTGCCAAATTCAAACTTGGGCACCCCCGGGCGTCGTCATTGACGCTGTTTGGCACCCATGGTTACAATTTTTATGATCTTTAAAGCTACTGGCAACACTGAACTTTTCCTGCGCTTCAGTGTGCATGTGTCAAAATTTGTTATTGATGTTGCCACAATATAGGGGAATTTACGTATTCTCGGCAACCTAAGCAGCGACCTTCTTTCTATAGCCTTTTTCTCTAAGGAACGCACACATATGCAGTATTGGTTTGTTTACAATCTTTTGCTGCCAGCTGCTCTAACAATTTCAGTCGAAAGAATTGTCAAAAACTGTTTTGAAACGCTTTTACAAAGCTCCAATCTTCTCTAGTGAGAGCGAGTATTGTCGGCAACCAGTTTTTCTTCGGCAACCGTTCCATTCAAACTGCATGTAAATCTGCTGTTCTATTATCGGCAACTCGAAATCAGCTACAATTTGTAGTGCGTGTGTTGCATTTCAAGAAAACCTTGCTAGATTGCTTTTTCTCAGTGGTTAAAATATAGCCAAATTGAAGCTGAAAGCATAAAGAATCGTTTGCATGCATTCAGCGAAGTGTTTTCATAAGAAAATCCAGTGAAAATAGTGTTTCAATTTTGGTTGCCGAAAATAGTCTGTAATGCCGAAGCCGTCATTTCCCCTAATCAAATTATTTTCAAAACAGCCGTGAATCTCCACCAAGTATCGCCATGGATTCTCAAAATCGTTACACCCGTGACGGCAGTCGCATCCACATTTCCTCCCAGACGAAGAACAGATGACAGCGGTATCTTGACCTGACCGAGGTTTCCGGCCATGGCTACACGAACTAGCGATGCAGCTCTCACGGCTGCGGCTGCTTCCAATTCTGCTGCTGGTCCGTCTTTTTTTTTAATGAATTTTAGAGTAGACGGACCAGCAGAAGGAACAGATGCAGCAGCAAATAAAGCAGAAGCAGCATAGGAAGCAGCCGCAGCCGTGGGAGCTGAATCGCTAATTCGTGTAGCTGTGGCCGACGTTGGAAATCTCGGGCAAGTCACGACAAGCGGTGCTTGAGTTCTAATCGGAAAGTCAACCAAACAAAAACTATTCCATCCGACCATAAGAACTGCTCGAATACATCCATCGCCACCACTACTACACCACCAGCACTTCATGATGGCGTTCACCGTCAGGGCTACGCTCGGGAACTCAACCAATCCGGAGGAGGAAATTTCCGATATCAGCGGGAACATTCGCACTTGCGACGGGTGGCAGTCCTTGGTGGTGAATGCAGTCAGCAGCAGATCCTCGGACGGGTATTGGGGTATTGAAAAAGTGGTGCGATTTTTGCTGGCCTGGGAAGTGATTGTTCTTGGAGGCGTTGTAGACCTTGAAGCTGATCGAATTGTGCGGCAGGGTGTACGTTCCCATCTAGATCATGGCGGCACCCTCTTTGGTCTTCAGGAACTTTATTCTGACGACATTCCCATACAGGAAGGACAGATTGAACAGCTTATCGGTGTTGGCTGTGTTGTTATCGAGTCCGTAGACCATCATCACTGCGCCCTGTTGCTGTGTGGGTTGGATGAAGTTGACTGGTCCGTTTCGGGTCAGCGATGCGTTCTTTATCAGTCCGACGTGTGTTCCGGCCGGTGTTGGTTTCCAGTTCTCCGACGGATGATACTCGGGCGGTGACAAATTCGGTGCAAATCCTCAGCCGGCTCCCAGAAGGACTGGTTGACTAATGATTGACTTTCGTTGTGCGGGGTCGGCCTTCCGCCGAAGATTGATGTTTTTGAAAACATTGAAAATCAAAACAAAAACAAGAGTTGTTAAAATACCGGGTTGCCAAATAAGGCATTATTCACAAGCAAACAAAAGTCAGTTCAATGACTTCTTCTACTTCATGGCACTGCCGATACAGTTGCGGCACACTGAGGTACACTGAGAAAAATGTTGGCGCAAAATAAGTGTGTAGAGTGACCACCCCTTGGTCCTAGGCACAACCGCAGTATGACGTAGAACCATAGACCCACGCAAAATTGATGTTTGTCATGCATTTTTGACTATTATACTTATTATTATGAATGTGGCGGGGCCTAGGGTGGGGCAGAATATGGAAAAAAGGATGGACTTTGGATGTTAATCTAATTGCATATATAGAGGTACCAGAGGTACAGTCAGTTGTGTGTAATTCACTAACATTAATCATCGAGTAAGCCTTTCAAGAAATTATTTTTTTTTTCAAATTAACGGAAAAACTTTTGTTTTTACTAATAATTGTGGTTTTGCTTAAAATTTAAAAATACTTGCAGCAGGACCAATTGCCACGCCGTCCGAAGCGGCAATGAGCAGAGTCAGTAGTAGTAAGTAGTAAAATTTGCGTTTATTTTCTGTTCTTTATGTTTCAACATTTGGTTTAACGTTTCAATTGATTATCCTTTGGCTCTTCATCTTTGTTCTAGTTAATTGGTTATTCTAACGTGATGATTGCGTTTAGCGCTAATTTACAGAATACCTTTCATGGGATTGTTTTGGTTTGAATTAAAAAATTTGATAACCTACCTACTTGAGCACATGAATCTGCCTAACTACATAAACTAGGTTGACAGGCGACTCTGAACCTTTCCAGCGTGGAAGTCTTTCGCTCCTCGAGTGTTTGAAGACCGGCCAGGTGGTGAATCTCAGAATTACGAGTTCGCGGTGTATCATTCTGAGGATCTTGTTTTGGATCCTCTGAAACTTTAGGTGGTGGCACTTAGCACAACTCTCCCAGATTGGCATACCATACCCAAGTAACAATTTCCAGTGGAAGAAACGCTTTCGTTTTGATTTTGTTCAGCTGCATGTTGAATAATAATTGCACAATGTGTTCACTACAACTTTTATAAAACCCTTGTTTACACTGGTTTGGAGAACCTATACAACTGCAACACAAAGGTGTTGTCTAACGTATTCAGTAAAACGTTTATCCAAAATCAATTTCTTGTTGAAGAAACGCTTCCATTGTGATTTTATTCAACTGCATGCTGAATAATAACTGTACAATTTGTTTATTACAACTTCTGTAAAACTCTTGTTTACACTGGTTTGGAGAACCTGTTCAACTACAGCATTATATGTATACGCGGTATAGGAGTAGAAGCAACTTTTATACAACGTTTATAGATACATATTTAAACTCAAGCTTTATTATTTTGGTGAAAGCTCTTATACAACGTTTGTAGACACTTCTTGACAGCTGCTTTGAAATTTAGTAGATAGTAAACCTGAGAGGCGTTTGTTGCACTCTTTTATGACTCCTAAATAATCATTGTACAGCAAGCGGTGAAAAGCGTTTATAGCACTTTTCAATGACTCCTTAACAACCGGATAGAAGCAACTTTTATACAACGTTTATAGATACATATTTAAACTCAAGCTTTATTATTTTGGTGAAAGCTCGTATACAACGTTTGTAGACACTTCTTGACAGCTGCTTTGAAATTTAGTAGAGAGTAAACCTGAGAGGCGTTTGTTGCACTCTTTTATGACTCCTAAATAATCATTGTACAGCAAGCGGTGAAAAGCGTTTAAAGCACTTTTCAATGACTCCTTAACAACCGGATAGAAGCAACTTTTATAAAACGTTTATAGATACATATTTAAACTAAAGCTTTATTGTTTTGGTGAAAGCTCTAATACAACGTTTGTAGACACCTCCTAACAGCTGCTTCGAAATGTATTAAAGATTGAACCTGAGAGGCGTTTGTTACACTCTTTTATGACTCCTAAATAATCACTATACAGCAAGCGGTGAAAAGCGTTTATAGCACTAATGACTCCTTAATAACCGTTGTGTAAGTACTCACAATATTCACAGATTAAAATTAGTTTAACAATTGTCGTGGTACGCCAAAATAATTGCTTGTACAGTTTTTATTAATTTAATTTATTTGTGTACATTGAAAAAATATGTAATTATGCCATAATTCACATTCTGTGATCATGGAGGAAGTAGTAACAAGCATCTGTTTAATCTTTGATTGATATTCTTTCAATTAATCTCTCTAATCATTAATTGAGAGAATTTATCTAGAAATGTTATCGTTGATTATATGATATTTGTCTTAAATTAATGTTTGCATTTATTAATAACACCTATATATAATTTACCTCTACTCCACCGAGGGTTTCTCGAAGCAAGATTCGAACTCATAATCCCGGATTGCCAGCCGCTTCTGTTTCCATCTGCTCTATTCTTGAATACATATTTTGATCATATGAGAGAAGTATATCAAGCTCATCTTGAGTGACTTCTCTTGCAGTCGAATAATCATTGCCTTATGGTTATATAAACATGCCTATCACTTGTGCTATTTTTAGCAACAAAATTGTGGTTGGTCGAACGTAAACAATCATTTAAGAGTGCTCCAAGCAGCTTTTGAAGCTTTTAACCAAATGGCAATACAACTACATTCTTGTTCAGCTCTGGAAGCTATTATTCAACGTTTGATCAACTCAGGTGTTGTATAAGAGCTCCCAATGGTTTGTTTTGATGCGTTTATTCCACATTCTATATAGCTCTTGTCAATCAGTTTAACAAAGGTGCTATAAAAGTTATCGTAGGTCTTATAAAGCATATAGTTAAACCGAACGTAAACAATCATTTAAGAGTGCTCCAAGCAGCTTTTGAAGCTTCTAACCAAAAAGGCAATACAACTACATTCTTGTTCAACTCTGGAAGCTATTATTCAACGTTTAATCATCTTCTTCTTCTTCGCATTTCAAGCTTATTGCATATCGCAAATTAGCTTATTGCGTGCTCTCAACTTAGTGTTCTAGATGCACTTCCACAGTTATTAATTGAGAGCTTTCGATGCCTATACCATTTTTGCATTGGTATAATTGTGTGGCAAGTCCAATCATACTTCTATGCCCAGGGAAGTCGAGAAATTTTCCAACCCGAAAAATTCCTAGACCGGACCGGGAATCGAACCCAGCCACCTCCAGCATGGTCTTGCTTTGTAGCTGCGCCTTTACCGACTGAGCTAAGGGAGGCCCCACTGGAAGCTATTATTCAACGTTTAATCAACTCAGGTGTTTTATAAGAGCTCCCAATGGTTTGTTTTGATGCGTTTATTCCACATCCTATATGGCTCCTGTCAAACAGTTTAACCGAACGTAAACAATCATTTAAGAGTGCTCCAAGCAGTTTTTGAAGCTTTAAACCAAATGGCAATACAACTACATTCTTGTACAACTCTGGAAGCTGTTATTCAACGTTTGATCAACTCAGGTGTTGTATAAGAGCTCCCAATGGTTTGTTTTGATGCGTTTATGTCACGTTCTATATAGCTCTTGTCAATCAGTGTAACAAAGGTGCTATAAAAGTTATCGTAGGTCTTATAAAGCATATAGTTAAACCGAACGTAAACAATCATTTAAGAGTGCTCCAAGCAGCTTTTGAAGCTTCTAACCAAAAAGGCAATACAACTACATTCTTGTACAACTCTGGAAGCTATTATTCAACGTTTAATCAACTCAGGTGTTTTATAAGAGCTCCCAATGGTTTGTTTTGATGCGTTTATTCCACATCCTATATGGCTCCTGTCAAACAGTTTTTGAAGCTTTAAACCAAATGGCAATACAACTACATTCTTGTACAACTCTGGAAGCTGTTATTCAACGTTTGATCAACTCAGGTGTTGTATAAGAGCTCCCAATGGTTTGTTTTGATGCGTTTATGTCACGTTCTATATAGCTCTTGTCAATCAGTTTAACAAAGGTGCTATAAAAGTTATCGTAGGTCTTATAAAGCATATAGTTAAACCGAACGTAAACAATCATTTAAGAGTGCTCCAACAGCTTTTAAAACTTTTAATCAAATGGCAATACAACTACATTCTTGTTCAACTCTGGAAGCTATTATTCAACGTTTGATCAGCTCAGGTGTTTTATAAGAGCTCTCAATTGTTTGTTGGGTACTCAATAGCCGGCAGAATGATCTGCTTGTGGGCAGCAAGCTTGTTTTTGAGGGACAGGGTGGACTTCCTGTTTATCAGAGGGTAGAGTGACCTGATCAAGATGTTACATTTGGTGGATGTCTTGTCCACATGGGGTCGGAATAGCAATTTGCTAGCGAGGGTGAGACCAAGGTAGACTACTTCACTCGACCATTCAATAGGAGTGCTATCAACATGGACCTTGACGTTAGCAGGCGGAACAAGCCGAGGTAAATTCGAGTGTGGAAACAGAATGGTTTGTGTTTTAGCTGCATTGATACAAATCTTCCAGCTCTTGAAATAGTCGGACAGAACATCCAGGCCTGATTGTAGTTTACTCGCTAGAGCACGGATCACTCGACCCTTATAGATGATGGAGGTGTCATCTGCGAACACTGACAGTATACCACCACCCGGCAGGGGAGGAACGTCTGACGTGAAGATATTGAATAGGATAGGCCCAAGCAGGCCTCCCTGAGGGACCCCTGCATCAACATTGAACGTATCAGAAGGGACATTGTTCAAGTAGACCTGGAATGATCTGCTCGACAAGTAGTTTTTGATGATCTTAACGAGGTAGATCGGAAAGTTGTATCGATGCAGCTTGTACACTAGACCATCATGCCAGACATTGTCGAACGCCTTCTCGACGTCCAACAATGCCATGGCAGATGTATTGGAAACGGACTTATTCCGCTTGATGACGTTTGTAACCCGTGCGAGTTAGTGGATGGTAGAGTGGCCTTTCCTAAACCCGAATTGCTCTTTGAGAAAGATGTTATTGTCATTTGAAAACACCAGCAGACGGCTGAGTATCAACTTTTCGAATAGCTTCGAGATGGAGGACAACAGGCTGATGGGGCGATAGCTTTTGGCACTGGTAGGGTCTTTGCCCGGTTTGTGTATTGGAATCACTTTGGCTTACTTCCAGCATGCAGGGAAGTAGCCAAGCTCCAAACATTTGTTGAAGATAATGGTAAGATGGTTGAAAAAGTCAATACTCAAGTTTTTCAACTCGAGGTTGACTACACCATCCATACCCGCAGCCTTCATGTTTTTATTGCTTCTAATAGCTGAGCAGAGTCAGGAAAGCAGCGCTGTTTTATATCTTTTCAGCTTCAAGCAGAATGATGTGCAACCAAGTGGTATTCATTTATGATGACTGGGTTTGGGGAAAACGTTTAGTTCATGAAAACAGTGATAAAATTATCATTTGCGCATTTTTCAAAAGTTTTTTGATTAAAAATTGGAAAAGTTTTTATTTCAGCAGATTCGTTAATTAATATCCTATCGATTGGCGTATTTGGATTTTAATTTCATCTATAAATGACAAAGTTACAAGTGTTCAAAACCTAACACTATTTCATCACACATATTTTTTGATTTGCACCCCAGTATAGTCGACAAAGACGTAGTTCTACGTCAAAATCAAATTTTCCCAGCTTAGGCAGCCTTTGAACCATCAGAGCATCGTGACCCATAGATTGCAACTGTCTTTGACATTAACCGTGCCATGCCAGATATGTTGTCATAGAAGTAATGACATGGTCAATGTTGAATGCTTCTGACAATGACTTCGGTAGCATTTAAAACGGATTCTAAACACGCAGTAAGTGTCCGGCCTATTTTTTCGACAATCACGCGATTATAGACACTTTTAAAATACCTTTCAATAACGAATGAAAATCTGAAATGATCTGCATTGAACCAGAATCATAGAATACAATCGTTTTTCAATGCAATGCAATAAATATACCTGGCTTTGTAGTGTCTAAAACCGGGTTGTTCCAATGCAAAAATGAACAATCAGTTTTGAAAATAATAGACAAAAGCTGCTGTCTCGTGCTAAGCATGCAACCGCTCAGTGCTATCTAGTTTAAATTGCACAAAAACAACTACGGAACCTGTCAGTCAACCTGTCAAGGATACCCCAAAAATATTTTTTGAGAATCAATACTGTTCACTAACCTTGGTCAATCCTTTCATCTGGCACAGGTATGCCTCGCTTTTTTCCTGCTTCCTTCTATATCTCGCCGTCACCTCTTCGTCGTGGGTGTCGATGTCCTTTGGCCATCCGCCCTCATAATGCGTTGTACCCGAATGTACTAGGCTATTGTGTACAGTCCATACCGGGGTATTCAAAATCAACGGTGTACATTGCAGGCCTTTCTCAACCGGACTTATGGTGCTGAAGTTCTTCTGTAGAGTTTTGTTGGGTGGAATGTTGGTCTGAACTTCATTTTCCTCTTGCAACTCGACTGGCTTTCGGAGCGTTTTGGTATCGGTCATTACCATGTACCGAGTCCAGTTTTGCTCCATCTGGCTGCTGCTAATCTTTCCGTCGATTTTCATCTTGAACGATTGTTTATGCTCTTACTATGAATAATTATATTCAAGTTCAAGGTTGTCTGGGCCGGTTCCGGTAACCGCGATTTCGTTTGGCACACTTTATTACTATATCTGTGGCCTAATTTGCTTTTTACACGCAAACTTTCCGCAGACGAGACGACAACATGCCAAATTGAGCACGTGTGTATAGTAGTTGCTGCCGAGCCCTTACGATGCCACGTAACAAACTGTTGTAAACCACGCGTCTTCCGCTGGCGTCACAGGTCCTTTATGGGGAGAACACAAATACCGCGACTTTATGTTACAACTTTCCACAAACGAATGCTACGCGCCAGGAAGGATCCGTGGTATGCGGACTTCTTCGGCATCAATGAATTGTTAGATCGATTAAAATCCGGGCGTTAAGGATTCCTAGCTACCTACATACCTGTGTTGCGTTTTATTTTCAATGAGTGTCGTTCGGTAATTCTAACGGTTTGAAGTATCATGAATGGGTTAGTCTTGTTTTAGTGCGGACATCGTGATAGTGTTTGGTCCACTTGGAAACCTACTTTTGAATCGAAACCTGTCCGGATGTGTTTATATTATAGGTGGCATGTAACGGTTTTCTATGATGACAAATTTAAACGCGAAACTAAATTTTTATTGGCCAGGAATGCAAACGAGCAACAATACTGAACAAAGTTAAATTTGAAATATCGTGTTATACGTTATGGTAAATATTCTTCCGTACATCGAATGGTGATCTGGAATATCTTCGAAGTGAAAAACACTAGCAAAGATGCATTTTAAACAGTGACAATTTTGAAGAAAAGAAATAGATTTATTGAATATTTAATATATGCTTGACACTAGACCGATAAAATTTATGCCAGACCGATGATTTTTGTTTTGCACTTGTTGTATTTATGAGTAAAAAGCTGTCATGAGACCTTGAAAGCTGACACCCACCTTTGCTTTTTATGGTTGTGATGGAAAGAACCCTTGAATTGACAATTTTAAAGCCAACATTGAGTCTTGTTCTACATAACAGATGCGTGCGCGTAGTTAAAAATCAGTTCCTCTTTTATTCATAATTAGGTTCCAAACATATTCACCCAACTTTCGGAATCTTATTAATGTTAGTCATGGTAAAACAACTATAGAAAACAAAGTGCACGAGACATCATAGATCATTATGTTGCGCACTACGACAGACAAGTGGCTTTCAACTGAAACTTATTTAAGTTAGCTTAACTTCAGTTTATCTTTTCTGTGTTCAATTAAAAATCTATAAAATAGCAAACGGTGTAGAATAAATGGAATGTCAATTTGATTGTTCCATTGCAGCATTTTACATTACATTTAGCATTATGATTTACAAAATTTGTTTTATTCAATTTCGTCTCTCATCCCAAATGCCGCCACCTTCCTTTTCACTCCACCCATCAAATTTTGATCAATCGATTTTCCCAGTGTTTTTGTTATTTTTACCCAAATTTACTTCAACTCCAGCTCTGTTTTAATACTTTTGGGATGTTTGCGAAGTTCCGTCTTCATAAATACCCAGAATATTTCAATTGAGCGAAGTTCCGGTGGGTTCATATTTTTTGGCACAAAATTGACTCCTTTGGCTCGGTACCACTCCAACACGTTTCGAGCGTAGTGGCAGGATGATAGATTAAGACAAGAGTTGATACTTTGTGCTTCCTCATGAATGGCAAGATACGCTTCTTAAGGCACTCTTCCGTGTAAATCGCACCGTTGATTGTTCCGGAAGTGATGAGGGGAGCGCTTATTTCACCACATTCGCAAATCGCCTGCCAGATCAGGAACTTCTTTGCAAATTTCGATAATTTCTTCTTTCGAACATCCTCCGGAACATCGAACTTAGACTCTGCAACAAAATATTCTTGTCCAAGAAGTTGACGGCCTTGACGTAAGTTTCGTCATCCATCACGGATGCAATACGATTTAGTGAGCAGCTTCTTGTAAAGTTTCCGGGTGCGGGTTTTCGCAGTGATGTTTTGCTTTTCATTCCGATTTTGAGCTTTTTGCACCTTGTAAACATGTAACCCAGCACGCTTCATGGTGTTCTGCACAAAACCAACTGACACCTTGGACTTTTTAGCGACATCTCGAATTGACATGTTTGGATGGTTCTTGAGCTGTTGCACCACTTGCCTGGCCCGAGGGGCACGCACTAGTCTTTCAATACTACGCAGCCTACTGACCAAATATTTAAAATCTTGTCATTACTGCTTTCATTACTTCAAATACACTCTAAATTGCATTAAATACTTTAAATACTAAAAATATTTAATGCTTAAATTATTTTCAAAACATTTAAATTATTTTCCATTACATTAATTATCGTTAATTATATGTTGATTACTTCCAATACCGCTAAAAGTATTTATAATCAAATGATTACCCAAGTAACAAATCTAGAGCTGCTTGGCTATATTCAAAATTTATAAAGGTTTTATTGCAGCTGCAACCATTACCTACAGCTTTATCACGGTCATATACAATGCAAGTCATGAAACATTCTTATAGCTATCTACAAAACCCCTATAAAGCTAATTAAAAAACCAACTGATGCTTATGCTATTTTCACTTATGAAAGGTTTTATGATTGCTTTGAAGTATACAAAAAAGTAATAGGAATTGCCCTTATAAAACCAAAAAATAAATCCTTTCGTTGCTTTATAAGTAAGCGCAATAAAACTAGTTGGCCATGAAACAGTTATTTTAAAACAATTATAAGCATTCAGTTGCGACTTGTCAGAAATGTAAATAGGTGGTTTATTTTTACAACATAGAAAAGAATCAAAACTTTCCGGTACTTCCAAGCGGAGCGCAAAGAAAATCAACAAAATTGTTAGCATGAGCATGAAAACATTTCGTGTATACGTATACGCGACGTAGTGTGCGTAAGAAAAACGTCAGCAATCTCCATGATTCTTCCGTTCTCGCTCGCATATACATGGGGTGACACGGTCGAATCTTGGTCGAAATGGTGACAGTCCTAGGGCAAAAAGGTTGAAATCACGCATAACTTTTCATAAAGATTGATGTACCATTCAAAACTTTTCTAAATGTTTGTAAAATTCATCGGTTGCACCCGTAGAATAGGAATATACATTTGCCCTCAAATAAAAAAATGAATTCAAGCTGAACATTGCATTAGGTCCTAAGTAATATTGACAGATTCGCTTCGTCAACTTTCTCTTTGCATCCCCACGGTCATGTAAAGACATTCCCAGGTATTTTCAGCACATAAATCGATAAAAGAAGCTTTTATCTAGCATCCAATACGACAAACACATCAAGAAATGGTTCTGTGAATAAGTTATTAACTAAAGAGAAAGTCGACGAAGAGAATCGATCAATGTTACTTAGGACCTAATGCAAAGTTCAGCTTGAATTGCTCTTGTAAAAAGAAAATAGTTCTCGTAATAAAATCATGCATTATGCTTTTCTGTTCTGCTTTCATCCCATGCACACTGGGCCAGGAAACTCCGAAACGAAGCATTTCCGCGAGTTGGTGTCTTCGGCAAAATTTCTCGTCATAATAAGGACCATCTATTGACATAAACAAATAGTTCAAAACTCTTCCGCAAAGATGGTGTCACAATCTAACTTCTTTCTCTGGCGTTTTGGAAACTTGATGTCTTCGGCAAAGTTGTTTATCTTGACAAAATGAACAGCTCTTTCAAAGACGAAAAATTTCCACAGTCTACTGGTTCCAAGTTATATGGAGTTAAAGAAAAAAATGTCGAAAATATGGTTTTTTTCTGTTTCGGTTTTTTTTGCTTACAGCTTTATAATGTTATATTTTTCTCTTATGCAAATACATTAAATAAATAGCTTTTGTGAAGAAACATACTGGATTAAGCTTCAAATTTCAAAGATATTGTTGAAAACACGAGAAAATAAACATAATTTTTGAACATTAATATCTCTCAAAGCGCAAAAAATCGCAACCTGACATTTTCAGCAAAAATTAAGCAATACTCGATAAACAAAATATCAAAATTTGAGAGAGGTATATTTTGGTGTTTTGTAGATTTCTTCATTTTAATGGAACATTATTTTTTTCTATAACTTTTTTAATGCATTGAAATGGCGTTTTGAAGACTTGACGACTTTGGCAAAATTGTTTATCTTGATAAAATAAACAACTCTTCTTAAGACGTTAAAACTTCACAGCCTACTGTTTTCGAGGTAAATTCATTTAAACAATATATTTAAAATTTAAACACTTATTTTCACATTTTTTCTGTAATTTCACATAACTCGAAAACAGTAGGCTGTGAAGTTTTAACGTATTTAGAAAAGTTGTTTATTTTATCAAGATAACCAATTTTGACAAAGTCGTGAAGTCTTCGAAGCACAAATTCAAAAAAGCTATAGAAAAAAATCAAAAAATTTATAGAAAAAAATCATGTTCCACTAAAATGAAGAAATCTAAAAAAAACACCAAAACATACCTCTCTCAAATTTTGATATTTTGTTTATCGAGTATTGCTTAATTTTTGGTGAAAATGTCAGGTTGCTATTTTTTGCGCTTTGAGAGATATTAATGTTCAAAAATTGTGTTTTTTTCTCGTTTTTTCAACAATATCTTTGAAATTTGAAGCTTAATCCAGTATGTTTCTTCACAAAAGCTATTTATTTAATGTATATGTTCAAAAATTGCATAAGAGAAAAATAAAACATTATAAAGCTGTAAGCAAAAAAACCGAAACAGAAAAAAAAACCATATTTTCGACATTTTTTTCTTTAACTCCATATAACTTGGAACCAGTAGACAGTGGAAATTTAACGTCTTTGAAAGAGCTGTTCATTTTGTCAAGATAAACAACTTTGCCGAAGACATCAAGTCTCCAAAACGACAGAGAAAGAAGTTAGATTGTGGCACCATCTTTGCGGAAGAGTTTTGAACTATTTGTTATGTCAATAGATGGTCCTTATTATGACGAGAAATTTTGCCCAAGACACCAAGTCGCGGAAATGCTTCGTTTCGGAGTTATTAATTTTGCTCCGCTAGGTTGCATTCCTGACCCAGTGTGCAATGTAAGCATTAGACATTTTAAGAAATTGCGCTTGGTGTTTTTCTTGCCTGCTGTCCTCTGTCGCCATATTGTCATTGGAATAAAATCCAAGAAATTTCAATAAAATAATGGCTAAATAAGAGATCCGAAATGAGTTTCAGTGTGCATTGGTATGAATTTATGTATTGAGATCTATTTTCAGTAAAATTAAGGTGATTACATCAAATTCATTTGATTTCTGAAACAATCTTTTTTGTTAACTTGAATTATTTTGGAGGCGCATTTATTTAACACTCATATTATCTCAATATACACGATAACATTTCAAGCGCATATGTTTTGGAACTTCTAAAAAGTAATATATTGTCTTTAATATTTTCACTAATGTCGCCATGAAACAAAATTGATTGCATGGTGATCTTGACACACACTCCACCTATTTTTACCGCTAAAGATTTCCATTTGGAAAAAAAAGTTTCAGCAGAACAGAACAACAACAAGCTAATTTATGACGGTTGCTTTGAAGCCAATAAAAATTAAATTGGCTTTATAACTGATTTTCACCAAAGCGTAATAAAACTGCTTGGATACAATATTACTCTTATAGAGGCTATGAGAACCTTTTGTAGAGTATGAGGCTTCCTGACAAAAGGTTTTAAGACAGCTTTATTGTTATTCTCAAACATGCTTTATAAACCTTATCAAGAGTGGTCCACTAAGCTGTATGACGATCTTATAACGGTTATCAAAAGGTTGTGCTGGAGCTATTAATTTTATTGGCGGTTTTATGAAATTGATCTCAATAGCCACTAATAGAGTGCAATAAAACAAGAAATGCTACTTGGGTACTGTCCTCAAAGTATTTAAATTACTACGATGTATTTTAAATAACATGCACTCATACCTGGTAGTGCGCGACCCTCGGTCTGGCCACTTTACTGTCCATTGGACCACTTTTACGACCACTCCCTTCCTTCCTTTGGGCAGTAAAAGGTTATCTGCCATTTAATTCCACTTAATTAATTTTGGTATCCATGACAGATACGTATTTGGACTACAATGTGCAGTCTTCATCAGTGTCATTTCCACTAAAGAACTTATCAAAACCTAACCCACTTAAGTATTCCTCCTCTACAATGAAGCTACAATGTGTAGAATCGGAACCCAAACAAAAAAACCAAAGATTTAAGTAACCTAAAGGAGAAAAACCGATGCAAATCTCTAATAAGGAAAATTTGCTCCTTGAAGGTTCTAATCACACGAGACAGTTGTATGTGCAATTCCAAGCTTTTTAGCGATCCATCGGTGAAACGCCTCTGGATTTTGATTGTAAGTGCACACATTTTCTTCTTCTTCTTCTTCTTCTTCTTCTTCTTCAGTCCTTTATTTAACATCGGTCTCTATTCCGCCTATCGTGCCAATCACCGACGGACATCAATTACCATCCATTGACGGCAATCGAATGTGCAGGAAGGCAGCTTCCACACCTACGTAGGATATCGTATCCATTCACAACACACGTGGGCCGGGACCAACGACTTTACTTCCCTTCCGAAGGAAGACGTGACCAGAGATTTTTATGCCTCAGAAAAATCCCACCGACCTCGGCTGGGATTGAACCCAGACCCATTGGGGTGAGAAAGCAGTCGCGCTTACCACTACACCAACGGCACCGGCCACATTTTTTTCACGGACAATTTCTCATTTCGATGACATGAGTGGAACCTTGGACGGGACTTGACAATCGGGTAGCGATTTCGAGCCAATTCGCTGTCAAATCCGAGGCAGTTTCTGATTGGTCGATTTTACAGTAGCAATCGTGGAATAAAAATAACAGAGAGATCGCATCAATCTGGCTGGCAGCGATGCCGGAATCAATGTTGACGTCAATGGTGTTGTTAATCGTTTATATTTGCGAAAGGAAAGTTGAAAAATTGAGTGCACTGCGTGTTTAAAGCGATGGATATTGTTGTTTGTTTATGGTTGTTTTTATTGTGTTGAGCATAAATGATGAACATGCTGCTAAACTATGGTAGAAACTCCGAATAAAATCCAAATTAAAATAGAAAAAATATTTTACATTTCGGGCATCTTTGGTCAACTCTGTCAAACACCACACACTCAATTTTGAAATCAAGTTCCAGCAAAACAAATTGCTGAACAGCTTCCAGCAAAACAATGTTCTGCTGTATGTTCAGTAATTTGCAATATTTTGCTGGATGCTCAGTAACGTGTGTGAGCTTTCAAACTATCACCCTTCACTTTCCCGCGTATTCTGTTTTGCAATTTCAACAGTGCCAGCTATCATTAATTACAGGTAAAAACAATGAGAATAATTGCAAACTTATTGTGAACTCTACATTTAATTTAAAATCTTGTTTGTAATATTTCTATTCCCTGCTTTAATGTAGCTGCAACAATTGCCGGATTAGATAGTCAATGAGTATCGTCCAGTGTACGATGGATCGAAGGAAAATATTTACCTTTCTTAAATTATGAACAACAGTTATCGTCTAATTGTAATTTTTATGCGAAATTTAAAAGTGCGTAATATAATACCAAATTAGATTGTGTTTTATTTAATTTTTAAATGCAATTCCAATTCAATCGTATTACAACAAATTACTGATCTTTCAGCAAAATCATTGCTTCTCGGGTTTGCTGGATATCCAGTAAATATTGCTGATGTTTCAGTAAACAGCTGTCACTTTTACGTCGGTTCATTTTGCTGGTCGTTCAGCAGCAATATTTTGCTGGAAGAATTGCTGATTTTACAGCTCGGCAAAATCCAGCAAAACTTTGCTGGTTTCCAGCAAAATAAAAATAGTGTACACGCACAACTTTCCGAAGGGCACTCTTCAAAAACATTGAGAAGCTTGAGAAGCTCGATTGTCAAGTCCCGTCCTGGAGTGGAGCTACTGTTTGAATAACTATGAAACTTTACAGATGTAAACAATACACTACGAATAAGATTTACTCAAATTTTCTGGTTTTTTACTCGTATTGAGTATACGTATACATTGTATGCGGTTCAGAAGATTTTCGGTGTGCCATTTTTATCGAATACATCCTTTAATATCGTTGTCTTCTTCAACGCTTCACTTCTTGATCGAAAGAAAAGAAAATCGCCACTCGATCAAGCCAAATTCAAAGGTATTACTTGTATGATGTCGCATTCCACAAGTTTTAATCCAAATAAATAAAAAAAAAAATGGTTTGCAGCCATTAGACTCAATTATTTAGAAAAACAAACCATAATTAAAATCATAATTCTAAACTATAGAATTATTTAATTTTGGTTAGTAGTTAAATTCCAATAAGCTTTTGGTGCGCTACATCACAACTGGCATCACTAGTGTGCATCTTTCAAAATGTAAAGATACAGACAAGCCCTGGAATCTGGTTGTAGTTTAGCAATCCTCAAGGTTATGCTGGGCATTGGTAGTTATTTACTTGTTAATATGTTATTACAAGCTAATTCAAATGCACTTTTGGTCCACATCATCACTGATCTGGCAACATTAGTGTGCATCTTTCCAATGAGGTAAAGATCCAGATCAGCCCTGGGACCTGATAGCCTAATCAAACTACCACAAGGTTTTGCCAATGCCCAGGAAATACATACCGAACTTTATCATCAATGAAATGCCAAGGCTGATATCACATAGTTTTCCAAATGATAACTGGTTTTTAATTAGGATGTCACCCGATAAGCGAATCAATTCAAAAGGAAAATGAGCTAAAGTGTATTCCTACCTGAATCCTTACAAGTGTTTTATTACTGGGCCGATAATTGAATCGATTGAAGAATTCCCCACTTTTTAATACTCGCAATTAGTTTTTTTTTAATAACATGTATCTACAACTCGCATGAATAATTATAAATATCAAAGCAGCATATTTGTAGTCGCTTAAGCTTTTTTCCTCTGTCTATAACGTAAGACAAATTTTGAATGTATACAAAGATTTACTCAGGATTTTCGTCGTCGGATAAGGCTTCTTCCTTGACTTGTTTTGCAATCTTTCTGGGGTCATATTCTGAAAATAGAAGGGAAAAACCAATAATGTCAAGTTCAATGCCCCGGGTTATGCGCTAGCCCAAAATCACAAACCTTGATCATATTCATCCGGAGAACGAGATTTCCTTTCTTTGTCAAGCATTTGAAGGTACTCTTGTTCGGCAGCATCACATGCAGCTAGAATAATAATAAACAAAAACCAAGGCAGTTAATTGTGATCTTGAAAGTTTTGAAATCTTAAAGCTAAAAGTCTCACATTGGCATTGGAATAATTTCGGTTTCTCATCGACATTATCTTCCTGGCGGTGTAGGCTACGAACTTTAAGCTTCATTTCGCGTGATTTGGCTTCGAGTATCTTTTCACGACGGTTTTCACGTTCCAACATCTAGAAACAAAATTGAGAATTATGCTTCCGGAGCGAATAAAAATCGTTCTACATCACCGTACCGCTGTTACCAATGGCTTATCATTTTTTATGGACGTCATATTGTCGGACATTTCTAGCAGAAAGGTGGCTCCTTTGCTGCTGCCAGCTCCTACCAAATATCCTGCCTCGTGAGCACGCAAACACTTCAAGCTCTCATCACAGACCTTGATGCTTAGAATTGGTTCACTTTGCTGCTGTAGTAGATCCCATGCATCCAGCACTCCATCTACACGGCTCACATAGAATATTGAATAGCGCGTTGGATTCCACACCCCATCTGTCAGCATAACCGAATGGTGTTTGGTCCAAATGATAGAACTTTCGCGACAATCTTCAGACCAAATGCGTGCAATCCAATCGCCGACGGTAAGAAAGTTTTTAACAAACGCTGGGTTACGTGTTAGTGAGTAGATTGGTCCAGTGTGACATTGAAGCTAGAAAAGATGCAGCTTTTTTTTATAATAATAGCTCTTAAATATATATCAACTGTCGTACCCTATATACAATTTTCTCTTGCGGGGATTTACCCTTACGGTTACAGGAAAACAGCATTCCTTGTTCCGTTCCACACATGAATCTGGTCGGAATAGATGTTTCATACTCCAGGCAACTAACTCCATAGGAACGCGAAAGGTCTTGCTCATCGGATTTGATGGGATCCATCAACAGTGTGTCGATAGGTTGTGATAACTTTCTTGTATCCCACCACTTGACCTGACTGTCCGAAGACCCAGAAAAGAATTCGGTTCCGCTCTTCGAATTGATCCACAACGTTGAGTTCACTGCAGCCCTGTGCGAGTGTTCGCGTTCGCTAATCATTACCGGAGATTTTTCGTTCCTGGTATCCCAGGCAGCTACTTGGCCATTATACATCCCGCTTACCAGTGTGGTAGGATCCTTCTGATTGTATTCCAAGCAAATCATAGAACTATATGGAGTGAATCTCAACAATGGAGCGTTCGGATTTTCGATTTCCCATATATAAGAACAAACAGTTTTTCCGCTTGTTTCTTGGAAGTTCATGTTGCAATGGGATACGGCTATTTTTGAGCCACCGTCAGGAGACCATGAGAGATGAGTTACTGGCTGTTTGTAAATAGAGGGATCTCTATAAACATTCAAAGTTCTTGAGCTACTTTTTTCCATTAGTGGAGCAGGCTCCAATCCCTCAAAATAGTTCTCATAAATATTTACGGCGTTGTTCTGATAAATACAATGCTCCATTGGTTTCATCATTGTAGTCAACTGACTCACGTAATTCTCATCTTTCTCAATCTTCCTGCGATATCGAACGGTTTGCTCAGGGTCCAAGTAATTAACATCTTTTGGCCATCCGCCCTCCGAGTGCAATATTCCACGATTCTCGTATTCCGCACTTTCGGTATTGATTTCGCTCAACGCCATCTGGTGGCTATATTGTGTGCCCAGGTGTACCGGATCCCGAAGGATGTACTCCTTGAAAAGATCATGGTTAGCAGTTTCCGAGAACTCGACCTTGTTCTTGTCCGAAAACAGGCACTGGCGACCGAACTCACGGCGTTCTTTCTGATACGGGTATTCGATATCCATTTTTGGGACCTTAAAATCACAAATCCTAGGAAAAACTCTGATCAAATTTCAGAGTACAACTTGAAGAAAATTTCCTTCTTTTGTCAAGGTTGTTTACTTCCGTTCAACTAGCTGGAAGCGTAACGTAGTAACCGCGAAGTGATGGATGGATCACGCTTGTTGATTTGGTACGTCGGAGTGCGCCTGTCCCTATAGCATCCAAACGCACGTGCTTACAGGTGTTTACTATCGTTTTCACTCCACGTGGGCCAAACTTGATTGTTAATTTGTTGTCAACTTTGCATTCCGTTTATTAAACACTACTTTGACGATTTGAGAATAAAGTATTTATAAGCATTAAGCTTATAGCAGATTTACATTTAGACGAACATCTAATCTCATGTTCGCATTAGAAAACCAATGTGAGCAATGATTGCTGCTTATCTAGGACTAGGAAAAACTCATTAGCGTGAATTCAAATGTTAGGATTGAACTATTCTTGGCATGTCTACAGTGAACTCTGATCATACTTTATCAATTGCTTCAAAGTAAACCAAATTTCTATAACTAATTGAAAACTATTAACAAATGAGTAATTTGTGTGCAAAACTATGCATGTTATGCATAACGTGTGCCGTGATCCATGATAGCATTTCCGTATAGCATAATATTTATTTAAAAATGCCTATTTAGGAGTTTGCAACAACAGGTCTTCGGAGTAGTAAATTCCCAACTGACCGATGGCTGTAAAAGCGGATTTATCTTTCTAATTTGGTACTATTTATATGGAATGACTACCAAATCAGAGAGAGAGATCACCCTTAGCGTGCCTAACGTCAAAATTAAATAAATTTCGAAATTAAATTAGTTCGAAAAACATGATTTCTCAATCTTTTCTGCAAAACAAGTTGCAGTTTGTTGGAAATCTATTCAAGTTTTTGAATCCGTCAGGAAAAATATGGATCAATACATGGTTCCGGAGTTAATCCGGTTTGCGTTGGGGTCACTCTGGGATGGCATTCTGCTTTACTGTTCTGTAATAATTTACACACGGTGAACATAATATGTTCCCACTAAAATGATGTAATTGGACCAATGGCTGCTATACCGATGGTCCATGATCACATTGAGGATTCCGGAAAAGATCTGGTTCCCCCGGGGAAGTGGCAAATTCTCGACAAGAACCATTACTTTACCTTACCAATCAGGCTAAGGCCTTGTTGTCCTCTGCTGTCCGAAAAGTCGTCTCCACTCTACTCGATCCATGGCCACACTTCGCCAGCCTCGTAGTCTGCGAAGGGTTCGCAGGTCGCCTTGCCCGCTGCACGCCTCTTCTTCTTGTTCCTGTTGGGTCGCTTTCTAGAAACAATTTCTCTGGGTCGTCGTGCGGCATTCTAACGACGTGCCCAGCCCACCGTAGTCGCCCAATGTTTGCAATGTGGACGATGGATGGTTCTCCCAGCAGCTGGTGTAATTCGTGGTTCATTCACATGCTCTACGTTCCGTCATCCATCTGCACTCCACCGTAGATGGTACGCAACACCTTCCGTTCGAAAACACCAAGGACGCGTTGGTCATCCACGAGCATAGTTCAGGTTTCGTGGCCGTAGAGGACCACCGGTCTAATCAGCGTCTTGTAGACAGTCAACTTCGTGCGGCGGTAGACACGATTCCCAGCCATAATGCGTCTTTGAATTTCTCTGCTGGTATCATTTTCGGCGGTCACCAGTGAGCCCAAATACACGAACTCATCGACCACCTCGATTTCATCACCGTCAATCTGAACGCGGGGTGGGAGGCTAACATTGTCTTTGATGCGTTGATGGCAAATCCAATCCGCCTAGCTTCAGCCTTCAGTCTGATGTACGTTTCCGCCATCGTCTCAAAGTTCCGTGCCATGATGTCGATGTCATCGGCAAAGCCAAAAAGCTGGATAGACTTCCTGAAGATCGTGTAACTCGTGTCTATACCTGCTCTTCTGATCACACCTTCTAACGCGATGTTGAATCAAAGATAAATAGCAGACACGAAAGTCCATCACCTTGCTGTAACCCCCTTCGAGATTCAAAGGGACTCGAGAGTGTCCCCGATATTCGAACAACGCACATCACCCATTGAATAAGGCCACTACTGGCCGATTTTTACAAAATCATGAAGTTTATATGTCGCACGACGAGTCATCAGACTGGATTCGAACCAAGAACCTTGAAATCACTAAACCTTTACTTTGACCACTAGACTATCAGTACTTATATAAGAAGGAAAGCAAAAGGCGTGTAAGAGATACCTATGTAGTGCGGTTTATGAACACGGTTTGCCAAGTACGTGTAACGCTTTTAGCGGTCTTGATTCCTCTGCATTATGAAATCATGAATTTCCATCCCGAAATCATGAATCATTGTTACAATTTCATGGGATGGCAAGTTTTTTCATTTCATGATTTTTTATTCATGAAAATGGAATCGGATTTGTTTCCGTGTAGTGTGATCATGGACTGTCAATAAGGCCATTAACAGCCATGTATTGTATCGTAAAATCATGAAGTTTGATATGTCGCACAACGGTTTTGGTTTTTATTAAGAAATTGGCCACTTCCCCGGGGCACCGGAACTTTGCCGGGATGTCCAATATAATCATAGACTGCCACTGGCCAATTACATAATTTTAGTGAAAAAATATTATGTTCACCGTGTGTATAATTATTACACAACAGTAAAGCCGAATGCCGTCTCACAGTGACCTCAACGGAAACCGAAATAACTCCGGATCCATGTATTGATTCATAATTTTCCTGACTGATTCTAAAACTTGAATAGATTCCCGACAAAATGCATTTTGCTTTGCAGAAAAAGATGAATAAATTGTGTTTTTAGAGCTTATTTAATATTGAATCTATGCAAATTTAGACGTCCGAGGCTTACTGAAGTGTACAGGTGATATGTTCCACTAAGGAGGATTATAAAATTAATGTGAATATTATAAAACCTATAATTCTTCACTTTAGTAACGTCAATCCCCATGCCCAGCGGGAGAAAAAATAAATTGAATTTTCAACAAAACATGAAGGTAATTTGCATTCATTATAGAAACTCTTGACTGCATAATGAAAGCTTAATATGACCTCAAACTTATTTTGCAACCATTGAAATGAAAATGTATCCTTAGCCAAATTTGAGCGCTGAAGGACTTCATTTTCTCGGACTTTGTTGAACCAATCATTCACCCTATGTATACAGTGAACAGTAAATGCTGAGCTTACGGTGTAATTCAGAGGTTTAAGGAAAACAATATTATAATATAATTACCGATCTGTGCAAAACCGGAATAATGTGTATAATACCTAAGTAATGAACACATTTTTTTTTCAATTAGAATACATAAATGAGTAGGTATTATATCAATAGTGAAAATTTCATTCTCTATTTCTAATATACTTTAATTTTCATCTCAACTTCATGAGCTTTAGCGACGCGGCACTCTACAATGGAATAGACCGTCTGGAAGCGAATGGGTGACTTCCGTTTGATAACCAGCTTTAAAGCACAGCGTTCCAACAAAAAACACCACTTAAGTTTTCCTTTTTGGACGTCTCCCATTTTGAGGAATGCCTCAACGTTGCAGTTTAGTGTATTCTCGGCGGCCTGACTAACCAATCGACAGTTGGCCAGAGTGCCCGTATGGTCGGAGATATCAACAGGTAAGTCGAAGTAGGTGTTGATGTTGTAAGGATTAGGCAGGCACTCGTCCCGAGGACATTTGGGATCTGATGCACGTAAAAGAGATTTGCAGTTCAAACTGAAATAGGAGTGAGCAATGATAAATAGAACAGTTTTCTTGAGATGGTTCAGCAAGAACAAAATACTTGCCATTTACGACTTGTTATCTTGGAGCAGCCATCTAAATCGAATTTGGTAATTACGGCGTAGCATAGAGCAGTGAATGAATCCTCTTCACCCTTCAGGTCTCCTTCGGCTCGGTCTTGAATCTGTTGCACTGTCATGATGGTTGTGATATTCACCGCTACAAGAAAAAAAAATCTTTAAAATACATGCCAACTCGGTTACCTTAGTGTATACTCAACGATCGGTTGTTCCGGACGTAAGTGAATGGGTGATATCTGATTCCTGAAGCGGCATTTTCATCACTTGTAGAAGAAGTTGATCAGCTTCTTCGATAGCGGGGTCTTCAGTAATTATAGTTTTGCCACTCATCCCAAGGCAAATTGATTTATAATACTGATTATACTCGATTCGGACGTCCATTATCAATAGGACCGTCGTCAGAGGAATCCACTTATCAATACGCTTTATGTATTCGTCACTCCAGAACTTCAAAGACATCCCTCCGTGGCTAGCATCCATCACGATAATTTCTCGAAGATTTTTTAGTTTTCCATTCTTCGAAAGGACAATCTGTTTTCTGGGTCTAATGCTGCGAACCACCACTAGAACGTTAACGTTCTGGCCGTTGATACTTTGACCACCGGCAGCTATGTCAGCAAGAGGATAGGTGTCCGACGGTATTACTGGGGCGACGAACACTAGCTTTCTCATTTGATGAAGTCCAACTCCTTCGTATAGTTTGATGCTGCTTTCGCCATTTTCCCCAAGCGTTAGGCTGTACGGAGATGTTGATCTAGGATTGAACTGCTCGGATTTGTCATGGGACGAGGGCAAAACCTTTGGATTCGTAATATTCACCACGTCTCCAATGTGGAAAAGACTGTCGTAGGAATCGATCATTAGCTGGGACGCCCAGATAGTGCAATTTATCGTATCCCGATCGCTGTCTCGGACGGTCACTGTCATGACGCCACGACCGGCCGAGGAGTCATTTGCGGAACGCTGCGCTGAAGTGGACTCAAAAAATTTCGGATCATTTTTCGCAATTATGACCCCGGTGATGATGAAGTTGCGAGTATCTTGGTTTAGTTGGTTGATGCGTTTGGTTACGATAATATCCGAGGACATTGTGCCGGTGTGAAGGATAACGAATATGCAGCACACCAAAAATGCTTCAATTCAAATTTGAAATTTAAACACGTGGACGTTTTAAAACGGAGAGAACACCAATATGTAGAACTAATGCATTAGCGTAAAGCCGATGTCAACACTTTGAAAATTTGGTGAGCAATGCTCGAACACACGCTAAATTGAAAGTCCCAATTTTTGAGTAAAATTTTACGCATTTTGTAGACAAGCTGCTTCAGCATTAAATGGATTACTTTCTATACGAATACGTATACGAAAAATATTTTCAATGCTAGAGATACACGGAATTTTCAAATAATTTCTCAGAGATGGATATAGATGTAATATTGTTGGTTAAAAAAGGTGAAGTGCACGTTTACGTCAAATCGTTTTGTTGTCTTCGGAGCACTTATTTATTGCTTTATAAGGAATAAGTGCGCTGAGGAAAACAGAACGATTTAACGTAAACGTGCACTTTTATCACTTTATAATTGAAGAACGTGCTTTTTTGTCCAGTTCGGTGAGAAATGCCCAATATTGTATCCGCTTTTTACAATAAGTTGGGTTAACCTATTTTTTCATATCTCGTGGTGGTTTGTTTGCATGAACTTAATATTTTTTTCTAGATATTTTAGAGAGGAAGATTTTTTAAAAGACAATAGTCGGATAACATAAATTTAATTAATTTAATTAAAAACTCGGATCCACTAACAGGCAAAGGTAAGCGGATTCATCGCATTCATTCGTGACGTCAGCGTGCAGCATCCTATTTCATCAATAATTGATAATAATTGATGTAATAGGATGCTGCATGCGATGCGATGAATCCGCATTTCCAGAACAACATGTGAAAAGGGCATACAAGCTTTTTGTAAACAAACCTTCTTATGCCCTTTTCTCGCCACCCATATGACACCAACGCAAACCTTTAACATCACCGGGTAGGGGACACTTTCTCCTTCCCGATGATATTGCTGGTTTGCGTGGGCGACCCTCGGTTGGTGAGAAAAGGGCCTACAAAGGTTTGTTTACAAAAAGCTTGTATGCCCTTTTCACATGTTGTTCTGGATTTATCAGTTTGACATCCAGTGGTATTGATTCATCTATTTGAATTACGCTGATCGATACCCCTTTTTTGTTTTGCAGGCGCTGTATCATAGACGAGTGCACGGATGGATTTGAGTTCACTCACTCGACAAAAAGTGACACAACAGCGGGGCCTTGTTTACTAAAAATGAACACATAATATATTATGTGTTCATTTTTAGTAAACAGGGCCCCGCTGTTGTGTCGCTTTTTATCGAGTCAGTGAACTCAAATCCATCCGTGCACTCGTCTATAGAGGTAACTGTATTATCGTATTACTACAACTACACTGTATTCTAGTACTACACTTCCATTCTTGACATTCTTCTATTTCGGTTTGTTTTGGGTTGCATTTTCTTTGCTGTTTCTTTCGCCAATCGTCATTCATTACTCGCGTGCAGTTTGTCACGTAATCCTTGCTTGGATTGCGGTCGTAGAGCCAGCATACTTTCGTTCATTGATCTTTTTACAACTCCAGAGCACTGATTCTTTGTGCTAATATCCGATCGCTAACGGTGAAAGGTGAAAAACTGTTGTATTTTAGGACGTTGCTTTCTGCAGAAAGGTGGTGAAGTTCAGTGGTTCATGTAGAGCAAACCTGCTGTAGAAGATAGTTCAACAGTAGACACCATGGCAGCAGTAGCAGTGGAACAATTTACGGATGTAAAAATCGTGAAGGCCAAACCTGTGCGAAAGGTGTTCAAAGGAGCAACAAGAGTAATCAACAAAATTCCACAATCTCTTCTTAATGATCCGGAGCTGAATGGCGCAATCAGTGTTTTACCTACTAACTATAACTTCGAAATTCACAAGACGATCTGGCGCGTCCGGGAAATGAAGGCTAAACGGGTCGCTCTGCAAATGCCTGAAGGTAAATTCATTGTCATTTGCTGTGGACAAGGTTCTATTTCTCATTTTTTTTTAGGATTGTTGATGTTTTCACTAGTGATCAGCGACATAATCGAGCGATTTACCGAGGCGGACACGATAGTCATGGGCGACGTTACATACGGGGCATGTTGCGTTGATGATTATACAGCCAAAGCCCTTGGAGCAGATCTGTTAGTTCACTACGGTCACAGCTGCCTTATTCCAGTGGACCAAACTGTCGGCATCAAAGTATTGTACGTTTTCGTGGACATCAAAATAGACGCACTGCACTTTATTGAAAGTGTAAAGCTCAATTTTCCCAAACAACGAAAGCTAGCGTTGGTCAGTACGATTCAGTTCGTAGCCACACTTCATGCATCGGCGAAGGAATTAAGAGACGCCGAATATGACGTACTCATTCCCCAGAGCAAACCGTTGAGCCCGGGAGAGATTCTTGGCTGCACGGCTCCTCGGTTAGCAGATGAAAGGACTCTAATCTACCTGGGCGATGGACGGTTTCATCTCGAAGCGGCGATGATTTCTAATCCTTCTATAGAGGCCTACAAATATGACCCATACGAGAAGAAGTTTACCCGTGAGCATTACGATCACATTGAGATGCGAAGAAACAGGAAGAAGGCCATCGATGCCAGCAGGGGAGCAAAAAAATTTGGACTTATTTTGGGAACACTGGGACGGCAAGGATCTACTAAGGTGATGGAACACTTACAAAAAAGATTAAAACAGCACAATCGGCAGGCGGTTATCATTCTTTTGTCGGAGATATTTCCCACTAAACTGGAGCTATTTAAAGACGTTGATGCATTTGTGCAGGTAAGTGTACCATTTTATTGTCGATATGTTGATTGACTTTAGTTTATATTTATACATACGGACTTGCAACACTTTCAGTTGTCTCGCTACATATCTTTACAAAAATAAGTACTTTATATAGCAGTACTTTACCAAACTTTTAATAAGTGGCTATTCTCTAAAATACATACTCTAATATTTTAATGCTGAATAGTATTTACCATTCGATAATCTAATCAGGGATGCAATCTAAATTGGATAATGTAATCTTATTATTCGCCACTTACGATTTCCGATGTTTAAAAGCGAGGTTAATATAAGGTAACTGATTATGTTAGAAAACAATGAAAATTTAATGTTTTTCACTTGTCTAATTGTCAGACAAAATAAATAGAGTGTAGACAACAAACGCAGGAGACAACAGACGTTGATATTTATGCTTATTGATTTACTAACCAACAAAAACCTTAAACCCATAAAAATGTTGGTGGTTAATGTCATGTATATATTATAAGGAAAATTGTCATGACATTAGTTTCCTCCAAACAATTTGTATGGTGACATCTCTGCAGTAACAATGTACATTTACCACTAGCTGTTTGACGGTACTTATAAAACGGAGAGGTACGATGAAGTTTGCATTTCTTCGTCGACATTGTTTGCTCATATAATTGAATCATTTATATGAGAAACCGCATAAGTTCATTTGCTACAAATACTGGAAAACAGCAAAAAACCGATTCGATCTTCTATGCTGTTAAGCTACTAATCAATATTTTGGACTCACATTTAAAATGGTTTCTCTCAATCAACTTTTCTGATATTTATAGGAGAGGTGTATTAATCTTAGTGGATACCCAAATCTGCTAATAGGTCGTTTTCGACAATCATTCGTTGGATTTTTAGAAAGCACCAATTGGTTTTTTGACAACCATTCCGAGTGACTCCGCACCACTCATGAAGATTGTAAATTTGGTTTCCAAAAATCTTCCAAAATGGGTGCTCCGCGTAAGATTTCTACTCAGGAGCTCTTTTGAGTAGAAATCTTACGCGGAGCACTCATTTTGACAGATTTTTGGAGGTTGCTTAAAAAGCTTAAAAAGCTTAAAAAGCCAGTTCAGCGAGCAGTTCAGTTTCCTTTTTTCAGCGCGATAACGGGGGATCGAACGACTCGGGAAGAATCACAAAGAGCTTGAAATTTTATAGAGTGTTAATGCGGGTTCTGTACCACCATGTAAGTAACGATAAAAGATTTTTCACAGATGGGTCAACCATAAATGCTTCCACTGGATTTGGTGTATTTAATCAATTTCAAAGCGCCTCTTATAAACTGCAGAAACCATGCTCAGTATACGTTGCGGAACTCGCAGCTATATTTTACGCAGTAGAGCGTATTGCCTCACTACCTTCTGACCATTATTTCATTTTTACGGATAGTCTTAGCTCATTGGAGGCTATTCGTTCAATGAGGCCGATGAAGCACTCCTCGTATTTCCTGCCTGAAATACAATCGAAACTGAGTGCTTTATCTAACTGCTCCTATACTATCACCTTAGCTTGGGTCCCATCTCATTGCTCAATTCCGGGTAATGAGAAAGCGGACTCGTTGGCTAAGGTGGGCGCTATGGAAGGCGATATTTTTGAGCGACAAATCGCCTTCAACGAATTTTTCTCCATTGCTCGTCAGCAAGTCCGCATCAGTTGGCAACACAAATGGAATGATGGTGAATTGGGAAGATGGTTACATTCTATTCTCCCACAGGTGTCGAACAAACCATGGTTCAAAGGGTTGGACATGAGCCGTGACTTTATACGCGTTATATCAAGGCTTATGTCCAATCATTGCTCGTTAGACTCGCACTTCTATCGAATTGGGCTCTCAGGCAGCAATTTATGAGCGTGTGGCAGTGTTTATCACAATATCGAGCATGTTGTTTGGTCGTGTACTTTACACCGTGTTGCCAGATCTGAGTTATCCACATTCCTCAGGGCCCGAGGAAAACAACCCGCGATACCCGTTAGAGATGTCTTGGCGAGCCGAGATCTCGACTATTTGAATTTAATTTATGTGTTTTTAAAACGGATAGATCTGAGGATTTAGTAGTTAGTGTCATCTTGTGTTCTCCCAAGTTGTTAGCTGCCCATCGGTGTACCCCCATGTTTGTCTTTTTCATCAGAGTGTCGCTTAGTTCGAGATCAAGAGCACATTGCTCTCCAAACCTTGTGTTTACAATCGCTTCCCTGCCATCCATTTGTTACAATTTGTCACCCCTAACCTCGAGATAGCCGCGAGTAATCGGCCCCCGCTTTACTAACTTTAGTTTTAAGTAATTTTGTAATCTAATCAATGAATATTGGCTCCGCAAAGCTATAGCAAATGAGCCTGGAAAAATAAACGCATTATAAAAAAATGCAGGTTCAACGGAAACAAGTTTATTCAACTAGCTTGATCTTCTTCTTCTTTGGATTTGTCGTCCCTACTGGGACTTTACCCCGGCTCTTAGCTTAGTATTCTTTGAGCACTTCAACAGTTATTAATTGGGAGCTTTCTAAGCCAGTGTCATTTTTGCATTAGTATTGTTATGTGGCATGCCACGGAAGTCGGAAATTTGTCGACCTAAAAAATTCCTAGACATGACCGAGAATTCAACCAAACCGCTTTATAGCTGCGCATTAACCGGCTGAGTTAAGGGAGACTTGATTCAGAATTTGAATTGGTAATACAATTTTATAAAGATTGTTTGTTAGGAAAAATGCTAGATTAAAGAACCCTCATAAACGCGAACCATAAATTGACCTTACCGAAAATGGTTAAAAATTCTTTATAATCCCTGCTAAACTTCAACAGAAACGGTTATGGAACTTTAAATGAACGTTTGTGTGATAAAGTTTTAACCTTAGGTATTATGGTTTTTTGGAAGTGGACCTTTCAAATAATGGGTTGTTAAGAACCATTACCATTCCAAATATAAGAACCTTTGATGACTTTAATGGTAATGGTTATGGTAGTCAGTTAGGTCCATGAATAGTTTTGTAACATCGATCAACTTTATGTGGAATATATTGCGAATGGGTTGCCTGTAAATTAGTGATTACCAATTCACGATACGTTTCACGTAAAGCTGACTGATAATACAAAACCATCCATGGACCTTACTGACTACCATAACCATTACCATTAGTTCTCAAACCATAAGTTAAAAGGTTCTAATATAGTTCTCTTTCCGAAAATGTATGGAGCAACCAAGAATTTGGAATGGTCTTGACAACCCATTATTTGTAAGGTCCATTTCCAAAAAAAAAAACCTTAACACATAAGGTAAAAATTTTATCACACAAAGGTTCATGTAAAGTTCTATAACCATTTCAGTTTAAATGTAGGAGGGATTATAAACAATTTTTAACCATTATCTGTAAGGTCAAGTTCTGGTTCGCGTTTATGCGGGGGTACAACGGTACTACCATACAGTTAACTCTACGACCTGAAGGTCCCAAAGAAACGTGCTCAATTTTTTGGCTCAGCTCTGGTACTATCTTCGGTCCCAAGCTATTCGATGCACCCCTCGAAACATAGGAAAAAAGAGTATCTCGGCCAATGCATTGGTAATGGTTGATTTTTTTTCCTGGCACAATGTCAAATACCTCCGTAAGGATTTCTTCAAACAGTGATTGGCGCTTGAAGACAGGTTTCATGTTTTTTTTTCTGGAATTTGTAAAATGAAAACAAAAACGATCTTTTTCAACGACGAATAATGGCAGTTTAACTGAAAAATGAAACACTTGTAGACACGACATTCGGGGTGTGACCAATTATTGCACATTTTTGGTTGCTAGATGTGATTTTTAATCTCTGAATTCCCAGACATGATCAACAATCCAAGTTGATTAAAATTTACAAAGTATAACATTAAAATATCTATTACATATATTCTTTAACTTTTCTCCTCTCATCTCTATCCATATATTTACAGGTGGCATGCCCGCGACTTTCCATCGACTGGGGAACTGCATTCCCGAAGCCGCTGCTGACACCGTATGAGCTCTCTGTAGCGCTTGGTGACGCGGAGTGGAAATTGACAGACGACAATAAAATCACCAATGGACAATCTCACACACAAAACGGCCAACCTAAAGTGGCAGAAGAAGTATATCCGATGGATTTCTATGCCAACAAAAGCCTAGGCGAGTGGACACCCAATCATAAGCCGTTGGATATTTGTGAAAATTCTCTAGACGGGGGATGCTGCGGAAGGTGTACGGAAGAGAAAAACAAAGAAAAGAAGCAGTACTAGGTATGGCTTTCTGGAAACTATCTCATGTGTGGATAAATAGATGAATGAATGCAATCGGCATGTGTTGCATATTATGCTATATATCACTTCCATTTCCATATGATATATGTCGGGTTTAAACCTTTCAGCGTTGCTCATCACGTTCGCTCAATTTTGGATGTCACCCAAGGATATTTTCGACTGCATCGCGAAATTTATATCTTGAATGGGGCACATAAAAATCCGTAATTTACACAGTCATCTGAGCGTACAGAATTTACTCAAGCAGCGATACCATGTGTTCAAATTTTGATATGCCACCATCTGTTGTCACTTCTTAATCTCTCAAACAGAACCATTTTCATGTTGGGATTCACAATCCATTAATTTGGAGAAGAAAATATTGAATCACTGTGATGGCATACAGCCAATTGTCAAACTATTCTTGCCAACAACGGTGTGACACAATTGAATATCGTTTTGAAAATGACCAACCGCAGTACCTACTGTATTCAGCTATAGAAAACAAGATCATGTTGTTAATGTCCCATGTAGGTGACCATTCTTGGCGAAATGCAGCGCAAGTCTCTTTTTTCACTTGGTGCCGCCGGTATGAATCTATTAAGCGCAAATAAATTGTCCCTGTCCATTCGTGAAAGCTGTAACAATCTCATTTGTTGAGTTGTTTATTTATAATGCAGAAGATGGCTGTTTAATTTATATCCATTCACGTTGAAATGTTAGAATTTCTGTGGTTCAGATAGATGGTCGTTGAGAAAACGACCTTTCTTAGGATTCCATTGTATTTCACCTGGCTTGTCTCATGAGGGGTTTTATAGATCAAAATACATCGTTAATATCTGCCGTTTTGAAATCCTGTATGGGTAGGGCGCTGTATGTGTTCTGTGTTTTGAAAACATGTGAATTTATTTGTTTACCAAACCTTTTAACAGTGGGGTCGGTAAGCTACTGTGCAGCTACTACATCTTTCACAGACATCCTTGCACCCAACCTTGAAATGAAAGATTCTATCACAGAATTGCTTAAAAAGTATATAGAATTTCTAATGTTTCACTGCATGATCAGATGCTGTAATGTAGTCGTGAGAAGGTTTTTTTGACGTAGGACTACGTCTGTGATTTCTATATGGGGATACACTTTGTGAATACCGAAAATGGAACATGTAACAAAATTATGAAAGATTTTGAACGTTAATAACTCAGCTGCCCCTGGACCAATTTTAATATTTTTATCACCAATCGATCAGATATATTTCTACGCATCTGTTAAATTTAAGACTTTATCATTTTTCAAAATGCCACTATTGAAAATTGCACGGTTGCCTGCAAGCAGCGAGCTGGATTCAGTAGCTCTTCGTGAGTTGCTGTGGGCCATCTATGTCAAGCGCGTCATACTAAAGCGTATAAGCAGAGAGAATCCCGCTCAAATTCCTTTTCCTACACAAAACACAAGCTCCTGCTGAAGTTAACAAATAACATTTATTATATAAGACCACGTAGTCCTACGTCACCATTGCGTACAACCCCATATCTGTCCCTTGTAGTTTTTTAGATCTTTTAGACATCTAATGCCCCCCCCCCCGTATAGCTCATCTTCCGTACATTTTTTTTGAGCATTATGAACCGTAAACACTTACCATGACCTCCGCCCCTAAAATGTCTACGCAGTTTATAAACAGCCCCCAACGTTTGATTCCCTAATCGCGGATTAACTTTTAATGGGGAACACCTGTTGAGATCTCTTAAAAAAGGGTATATTTTTAGAACATTATAATAAATGCAATTACTTCGGATTTTCAGTATGTTATTAGGCACCAGTTTAGCTTTATTTTCGAAAAATTTCAGCCCGAAATATAATTTTTTCCGCTGTTGGCAGCCCTGCAGACAGATGTAGTCCATCGACTATCGCTTGCGAGACAGCGTTGTCAGCATTAAAACAACAACAAAATCGAAAAATTGGAATTTATATCCGAAAAATCCTATGTTAGATTTTAGATAATTGATTTTTACATCGCGGACAGAAGGTAAAAAAATATGGTTTTGCAAAAAGGGCTGCCAACAGCGGAAAAAATAATATTTTGGGCTGAAAATATTCGAAAATATAGCTGAAATGTTGCTTAATAACATACTAATATAATAACCCGAAGAGATTGCATTTATTCTTTTCTAGGAATTTCACAACCTTTGAAAGAATTCTCAGAATACTTTTCAGAGTTAACTTTCGGAGATGAAGTAGCCCGTGGTAAAAAAACCTCCTTAATAGATTAAAAAAAATCTCAGTTAAAGACTGAACAGGGTGGCGACTACCTGGAAAACCTAGAATTATCAGGAATTCTAAATCTCCTGAAAAAGTCATGGAATTATCAGGGAACTCTCGAAACAATCAAGGAAATTTTTACTACTCTAAGAATGCACAGTTTAAAATTTGAACTCTAATCTGGTATTTTAATATGAATTCCTATTTCTCTTAATATTTTTCATCATAAATTTAAACGTATACTTCCCGCTCATACCGTTTCTTTTGATCATATAAATCCTGTTTCAATAACTCGTGCACTCAAATCGATTCTTTAATGATAAAAAAAAATCTTTTTGGGACAGTTATGCGTAGAATTTCAACATGGGACAGTTAGACTTTTTGTTTTTTAATAAGCCTATCTCACCCCAATCAATCCCAGTCGGCGCAATGAGGCATAACATCTCTGATCACACCTTCACAGCACAAAATAAATTTTAATATAACATCCAAGAGGATGCACTTCAATTATGTCGAAAATCTCATGTAATTTTTATGGCCACAAAAATAAACAAATGCAGTAAAAGCAGCGTAATGTCAGTTCATGCACTGTATTAATGATAACTTTGTCCTTTTTGGGAAGTAATCTTACACCATATTTTTGGCACGATTGAAGTGTATCCACTTTGATGTGACATTAAAATTATTTTGTTGTTGTGTTCCTTCGGAAGGGAAGTAAAGCCGTTGGTCCTCGGTCCATGAGTTGATGGGTCGGTTAGCTAGGGCTCAGGGTGGGAGCTGCCTTCCTGGCGTCGTTAGCATTGGTACTCATGGTGGTGCGATTTACATGTTTTCTATTTTCATTCGAAAGTTTATTTAAAAAGTATTGTTTTATGAAAAAATGGGAAAAATGTTCACAAGTAACATGGGACAGATATGCGTAGAACGGCAGAAGAACGCATAGAATCTTTCCAAAAATAATTCTTTTTGTATGATTTACGTAAATTGGACTGCATTTCCATTACTAGCTTATGAAGCACGCTGCATGCTCAATAATATACAAACACTACTACAAACAGAGAGTAGCAATTTCAAATTTGTATGTTTTGTGGAAGCTAACATTTGTGCCTTTGAAGTTTCACGCTAAGGCTTCCTTAGAGTATCACCTTAAGGAGCGCCACCAATTTCCAATGCTTTTCTTCATCAACGACATTATTTCACTGCGCACAGATTCAGCAGAAATTCTCGCACAATTAAACTATTACACACCTTAGAACACGGAATTCATTTTCTGAAAAATCGTGCAGAACAAACTATGAAAAAAAAATAGCCCAATCATATATAGAATAATGCGCCTGTAACAATATAATTTGCATTGTAGAACTATTGACATCACTATGTCCAAGCAGCAAATAAAACTTAAGTTTAAACAGAATAGAAATAATACATAGTATGTAAGTAAACTTTCTAATAATCATTGTGCAGTAGTCTACATTGGCTTGGCGAAATGAATAAATGAATAAATATAAAAATGTTAACCACGACGCCGGGGCTGTCCACCTTCGGGCCTAGTTGTTTTATTGTTTTATTGTTGTTTTACATCAACAGGCTGGATGAAGCCCCAATGATGTTAACCTTATCAACCATGGTAAAAAAATACATTCAAGCATGGTCATAACATAAAAAACATTACAAAACATATTTTATAGTTACTCCTGCCGGCGAAAAACAGAAGAAAACTTTCGACGGAAGCGCATCACGGGAGAGATGAAAGTCGAAACAGAAGCAACTCTGTTGAATGTTCTCTGCAGTCCGCAAATCGCACCGTGTGCTCCATAATTTGTGCGACGTAGAGGCAGTCTTAGCATAAGGTTGTTACGAAGCGGTCGGGGTTGAACATTCAGGTCAATTTGCCTCAGGATAGCCTCGCAATCTGTCCTTCCTTGCAGGATATCGACCACGGTTAGGGCTCTGCTTGTGTCTCTTCTAGTCCGGAGAAGTTCTAGGTCACGGCTTTCGTAACTGGGTAATCGAAACGGATCATTCCAAGGCAATCTACGCAACGCAAAACGAAGAAAGTGACGTTGAACAGATTCAATTCTCTCGGCACCGTTGTTGTAGTTTGGGTTCCAAACCGCTGAACAATACTCAAGCGTCGATCGAACAAGCAAACAATAGAGAGATTTTAGACAGTAGATATCAGTGAAGTTTTTAGCTATCCTAAAAATGAACCCTAAAGTTCTTGACGCCTTATCAACAACATATGCAATGTGTTGCTTGAATGAAAGCTGTGAATCCAAGATCACACAATCACACCCAAGTCTTTCACCTGATTCACGCGTTCGATTGTCGAGCCAAGCAGGTCATAGCTAAATATTATCGGTTGTTGTTTTCGTGAGAACGTAATAGCAGAGCATTAGGCTGGGTTCACTACCATTCTGTTTAACCTGCACCAGCTAGCGAATACATTCAGTTGACGTTGAAGAAAGTGACAGTCAGCAATGGAGCAGATTCATAGGAAGATTTTGAGTTCATTTGCATATGATAACCGAGGAGCTTCGATGACCAGATGCACGTCGTTGAAGTGTGACAATTAGAGGAGGGTGAAGTGGAACTAGCTTAGTAAGTGCACAAGGAGCCGAGGAAATTGATGAAGCCCTGTCCTGTGTGCTCACGAAGCAGAGGTCCAAACCACGACCATTTTCGTTAACTACATGGTTAAAGAGAAAGCTATGAGGATCTGGGTACAGGAATCCGCTATGAGATGAACTCCACGAAACGCCTGACAGATTGAAGTAACCAAAAATGAATATCTCATCAACTGGAGTGGCACTTTCGATAACTGTGAAAACTGACCTACAGTGAGTATCGATGAGTTCATTGTCGCGGACTCGATCAGGTGGAATGTACAAAGCGCATAGAAATAGTGTGCGACCACCCAGATTGATGGCTGTCCAACCCGCTACGGATAGCTACAAGGACACCTCCACTAGCAGATATACGGCTGTTGTTAGGATTCCAATCGCAACGAAAGACCTCGTAGTCAGGACCGAAGACTTGACTGGAAAGCGTTCGATAATCTAGTCACGTTTCGCACAGGACAATTATAACGTAGCAACGATCCGATATAGCTAGGCGGTACTCTTCAACATCCGAATTCATTCCACCGGCGTTTTGGTAGAAGATCACGACGTCCTGCTTGCGGCAAGGAATCGAACGACTGCTCTCCCTGGAAATCACAGATACATCAGGCAATAACTGACCATCATCAAGTCTCATTGGATACTCGCCATAGTGAGACCCCCTCTCCACATCCGACAGCAGGTCCGGAACGATTATGATGAACGAAGGCTGCTGATGGCAGGACTGCAGGGCTGGTACCAGGTCACTTTTTAGTGACTTTGTCACTATTTTGAAGTCAGTCACTAAAAAGTCACTTTTCAAACCAAAAAGTCACTAAAGTCACTATTTCCCTAAAAATAGTCACTAAAGTCACTTTTCACAAGTAAAATAGAGTGAAATGGAAAAAATATCAACAAAAATTTTAAATTGAGTACTTGGCACTAAGGAAATTATAAAAGAATTCTGGGATGATTTCTGAGGATACTTCCAAAAGAAATCTAAAGAGTTCGAAATAAATTCCAAGAAGAATTCCAATGGAATCGGCTTTTGAGAATTCATTCTCAAAGGAATTCTTCGAAGAGTATCAAGGGTATTCTGAGATGGATTTTCGTTTTGAGAATTCTGAGAAAATACTATAGGAATTCTGAGGAGAATACGAGTTGAATTTCCATTATAATTCAGGGGAGAAGTTCAAGATTATTCTAAGCAGAAATTTATGATATTTCTTATGTTAATTTCATGGACATTCTAAGGAGAATTCAAATAAATTTAAATTGGATTTATGCGAAGAACCTTCATGGAAATCCTGGAAGAATAATTAAAAAATCAAATATAATCTACTTTAACTAATTATGATTTATGCATGAAGTTATCGATTTAAATAGTTGGAGATGCTTAACGTCAAATATCAGACTTGAAGTGAACATTTTATACGATAGATTAGGAGATGAAAGTATGGTAGTGTGAAATGAGTACGGTAGTGTGAAAATTGTATAAAGAAAGTAGAAATAGAAAGCGAGCAAAGGACATTTTTTAGGAAGTTACAAATCAGGTATAGCAATCACCCAAGTAACAATTCTGGTTTTATGAGGGTTTTGTAGACCATGATTTAGACTTGTAGAATGCTATAAAACCTCTATAAAACGTGCAATGTTACTTGGGCAGGTAGATGCTTACGTCAGATGGCGATTTGAGTGTGAAACAATTGATAGAACTGTTTCCGCACATCGGAGGTAAATGAACAAATCGGCGATCATCCCTTTTACCAATGTGGCGGGGTAAACACCCCTTACTATTTCTCATCAACGGATGATTTTGGTGAAAGGGATCCTCTACCCGATTCGTACATTCCTCTAAATTGTTTTAAGCTCGCTTTTTTACTTTCTATATTCAATTTTATCACTGCCGTAGTACAACGGAACTATCAACTCTATACTCAATTAAAATGTCCACGTTCAGCATCTCCAACTACGAAAATAATCTATTTCCAAGAATGTTGTCCATTGTTCTGCAAAGAATTTCCAGAATGCAATATTATTTTTGTTAAGCTTGTTTTAGAAGCAAAGTTACAGAGGAGTTGAATAATTCTAAAAAAGTCCTTGAGATCATTCTGAATTTTTTTTATTAAATATTCTTAGTTATATCAAAATTTTAAAGATTTCAATGGCTGTCGTTGTAATGATCTATTTAACCCTATTTAACAGTAACATTTAAAAAAAATCTTTGGGAAAATCCGGAAATTGCACTTCAAATGCTCTTAATAGGAGATTCCGTTGAGAGTTTCGATATAATTAGAGGAATTCAAAAACAGTTTATTTCATTATTAAACCTTATTTGAGTTTCTGAGTCATCATATAAATGTAACTAGTGGTTACTTATTTATTATTCAAAAGTCACTATTTGGTCACTATTTCCGTAATTTTAGTCACTAAAGTCACTACTATTATATCGCATCAGCGCTACCAGCCCTGGGACTGAGACGGAGGGATTGGGGGCTTCCATGGGGCGTTCCGGGTTTCCAGGATTGGGAGTTACAGAGGCATCATCACAATGACTAACATTGCTGAAAAATTGATCGGCATCAGGCAGTGATGCCGATATCAATATATTGATTGTACTTGCTTGTAGAGGCAAGGTGGAAGACTCCTGATACATATCCAGCCACAGGTCCAGGACGACTATGCTGAACGCTGGCGGGAATCGGCACGACTGGGCTGGAGTAACTAGGAGCTTCCAAAGAGCGGTCTATTGTACGTCCCGGAGATGAATTAGGATTGTTCGAACAGTAAAGCGGATGTTGTGAATGAGCAGTATAAGAAGTGCTTCTCAACTGGAAACAGCCGGCAGGTGCTTGAAGCGTTGCACTGGAACACGGAAACTGATCAGGCAAATGACTGTAACTAATGTATGCATACTTGCCTGAAGACGATGCTTGGGAGACCCCACCACCGAACTCGACAGGGCCAGAACGACTCTGATTGTTGTTGATGATGAGTCGGTTCATAATGCTACCCGACGGATTACTCGGATGGGAGATGCTAATGGATTAATGTATGCTGTCAGTATTAATCTCACCACTTCTGACAGCATGGTAAAAAGTTATCAATTAACTCATTAAGTTATTAAAAAAATATGTGTGGAGATATGAACATTTTTCCAAAAATATTTCGGTAAAAATTAAAGCTACCACTTGTACCAAATATTTGTTTCGAAAAAGTTTTTAATTTCGTAAAAATTAACATTTTCGGTTCTCTGCATGCAAAATAAATCACCGTAAGTTTTGTTTTACCAGTGACATCTGTTGCAAAAATCAACCTGCTGTTAATATATTAAATTAATCTCTACATGATCGATTGCGCCCGTTTGTTGATTTTTGATTTTCTTTTATCAGTTTTTTAAATATCTCAGTAAGAATTTACGATACAGCTACCACAACGGTTCATCAACATGGGAAAAGGGAATCGAAAATAAGAAAGGAGAAAGAATACGTTGGTGCAGATCACGAAAGTGGGACGAGTTTAAACTGTTTGAAATGCTTCGCATTCTAGCAAAGGTTGAGGCGAAATGGTGATGACCTGAAAAGAATCTTCGACAAGACAACGCAATATTGTATCCGGAGGAGATGCAAAAAAGTGGTGAATTTAATCATTTCTATTCTATATTGAGAATTGCTTTCTGTAAAACATGACTGTATTACTTTTACCGCTTAACATTTCGGAAATGAATGTTAATAATAAACAGAGTTGCACGAAGTCATACACCATTATGAAAAGCATCACCTTTTGTGAGGTTCGTGTGCCACATGCCAAGAATTCAATTTCGTTTTCCATTTTTACCCGAAGGGAATATTTATATATACCAACATGTATCCAATCCACTCATCACCCTTAAAGTGGGTAGATGAAAAATGATTATTGCAGTCGTAGACGGTTGGCGAGAGAGAAAAAAAAAACTGTGCCTTAGTAATATTTCGTCCGCCAGTTTTTGATGTACAGACCGCTCGTCTCAAGACATGGACAATTAGGCGCGTTTGAGTCATGAATGACATGTAGGTTTTGCAATTCTGAAACGAAGTAGCATTTAAAAGAAGGATAAATAAATCTCAACAAACTTTCAAAATGCTTCTCAAAAATATTCACATGTATTGCAAATCTCAGAATAACTGTGCATGTTTAACCGCAATAGAAGCAATAAATTCTTCAGGCACATAAGAGTTAAAAGTATGATTAATGGTGCCAAAATGTTCATCGCCGAAATGACCGACGGTGGAACATCTTTTGGTGAAATAATCGAATCGACGAAATTTTTGGCGGTGAAATTACCCGCTCCCAATATATATAAATAGATGCTTTGAATTCTCTACTCATATTGATAATAAATCATTTCCGTTAAGAAGCCACCATATGATTTTTTTACCTCTGTTCGAGACCTAACACCACTGCGACCAGTAATTTTTATTTATTGTAGAATATCCCTTAGTTTAGTGCATGTCGTAGTACTCCATCACTATTGAGAAATGATGAAGTATTCGATTTTTTTACAGTTCATTCTTGCCTTCATCGGAAGGTATCGATTCTAATTGAAAGGTCCCTCTATGTATACCCTGTGTTGAACCACCCTCCAAAGACGCGCCACTTTGTCAGTCAAAATTGGATTCCTTAGCAACAAAAACAAGCAATGACACCGATAATGACCATGCATCAGAACCCTAGTCTTAACCACTTTAAACTAGGGAACAACGAATAGAAGATTAGGAATCACATAAGTGAAGACTCCTTTTTTCCTTGTTTCAAGATCATTCTCGGTCCAGGCAACCCGAGGACTTATCATTCTCAACAAGGTATAAAAAGTAACAAGGACTAAGATGTGTTCCATTGATTACTGAAAAATCCTGTTCCCCTAGTTTGAAGTAGTCACACGGCCAACCATACCAACTCAGTGACTGAGAATAATTGACTCAAAGAATTTTCTTTCCATACGAAATTTATTCACATTTGCAGGGCTGTTACAACAGGCGCGGAATTCGCGAATTTCGCGGATTTGTCGCGGATTTAAATTTTCAGTCGCGAAAATCGCGTAAACATTAAATAATGTCGCAAAAATCGCGAAGGGACTGACGTGCTGTAAAAAAAATGTGGAATTCATTGTAACCTTTCCGTCCCGGACTATATTGCTGTCATCAATTTTGTTGTTCATTTGGCTCTCAATTTTTTACCGGTTCAAACCAAACACCCTGCAAATAATCGAGAAATGATCTCAATTCAATAGGTCACATCGGATTTACACGGAAATTCCCTGAGGTCTGCCCAATGTAAGTCATTTTCCTTTTTTTTCAATGTGAACATAGCATTCTTCGTTGTCAAATCATAAGCGAATCGTATATATGCGAGTAAATGCCATGTATACCGGATATTCTAGGTTCTCCAAATCGTCCAGTTTGTTCACATCGAGTTCAGTTGACTCCAATAATGTCTGTAATATCGAAATATGTCCAAACAGATTCAAAGTGTCCCGGCCTATTGCTACGTATACAAGATGTTATAGATTACAATATACGATACAATATACAGATATACGTATACAAGATGTAACAGATTATTTTTCTACTAGATTACCCAAGACTAATTCAATATCTGTAGTATCGAAATATGCCCACACAAATTTGCAGTGTTTATGTGGATCATGCCAGCCATTTCCGTAGATGCCAAATGTTCTAGGATTTCAAAATCGGTATTTCGATACTACAGATATTATCCTAGTCTTTGTTGATCTAGTAAAACAAATAATCTGAACTGCAGGACGATTTGGAGAACCTAGATCATCTGGTATACGTGGAAATAATTAAACATTATCCATATAGACACTATGAATTTGTTTGGACATATTTCGATACTACAGATTTTATCCCAGTCATGGTTGATCTAGTAGAATGAATCATCTGAACTCCAGAACGATTTGGAGAACTTAAAACATATGGCACACACGGCAATAGTTCATGTATGATCCACATAGACTCTGTGCATCTATCTGGAAAATTTTTGATACTAATGACATTGTCCCAATCTCGGTTGATGTAGTAGATCAAATTATCTGAACTCCAGGATGATTTTAAGAACCTTGAACATCTGCGTTACTCGGAAATAGATCATGCATGATCCACATAGACACTTTGAATCTTATTGGACATTTTCCGATACTACAGACATTATTGCTGACTGTAGACTGATGTCCTGGACGATTTGAAAAACCTATAATTTTCGGTACACATACTAATAAGTCGTGCATGATCCACAAAGTCACATATATACGATTTGGTTATGATTTGACAACGAAAAGTGCTAGGTTCATATTAGAAAAAAATAAATAATGAAAATGTCTCACCATTGGACAGAATCCAAAAAATATCCGTGTAAATACAGAACCGCAACGTGACCAACAAGTGTGACTTATGAAGCTCTGGTAATTTCTCGATTATGTGCAGGGTGTTTGGTTTGAATCGGTGAAACATTTAGAAAACTAGAGCCAAATTAACTACAACATTTAGGACAGCAAAATACTTCAAAAAAATTTGCATTTCAAATGAAAATGCATTTTTTTTTAATTAATGTTTCATCAAAACTAGGCCGGTATTATTCAATAGAATCTCATAATGTAAGGGTGTTTTATTACGTTCACTAAATACTCAGAATTTATACTATACATAAATAACTGAAGATGATACAAAGTAATTTAAAAAAAAATAAAGGTTACAAACGATACTCCTTTAGCTCAGTCGGTAAAGCCGCAGCTACAAAGCAAGTCCATGCTGGAGACGACTGAGTTCGATTCACGATCGGTTTTTTAATTTTTCGGCTTGGAAAATTTCTCTATTTTCTTGGGCATAGGATGGTACGGGCATAGAAAGCTCTCAATTAAAATGTGAAAGTACTTAAAAGAACACTAAGTTGAGAGCAGGCAAAAATCTAATATGCTAAAAGCTTGAAATGCCATGTAGTAGTATACAAATGCTATTTTTAGGCAATGAAAAAATATTTTTTTTTGGCACGGTTTAGTATTTGAAGTTGCGAATTTCTTTTAAAAAATCGCGGATTTCGCGGATCAAGTTTAGAAAATCTTGTAACAGCCCTGCATTTGGAAAAGGGCAGTTACTCATAAGCTATGAGTAACTGCACTTTTTCCAAATCTGAGGAAATTTCGTATGGAAGAACATTCTCTGAGTCAATTATTCTCAGTCACTGAGTTGGTATGGTTGGCCGTGCAGTAAAGTACCACGAAAAGGTGGTCTACCCATGTTACAGGGCATGATGATGCTATAATATGTGTCGCAGAAACAACCAATTAGGGTAGTTTCCTATTATGGGCATACCTCAGAAAAAGAATCAAATCACATTCTTCATGAGTTTTGTGGATGATATGTAGGGGAATTTACGTATTCTCGGCAACCTAAGCAGCGACCTTCTTTCTATAGCCTTTTTCTCTAAGGAACGCACACATATGCAGTATTGGTTTGTTTACAATCTTTTGCTGCCAGCTGCTCTAACAATTTCAGTCGAAAGAATTGTCAAAAACTGTTTTGAAACGCTTTTACAAAGCTCCAATCTTCTCTAGTGAGAGCGAGTATTGTCGGCAACCAGTTTTTCTTCGGCAACCGTTCCATTTGAACTGCGTGTAAATCTGCTGTTCTATTATCGGCAACTCGAAATCAGCTACAATTTGTAGTGCGTGTGTTGCATTTCAAGAAAACCTTGCTAGATTGCTTTTTCTAAGTGGTAAAAATATAGTCAAATTGAAGCTGAAAGCATAAAGAATCGTTTGCATGCATTCAGCGAAGTGTTTTCGCAAGAAAATCCAGTGAAAATAGTGTTTCAATTTGTGTTGCCGAAAATAGTCTGTCATGCCGAAGCCGTCATTTCCCCTATATGAACTCAGATGAATAATATTTGACTGAACAATCTTAACATTATTTAAGATCCCAAACTTTTAAAAACGTAAAATATTGTCAAAACATAGCCAAAATAGGTGCATTTTCCCTTCAGGAAATAAAGTATAAATGAAGTTTTATCATAGTCTGAAATGCTTTGAAATCAGAGTGTCGGCTACCTGAAAAATCAGGAATATCATGGATTTCATTTTTGGCCCTGGAAAATCAGGGAACCTCAAGGAAATTCGTTCACATCCAGGGAAATATGTCTCAATCACACACACTTATTAATTAGTATTATTATTAGTATCGCTAGTATTTTGAGAATGGTTGTTCATTTCAAATTTTAAATAGAGTAATGAACTTGTGGTTGATGTTGCATTTCTGCAAGTTGAGCAAAAAATACTCAAATAAAAGGGTATTTCTATGATTCTGGGCCTAATATAAATTCAGCCCCCACTGGGTTTCGGCAGATATTCCTGAGTTGAAGTGAGATTCTAAAGGTTAAAAAAACATTTCCGTAGACACTAGACGTTGTTAGTTGTTGCAAAATTTAATCTTCAAATGGGTATGTTCGTGTCTTAAATGTTAAACCTTATTGCGCCTGACGTAGATTGATGCGTCTGCTCGATCCAGCTGTGTCCTACAACATATAACCTTTGAGCGAATTGAAGCGCCTTTGAATGCAAGAAAAGTAAAGAGGTAAGAGAAGAGGATGTAGTAATGAAATTGGGTTGTTAGCGGTATGCTTAAATAAAACAGCAAAAAATGTTATCTTCAATTTAATTCCACTTAATTAATTTTGGTATCCATGACAGATACGTATTTCGACTACAATGTGCAGTCGTCATCAGTGTCATTCCCACTAAAGACTTATTAAAAACCTAACCCCCTTAAGTACTCATCTCCTAGGTAAAAATGTCAAGATCACATGTATAAAAATTAAACTACAATGTGTAGAATCGGAACCTACACCGTTCGAAAAATTTATATAAAATTAACGCTAGATTTGGCATAAATTTACGCGATACTTCGTGTAAATTTAAGCGCAATATCGCATAAATTAGCAATATTGTATGCAAGCTTCTAAACGATTTCGCTGTTTATGCCAAGTATAGCTCAAAATTATACGAAGGTAGATTTTACGCGATAGTTAAAATTCAGAATTTTTTTTCTGTGTACCTAACTAATAATAATCAAAGGTTTTAGTAAAGTATAGGAGAAAAATCTATTCAAATCTCTAATAAGTAAAAAATCCCAAAGGCTCAATTTCATTACTTCATTATGATGGCTACCAAGCCTTTGGGATTTTTTTCCAGTTACGTTATATCGAGGTAAACATGTACTTGTAGTTCTTGTTCATTATTGTGTTCTTAACAGCCTGATTAGCTCAGAGAGTCAACTAAATGAGAATTGATGGAATGGATGAAAGGATTATTTTATTGTTTGGAGTAGTACTTTTCTGATTGAATAACGTTTGAAAAATTCATGTAAATTTCTGCGAGATATGGCGCACATAAAATTAACGCTATATTTGGCTTAAATTTACGCGATATTTCGTGTAAATTTAAGCGCACAAATTAGCAATATTGTATGCAAGCTTGGTCAGATGGTCAGAAGCAGTGTTAATCGTCCATGTTTGTTATTAGGTGAAATAAATGTACCAGTTAACTTGGCCAATAACAATGTAGTCCTCAAATATAAGTATCTTTTGCAATCTTATGGCTTTATTTGTTCAAATACATATGTTACGAGACCTGCTAGTTCAAATATTCTTGATCACGTTTTATGTAAAATGGCTGATGTTCATCGTCTTTGTAATCATACTATTTCCAGTGATTTAAGTGATCATTCTTTAATATTGTCTGAGTTTAAATTGAATGTTGGATCAAATCGGATTATTCTGTCAAAAAATGCGATCAACCACGAAAAACTCGAGAATGAGTTCAAAAGATACCTCGAAGGTATTGGTCCTGTTCAAAATCCTAATGAATGCCTAGAAAACATAATTGCTACATATAACAGTATTCTCACAGATTGTAGCAAAACTATAAATAAAATAGCTAATATCAAAGGGACACAATGCCCTTGGATGGACTTTAATTTGTGGACGTTGGTAAAAATTAAGAACAACTACTTTAAAAAATCTCGCAGAGACCCAAATAACGCGAGATTAGCTGAACTTTTAAATCATGTTTCAAAAAAATTAGATGTAGTTAAAAAGCAAGCCAAAAAAAGATATTTTGAAAACTTACTAAGCAATACTCCACATTCAAAACTGTGGAAAAATATTAACGCAATACTAGGAAGTTCTACCAACAAATCAAAATTGTCATTGCTCATCGATGGTGTTCCTACTACTGACAGTAAAACTATGTGTGATGCATTCAATAAACATTTTTCAACAGTTGGACCTAATTAGCAGCAAAAATAAATGTTTCAAGTGAAAATCCATTACGATACATAAACCCTATTTCTGATTCAATTTTTCTACAATCATCATCTGTCAACGAAGTTATACTACTGAATAATGACCTAAAGGCCAACAAATGTCCAGGTCCTGACAATATCCCTGCCAAAATAATTAAAAATAATGTTGTTATATTTTCGAGAATTCTGTCTGAATCCTTCAATTTAATGATTCAAACGGGTTCGTATCCAGATTGTCTCAAAACAGCCAAAGTAGTGCCTATATTTAAGTCGGGAGATGCAACCCAAGTCGATAATTATCGACCCATATCAACCCTATCAGTTTTCAACAAAATATTTGAAAAGTTATTAATCACACGCCTGATAAGTTTTTTAGATAGGCATAATATACTGTATAGTATGCAATATGGTTTTCGCAGCGGAAGTAGCACCTCTGTTGCCGTAGCTGAGCTTGTAGACCAAATATTGCAAGAAACAGATTCAAAAAAAGTAGTGGGCGCCTTGTTTCTTGACCTGAAGAAGGCATTTGACACTCTCAACCACGATATTTTACTAAGGAAATTAGAACGATATGGAATCAGGGGAACCGCAAACAGCATTATCCGCTGCTATTTGAGCAACATAAGTCAATATGTTTCATGCGATGGAGAAATAAGCTCTAGAAGAGAAATTAGTACTGGAGTTCCACAGGGAAGTAACATTGGCCCTTTACTTTTCCTTATCTATATCAACGATATTAGCAACATTAATCTCGTTGGAACTCCCAGGTTATTTGCTGAAGACACGGCCTTATTTTATCCACATGTCAATTTGAATATAATTGTTTCAAAGATGAATCAGGATTTACGGTTGGTCCAGGGTTATTTTTCGGTTAATCTTCTCTAATTGAACCTGAAAAAAACGAAGTACATGATCTTTCGGTCACCTAGGAAAATTCTACCACAAGCACCAATTTTAGCTATGAACACTGACATTATCGAGAAAGTAGACTCATTCAAATATCTGGGAGTTTATCTAGATTCTACGTTATCGTGGGATTATCACATAAATAAGGTTGCAAGCAAAGTTTCTTCCATGTGCGGAATTTTGAGACGTGCTAGTAGTTTTCTTCCGCTAAAGGCTATGCTTCTTTTCTATTTCGCGCATATTCATTCTCATTTGAGCTACTTGATTATTTCATGGGGTAGAGCTGGTAATTCAAAATTGAAAAAAACTGCAAACATTGCAGAACCGCTGTCTTAAAATTATTTATAAATTGCCATTTTTATATCCTTCAGCTCAATTATACACCGATGTATCCAATAAAATATTACCAGTCCTTGGATTGTGTGAAGAGCAAACTTTGCTAATGGTTCATAATGTTCTACATAACCCATTAAGGCTACATAACATAACTATGTACACGCTACCTCGGATTCACAATACCAGGCAAACTAACCATCTGTCAAGAACCCGTGCATACTCCAGTTTCGGTCAAAAACGAATTTCCTTTATAGGTCCTTCCAAATATAATAACTTACCAAGACATCTTCAACAAATAACAAATATAAAATCCTTCAAAACTAAGATAAAATGTTTCTTAAAAGAACGAGTTTCGCAACCATTAATTTAATGCAATTTATTATTATTTATTATTTTTATTATCATTCATATGTCAACCGTCACAAAATATTAAATGCTTTGCTGAAAAACAGTATTTCGAATATGACATATTTAAATTTGTTGTTTTTTTTTCGTTTTCTTTTAGGTGTGCTTCTTTCAAAGGATATTTTTTTTCCACTAGAAGCACATAAATTGTTTTCTCATAGATGTTTTTTTCTCTCTCTCTCTCTCATTTGATATAAGTATTTAAAATTAATCCTCAAACGATTTCGCTGTTTATGCCAAGTATAGCTCGAAAATGAACGAATGGAGATTTTACGCGATTGGTTTCCTTAAGGGGAGGTTTACTTGAATTTGGCTGAAAAACAGTTGAACTTTGGAATTTTTTTTCAGGAGAATGAAAAGACATTGACAGTGTAATTGAATAGGAAGTGTGTGAGTGATTGCAGTTTCCATTTCAACGATAGCTTCTTCCACGTCAGCATATCGTCGGATATCCTAATCCCTTGTTGAGAAGTGTGGAATGGTTCTTCTAAGAACTGCTGCGCCGAGCGATTTACCACAAAACCTTCGACGGGTTGAACCACAGCTGTGTTAACCAGGCCAATGACAAGGCCTATGCCAACAGCAGCGTTTGACAGTAGGCAGCATGTCGTTTATTTTGCTGTGCTGGGCCCGCTGTCACGATATAACATGTTGCCTACGCGCCTGTCACTGGTCTGATGTTAACTGAACTGTGTGATTTCTGGCCCTCTGCTGTGTTGTGTATTTCAAACAGTGTTGTAGTGACCTCAGTTTGTTGTTAAGTAACTTTCTTTTTCTTTTTTCCTCGTAGTCCTCCAATACTTTTACCACAGACAAACAGACATAACACTCACAATCACATTCTTCGCAAATAAGGTTTCAGTTCGGCATGTGCTCGCATTTGTTATGGTGGCGCCCCTGAACCGTCAAGCAAGTCAGCACATTTTCAACTTATCAGTGGTGCCAGTTCATTTTTAGGTCAATTTAGTAGATGTCAGCTCTTGAAATAAGGAGGCAACGCAACAAATCACCTTCCATCGTTTCTGGGGAAGGCATCCCACATACTAATCTGAGGAATACAGAAATAAAAGCTATTGATGTTGATGATGATGGTCCCACCGCTTACCCCTACAAAGATTTGAGCTGGACGATTTATCTTTAAGATAATTAAGTATAACATTTAACCAGATTAGCAAACAAAAACGAACTCGTTACAGTTACAGATATACACCCCTATTCTGTATTTCGTTTCAAACGAAATTCTCATACAAAAAAATATTTTTTTGTATGAGAATTTCGTTCGAAACGAAATACAGAATAGGGGTGATAAATTCCCTCGACACTTTTCAGTTGCTTCACAACGATTTAAATGTGAAAAAGCTTCGTCGTTCACCTCTTTGCTCACTCTTTTGTCTACCTCAAATATTCACAAGCATTCACAGCCTCGTTCCCAGCAAACAAGAGTTCATGAATAATCAACAAAGCATTATAATACACTAGCAATCCCGCAATCTGATGTTATCGTAATTTTTAGAAACGTCAGGAATGCATTGAATATTACATTCTAAATGCTGCGTATTGGTCGTTCCACTTGTAGTGTAATATTACGCTATACGATGTACACAGATTTTGACAACAAATCATTTTAATGAGTGTAATGTTGTATCCAATTTTACAATCAATGAGTTCAATATATCATCATGAATAACATTGATTGATACATATTTTTTTGCTGTGTACATATTAAAGTGATGGGCAGTGCTAGAAAGGTGATACATTATCACGATTAAAAGCTTGTTTCCAGCAAAATAAAAATCACGCAAAACAAACCCCTAAAAATAGACTGAGCTTCTGCCATACGGATCCGTATTTCTGATAAATTCAATCAATACTGAATATTTTGCAGAACCAGCATTACTGACTTGCATTTGTTTTGTTTTTATTCAACACAGCTGACGCGTTAACAGACCGAGGGAAAAGCAACTAGTGAAAAAATTGCATGGACGAAGGATGCTACGGTTGCAAATCAATGCTTCGGAATGTGCAAGGTAGAGGGTGCTAGCACAGACAAACAGACATAACACAATGTATATTTCTCACTGTAAAACATCGTTGCTAAAACATTACCGCCATCTGTTGAGTACACTGTGGTGGGTAATACGCTGAATAGATGGCGGTAGTGTGTAAACGTCAAACGCAAGGGAATAGACTATGCACTATGACCGTTAAATGCTTGTTCGATGAACAACTTGCGAGAGTTATGTCTGTTTGTTTGTGGTGCTAGTGTGCACGCTTGACGATATTTTTTGAAGAATTTTCTTCTAAGAGTTATGTTTGTTGTCTGTGTTTTTACTTTAGCCAATACAGTGAAAATTCAATTGTGAATTCTTTGGTCAATTTCAAATACAAGGAATAACATTCCAAAGACTTTGTTTCCAACTTTGAGTAGAGACACTGAACGCTCGCTTTTAAAAATTTTGACTCCATCTTACGAACTACTTTTAATGTGCCAAAGGTAAATTTGCAAAGTTTTTGCTGTGTAGAATCTTCTAGTTTTACTGATAATCTGATTATCCATTGCAAATAATATTTTGAGATTTGTGAACGTTTTGAGAGCTTGTGCACAGATATATTGAGGTTAGGGTGAAGCCAATGAATTTGAGTCTTGTGAGAGCGCTGTTTTTACGATTTTTCACCGGAGGAATCCAGCCGCGAATCAGTGTTTGGTGAAGCGTACTGAAACAGTCAGAAAAGAACTTCCAAGGGTTAGAAAATTGCCAAGTCAAGGATCTCTTCCTGTATCACGAAGTAAATTGAAGTAAGAAACGGATCATTAACTCGCTGAAAACTTTAAGCGATTAAGCAACCCTTGTTTTGTAGATTTATATCGAGATGATTGCAGTTTCCTTCACACATCGCCATCAATCATAGTAACATCCCGGTTACTGCTCGAACTGATTTCTTGGCGCTTACCACGTTTAAAATTTGTGAATTTAGACAAATACGGTGCTTACCCATTTTCGGCAACACGTTTTTGCTGTTTTTATTTTACATTCTATAAAATGTAACGAACGTTTTATTTAATTTGAGATTGTACTTGATCACCCAGGTTTATGATTTCTAGAAAACAAAAAATCCAGACAGCATTAATACATAATACATAATACAAGTGATAGCTGATGAGATCGTGTTTGAAAAACCGGGTAGGCACTGCACCTAAATTTTTTTTTTTAATTACTGAAAAATCAGGGAGTTTGGTTTTCTTTATTGAAACGACACCCTGTAAAACCTTTATAAAACTTGCAATGTCGCTCGGGATGATATGGATTTTAAATGGTTGACTTGTCCTGTATTTTATAAGGAAACTGCATAGGATATCAACCAGCTAACCACGTGCAGCATTCAACTGTTTTTTAGCGCGCCAAAAATCTCGCTGCAGGGATTCTGCCTTTTTTGCCGCTCGCACGGTCGAGGGCCGGGTGCGCGCGCATGATCTCTCTTGTTGTGTCCTTTTTGATGGTGTGTACAAGTATCGCGGAAAAGCGAGGGTTCCTTCATTGGGACTTTTCCGCTCGGCTCCCTGTACGGGATAGATCACGACGCAGAAAAGTCGTATTTTTGTCGCGTTCCCTTTGTGTGTCTTTTCTCCATTGGCAGTGTTGTTGGAAAAATATTCTCCATCAGTGCGGTTGCATTGCCCTGACAAAAGGATTACTTCCTCGACTGAAGAGTGTCGTGTGCTGGTAAGATTGTTGGATATTCTGTGTGGAAAACTTGTTCAGCTAGTATCTAGGGGAAAAAAAATCGAATTTTCATCTATTCCTGTTAAAGGTTCGGGATAATAAAAGATTGGTCCTGGACACTCACACAAATGCACGACCTACCATACACTGTCATGTGTCGTTGTTCGTGGCAGATGACATTGGTGATAAGACTGTATGAGAATATTTTTTTGCGAGCATAGGAAAATCAGTTCCGTTTTACAATGGTATTTGAGGAAATGGTTTCCTTAAGTGTATTGGTGAATGTTGAATGTATTACTATCATATAGTAATGCTATGAGTGTACATGCAATACAGCATTACTACTTATTGTGGTGTCCTGATGGAAGGTTATTTTTTTAATAAAACAGTGCGGATTTAGGATTAACATCGACAGTGAGCATTCATAAGGGCCTAAGTCGCCAACGTAAATCATGACTTCTTTCACAAATTTCGATTAATTCAAAGTTTCTCCATGTATGCCACCAATTCTATCGGATGGAGAAAATTATACACTACATCATCATCGTAATGGATTGCTTGGGCGAGTAATTTGCGAAAAAAAAGTCATTGTTTATGTTTGCGATGGTCTTACACAGGTCAATTCTATATTGAACATACACTCTCGACCTAGGGGCAAGTCAGCTGTACTCTGAGTTAATATATTAACATTGAGTAACTGTGAGTTACTCGTAGCTACTCAAAAAATAACGAAGTAGCCTTAATTTTTCAATCTGTCGTATTTACAAACAAAATAACGTCAGCTATCATGAACAGTTTTGTTTAAAATTTAGATTTAGATTTCTTTATCAAAGAGACTTTCAGCTGCAGTTTATGGTTGTTTAATTGCAAGTAATTTATTTTTCTCTCCAAAAAGCTTTCTTTTTAAAGTATATATAGATACTGCTACAAACTGAAAACGTATGTCTATATTCCAACATCGATCATACGAATTCCAACAACTAATATGGATTTACAGGAATGATCCGGGAGTAATTGTATAGTCATCTTATTATTTGTACATTCGGTAGTAACGGCAAGAATTGTGTTTTAACTAATATTCTGCGCTAATACTGTTGTTAAGATTTACCCTGATTAAAACCCGTATTATTATTCCCAGATCATCAAGAGCTATTCGTGTTTTGTCTGCGTTAGTAGAACCACCAGTATGCAAAAAATAAAGGATAGAAACCTGGTCAACTCTGGTGAGTCTATGTACATATTTTTACGGACCTGCAGCATTTTGAACCACCTGCACATCCCTATCAAATGGCTTGACACCGATTGACACAGTTCCAGTACACCCTCATATTTTGAAACGAATTTGGACAATTTAAGCTGACTCATATATATCTTTCAAATATGTTCAAAATTTCGAAATTGTCCTTAAATGCAGTTATGAAGAAATAAATGATGATGTTTTATTTATTTACAACTGATTAGTTTCTTTGAAAGTATTTTCAATTATATGTTACACTGATCCATAAAGCTCATGGATTTTCAGGAACTAATGGCAGGGTTGTCGGTGTGCCACTTCCACTGACAAGACAAGCTGCGATGTCTGGAATAATTCTATGGTAGAAGCGACTTCCCAACAAACATTGAATGTTGAATAAGAGCTTATTCAGGCAAAAATAAGCTGGCCTTTTTAGCTGTTAATCAACTCAAATTGTTTGTTGGGTTGTTTCTCAATCATGGCTGACCAAAGTTATTAAAGTTATGCAAAATTCCAGCAATGCAACTGATACGCTAGAATAAAAGAAAATTACGACAAGGTATCAACAGATTACAAAATTGTTTTGAACTTTCACCGGTGAGTGACACATAACTCGATAAAAACTTTTCTCTCGTTGACTGAGTTGCTGCGATACATATTGACATGTTGACAACGATATTCATCATTGAGCAGCGCGAGTAACTCAGAGCTACTCAAAATTTGCTTAAAAATTACTCATGATTTAAAGCTGTCTGGCCCCTAGCTCTCGACTGCTTGATCTTGTGCTGGTACATGAAGCTACTGTATTGGATTGCACTGCTGTCGAAGCCTTCGAACCTGTTTAAGGATTTAAATTTTATCCTAAGCCTAGTATCCCGAATTTTTTTTTCAACATATCAGATTAAAAAAAAATATCCAGGTCCAAAATCTTGAAAACTCCCCTATGTGCCAAAATTGTATAATTCAATGTTACAGATGCTTGAAATGTTGTTGAAATTCGAGATCCCACAAATATCGAAGCATAGTATGGTGGTGCCCGCTAACTGCCCGATAATCACCCTTTTTGCGATATAAGGGAACAGAACACACCCCTGCTTGATATAACTTTAAACTAGTTATCGAAAAGCGCAATTGAAAGTGAACTGCGTTCCGGGAAAACCCGGAAATTTGTTATAACCAGGGAAATCCTCGGGAATTCAGTGGCACTACCACTATTTGCAACATGAAATGTTAGCATCTATGAGTCGTTCACTTTTCTATGAAACACAGTCTGATAAACTTTGATATTTTTGGGTGATTTGTTTGAATCCTGTTTTTTGTTATCGCTTTTACTTTGATACATAATGAAAGAAACAAAATTAAGTAGTATTATTCTCAAATCCAGGTAATATTCAATTTTATTTTTAATCGTAAATCTTCAGTAACTAGACAATAAAGTTCTTAATAAATTCAGCCATTTGATTTTAATATTTAATTATAACAACTACTAGAGAAAAGGTCGTTAGACTTCACCAGATTTTTTTCAACTTTCTCCTATGTCTGCTAACTTCCTTCAGGAGTTGCTTCTTACTACCTCCGGAACTTTCTTCCAATTTCCTTCGAACGATTCGTCTGAATATGTCATCCGACTACTTCTGTTTTTTTTCGGAATTGGACCAATTTTAATAATTTTATCACCAATCGATCAGAAATATTTCTACGCATCAAAAGCAATCCTTTTGACTGATGATTTTCAACAAGAAACTATTGAAAAAGTGGTAATGTCAAGCATTATCCAATGTTAAAATAAAAAGTGATAATTTTATCACTGTTTTCATGAAATGAACGTTCTTTCCAAACCCAGTCGTCATAATCGAGTCTAGCCTCAAATCATTTTCGCTTCGGACGGCGTGGTGAGCAGGCAGCAGAAACAGCAATAGCAACAGTAGGAAGGTGTTGGCAGGTTATGTATTCCACTCTTCTACCTAACAAGCATCAATGACTGGGAGGAACAAAGGAGGAAAAGAACTTGTTAAAGAAGTTGCTAAGCGTCATCGCAAGGTTCTTCGTGATAACCACCTGGTTCCTGGAAAATGAGATCTGTGATGCTGTCACTTACACTGAACACGGCCCTTTTCAGGGCCAGCAAGGTTATTACAGTAAAGAGTTGTAATAGAATTTATCTGCGCCTATTTGTCCATCTTCAGAACCACACGCCCCCAACAACCACGCAAAATGCTCTTAAGAGGCTGTCCATAATCTACGTATACAGTTTAGGGGGAGGGGAGGGGGGTTGGCAACTATCCACGGCCCATACAAATTAAACAAAAATGTATGGGCAATTGTCTACGCAGGGGGAGGGCGGGGGGTCAAGAATTTAAAAAAAAACTGTCTACGTAGTTAATGGAGCTGTAAGAGTTGTAATATTGTAACCAAACTTGGAAACAGGGGTGCAAGTGGTTTTGATCGATTTTCTTCAACGGCTTTCTCTTTGAAAAAAATTACTACAAATTTGGTACGCCTACAACTCAAAAACGGAAAGAGTTAAGATAATAGATGATCAAACAATTAATTCTACTTTTTTCCTGGATTTTCATCTCTTGACAGATTCTGTCAGCTTCCTCTGGAAGTTTCTTCTAACCTTCCCTAAAATGTTTTCGACTTCTCTGGTTCTTTCTTTCTCTTCTTCACATTTCAAGCTTATTGCTTACCGCATATTACCTTATTGCATTTTCTAGATGAACTTCCACAGTTATTCATTAAGAGATACCTGTACGATTTTTGCATTAGTATAATTGTGTGAAAAGTACAATCCTACTCTATGCCCAAAGAAGTCGAGAAATTTTCCATCCCGAAAAATTCTTAGACCGGACTGGGAATCGAACCAGCATGGTCTTGCAGTTGCGCCTATACCAACTGAGGTAAGGGAGGCCCATGCTTCTTTCCTACCGCTCCAAAAAGCTTCCACTAGAAATTTCACTTTGTCGAGAGTTCAGAGTAATTTACCCGGAAATGGTTACGATGTGGTCTATTTTTGTGAATATTTATACCGTATGCGTGATAATATTTGCACCATTAAACACTGTGAATACAAAAAAAAATCTAAAAACTTTCAGAGTGGAAAAAAACTTAAACCTATGTTAATCATCGATAGAATTTCCATTTGCCGCAATTACGGCCTGAACACGCTTCCGAAATGCTCAAGAGGTTCTAGACCGGATCCATATCTCTCCAGGTGCGCATCTATGTTTTTCTGAGGCTAGCTGTACTGGAGTGTCGTTTGGCACAACAGTTGGCCGTCATGACGCACCACACTGAATAATCCAAGGGGTTAAATCGGGGCTGGATGGCGGCCATATATCTTTCAACCACAACGGCGATGTTCATTCAGCCAATTCTGCTTGCGGTTCGAAGTGTGAAATGGCCACATTCGAGTCCGGTCCATATTGCTCAGCAATCCACGGAAGGAAATATTTACTAAGAATACCGATATACACCTCCGTATTCACTTTATCCCCTTCAGGAATAGTTTTTTTGTATGGAAAATACGGTTCGAACGAAAACAAGAATATGTGTGATTATCACGCATGTCTCTTACAACTGTCTCCCAAGCCCCATTTATGTATCTTCAATTAAATTGGGCACCGTTATTTTTGGTTTGACTAGTGAAAATCGTTTCCCATTTTTTTTCTTTATATTTTTCATCAACTGATTTTCTCAAACACGTTTAAATAAGCATACTTGGAAATGTTTTCTGCATCGTTAAACTTTCTTAAATTGAGGAGCGCCAGAGATTACAGATACAGATTTTAAATAGCACCTGTGCACACAATTTTACATTTTTACGTACCGGGAAAATCATCTCGTATGTCCCGGGAAAACCGGGATAAAACCGAAAATTTAAAGGTTAACGGATGGCAACTAGATTTATGCAAAATTTGAAATCTTCGCTCCACAGTGCTCAAACGGTTCCAACTCGGGGAGCAGATTAAAATGGTATGAACAAAACATTTGGATTTCCGTAGTAATTTCCATATAAACTTCAAAAGTTTGTGCCAAGTGAGTTTCTTACTAAATGAGTTCAAATTTTGGGAGGCTAATCAGAACCTTATTTGGAATCGTTTGAGCAGCAGTGTGGAGCGAAAATTTTAAAATTTAATTTTGCATCGGTAATCCTCGACTGTACCTGGAATTGAACCTAGCCGCCTCCAACTTGGTCTTGCTTTAAAGCTGTGCCTTTACCGACTGAGCTAAGGGAAGCCCCTCTCATAAACTGTCCACGTGGTATATTTACAGTAGGGTTGGTCAAGTTTATATGGTGGATCACAGCTCTATGATCCCCACAAGCTTTTTCGATACGTATTGAGGACGCCAACAACTGTGCAAAATTTGAGCAAATGTGGTTATAATCTGGATTCGCGGGAAAATTTTTGAATTTTGTGCGGGAGAATGAATGTGAAATGACACAAAACTATTCATTTGCTTGTCAAAAATTAAAAAAAAAAAATTTCTCAATTTTAACCAAACGTTCGATTTGGATTGGGAATACTATGCAGAACAACTTTGTCGAATGAGTAAAAAGAAGAAAATAATAAGGAAAAGGGAATAAGGGATAAGGAACAATGGAAAATTAATAAGGAATCAGGAAAAAGTAATCATAGCATATTGAAAAAATAATATGGAATAAGGATAAGGAACAAGGAATAAGATATAAGAATGAAGGAATACAGAAAAAAATGAATAAATAAAACGAACCAAGGAAAATTGAATAAAACAAAAGACGAATAATGAAGCGAAAGAAACAAGGAATAAGGAAAGAATAAATATAAATTAAGAATAAGGAATCAGAAGTATAAGGAACAAGGATTTATGAATAAGAAATAAGAAATGAAGAATATGGGAAAAGGAATAAGAAATAATAATTAAGGAAAATGAATAATGAAAAAGAAATAAGGATTACAGAATTTTTAATTTGCCTCCCTTAGCTGAGTCGATTAAGGCGCAGCTACAAATCAAGACCATACTGAAGGTGGCTGGGTTCGATTCCCAGTCCGGTCTAGGAATTTTTCGGGCTGGAAAATTTCTAGACTTCCCGGGCATTGTATGATTGTACTTGCCGCACAATTATAGTATGCAAAAATGGTACAGGCATCGAAAGCTCTTAATTAATAACTGTGCAAGTGCACCTAGAACACTAAGTTTGAGAGCACGCAATAATCTAATATGCGATATGCAATAAGCTTGAAATGCGAGGAAGAAGAAGAAAACAGAATTTTGAATGGAGGAAGGAAGGAATAATGCATACACACTTAGAAAAAATTACCGACTTCGGTAATTCATTTACCGAATTCTCAACAGCTGAACGGTCGGTAATGTTTTCGGTAATCGAGAACATTACCGAAAAATCTGTAAACTGAATCAGCAAAATTAGCTGTCAAATTTACCGAACGATCGGTAACGTTTACCGAAAAAATAAGCATGATTTGTAATCGACTTTACCGGAGAACTGTAATTTTGAAGTCGATATGGAAAATGAAATTTACCGAAAGATCTGTAGTTTTTTAAAAGGTTACCGACTCAACTGTAATTCGCTTCAATATTGTTTCAAGGTATTTTCTTGGTTTTATCAATTGAATTAAATAATTTTTCCTTATCCTTTATTTTATTTTATTCTTACGGATATGCTTTTCGTAAATCTAAAAACCCAAAACTTACTCGTAGCGCTGGCGGTCACTGCAATCCATGCAAATATTTGGCTCCAGTTGTGGTCAATGTATTAAAGTTTAAAAATTGCTGCCGGTATAAAATTTCTCTTCTTATATGGTCATTGATATGTCGGTGCAGTCCGGTAACATAGCCTGGTACTTGCGACCGACAGAAAAAATCGGCCATCTGTAACAATGGGTGTTTATTTGGATAACGAAATACCATTACTTACGGAAAATATCTACGATTTGCTCATCTTTATGCGTTGCAGCTGGTCCATAAAGCCTCCATCATTTCACTTTTTGTTTTTCATAACATTTTCCACTTACACACTTTTTTTTAAAGGTCGAAAACACATTACGGCGGATTTGACGTTTCTCGCTGTGAAAGCTACCGAACTCGGTAATGGAACGCTTTGTTTACCGAAACTTCAGTAAAATATTTCACCGAAGTCAGTGATTAAGCTGATTTACAGATCTGCCGGTATTTTTTTTTGCCGTTTTCGTTGAATTGAAATGAAATCACCGAAATTCGGTAATTTTATTTACAGTTTTCAGCAATATAGCGAGAAAATACCGAAACATCTGTAATTTTTAGGATTACCGATCTAAGACGGTAATTTTATTTACCGAACTCAGGGTCTCTGTTTAAGTGTGTAAGGAATAAGAATTGTATGTTTTTTCTACAAAGTGTTATTCAAATGAGAGCTAGGTACCCGTTGCGCACAACGCTTGAAAAAGGAATAACTATAGGGTGTCCCAGAAAGTATAAGCACACTTTCAACTCGCCACCATTTCTACCCCGATGAAGTTTATCAGCTGTTCATCGATATGTGTTGTTGTTTACATATTGCTCAACAAGTTTGTATGCGCAAAGTGCATTTATTTTTACAAAATCATCAAAATTCGAGGCATTTTCCCGGAAAAGCGCAAACAGATTGTGCACAAATGGTACACTATTCCTAACCTATCAGTAAGGAAGTTGGAGAAAATCGAGGAAGTAAGTAGCGGTCCGAAGCAGTCCGAACCGCCATCCGAAAGTTCGATGAAGAAGTTACCTTCGAGGACACACTGAAATCTGGCCGTTAGCCGGAACCTGTGTACCGAAAACTAGACCGGAAGATCACCCAAGTTTTCGTCAATAAGAAAAGTGCTTCTGTTCAAGATTTGGCATCGAAGAGTAATGTCCTAAATCGTGCTAAGGCAAGAAACGGGTTGAAAACGTTAAGAAGCAGAAGGAGCTAAAACGAAGTCAAAAACAAGCCGCATTCGTCAAACTGAGAGCTCGGAAGCTATATGTTAGCCTGATGTATGTTATCATGGACGATTAATGATATGATTTAAGTTTTTATTGAGAATAAATTGCATTCAGCGTGCACAGAATATATTACCAATTTCTGTATTATTCTCATGTCCATTTACTTAACCACCGACAAATCGACATGAATGACCACAGGAAAAACAATAAAATTTCTGACCAACGCACACTACTGATATTTGGCTCCATGTTCGCGGGAATTATTTAGCTAAGCCATGAATCCGCATACAAGAGCTATGAATTGGTTCGTGTCTGATCTATTCTGGACAAATTATTTTTATCTAGAACAAAAAAAATCTATGGTTTTGACCCGTAGATGAACCAGCGTCTGGCTGAAAATCTCCTTAATAAAGATAACCATACAGGCCAGTGACAAGGCCTATATCAACAGCAGCGTTTGACAGTAGGCAGCATGTCCCGGGCTCAAATCGTTTATTTAGCTGTGCTGGGCCCGCTGTCACGGTATAACATGTTGCCTACGCGCCTGCCACTGGGCTGCAACCAACCAACCAACCTATGATTTTGACAGTTCGGATCATTGCACATTTAAATCGGTCGTTTACGATTTTCAGCATAAGTCAGAATTAAGTGTCATGTCGGTTTGTCGGTGCATTTACTATGTTGTAGATACACATATTAGTTAAAGATTCCTATAAGTCAAATTTTCTTGCGATGTTGAAGTATCAAAAATAAAGAAATGCAACCGTTGTGATGTTACAAGTACCTGTTATTTAGAATGTCACACATTTGTAAACCTCACTTCGACCCTTAGAGCATGACGCTCTTAATGGATGCTCCACTAGAAGAATGCAGTCTTGAAATTGCTCATTATATGATGAGTGGTAATTCCTGTTAGAGTTTTTTTAAACGTTTGTAGTTTCGGATGGGTTAATCACACGGAAAAAAATCGTTTCCGAAATTATTCAACCTCAAGTCAGATTTTTGCAGCAGGTTCATTTTTCGTTCAATCATGAAATCTTGATCATTTTTCTGCAAAATAAACGTAACGCCTGCGATACGCACCGGGCACCAGTAAAGGCAACACAAGTCATAGAAACGTGAGCTCTATTCTGAAAATCATGATTTTGATCTAATAAACGTGATTAAAGTTCATGAGCTGTGCTTGATATCGTGAACCTGTTCTAGAAAATGGAAACATGGTCCATGGACTATAAAACGTCAACATCAAAATAATTTTAAAAGTTTTGACTGCCCTAATAAAAATAACCATAAAAGAGAGCTTAACGACGTGTTCGGGGTATTATCCAAACCATTTGTGGGATAGTTTACCCATCCGGGATACAGTTCGTTTATAGTATTTGTTTATAAGGGTGGATTGTAAAGGATATAAATGGAAGGAAACTGGAAACGACGGAAGACTAGGCTCGAACAACCGAACGATGCAGGTTTCACCCACACCATAAATTGGCATTAGGTATCTGTCCAGCAGATGGAGTGGACACTTTCAGCAAATCAATTCCCTCCATGCTATTTGGATTTGGACTTTGACCAGCTTGATGATCTGCAACACCATTCGAATGATACGGCTCAGCTGCATGTACTAATAATCAACACACTACTCGACGAATCCGACCACAACCTGAAAATGTCAGCTGAAGCTTTGGATGTGATCCAAGTTCACGATTGCAGGAACGAACATCACGATTATGGGTTCATGATATCACGAAATTATGATTTAATTATGTATTTTGGTTAGCGTTACAAAATCTCTAGTCTAAGTTCACGGATTTGAGATTGAGTTCATGAAAATTCGATTTACTCGATCACGTTTATAGAAAGTAAGTCATGAATTCGAAAGAAGTAGCTTATCGTGATTTTTTGTTCACGAATATCGGAACGGTTTTTGTGTGCAGACATGTCTACATTTTTTTTTCGAGTGTATTCAAACGTCAATACGGCTTGCAAGTTCATTTTGAATTTTCATTCGTTAGATACTCGCTGTAATCATGCACGCGAAAAAGGAACTCGCTATAAGGTGCTCATGCGGCATGGTGATTTTGAAATTATGTTTTCTGACGAGAAAATGTTCCTGCTACAAGATCACCACAACCAGCAAAATGATCGGGTATATGCATCATATCTTCTTTGCTGATATTTCTCGTGGCTGTGGTTCCATAATGTTTCCAGGGTGATGGTTTGGGGATGTTTCTCCAAAACTTTGAAGGTTACATTGATGTTCTATTGAACCTGTTGTTAAAATCAACAGGTTACATAGTTGATGTTTTGAAGAACCATTTACTTCCTTTCGTCAAGAAACACTACAAGAATGGACCATACTGCTTCCAACAAGACTCTGCACCGTCGCACCAGGCAAAAGCTACACAGGCTTGGTGTAGTTAATTTTCCGGATTTTAATTCGTCGAATGCATAGGACTACCAAGGGAATACCAAGGGACTAACCGTGAAAACATTTAAGCCACGTTTGGTGAAAATATGGGACAAAATGCGGCAAGATATTGTGCGTGCCAGCTGTAACACTTTTCAAAGACGCATGCGACTGGTAATTAAGGCAAAGGGAGAAAGATTTTAACTGGACCAAGTCAAGACAAATGTAATAGATATACCAAACAAGAAATACACTGATAATTAAAATTCATACCAGCTTCTCATGTTTATGACCATATACTTTACTGACAGGAATTACCTTTCACCCTGTACAGTTAAAATGCTATTATTCGGAATTATTAAACTATGAGATATTATAATGATATTTTCATCCATAAGATGCAGGAAGAGGAGGTATAGTTTGTGTATGACATATAAAACCTGTAAATTTTGTAAAATCGCTAATTGTGGCCCTGTGAAAGCAAAATTGACAGGTTTTATGTGTCATACACAAACTTTTCCTCCTTTCCTTGCATGTTTTTTTTATCAAGTTCGTTTATTTGTAAGGCTCAATCGCGTTAGCTTTACAGAGCCGATAATTCATTGTTCTTTGTTTGTAACAAAATTCACTTAATTCTATGTCTAGTAGGAGTTGGGCCGAATACTCGCGACTTACTCGAGGTTAGAGGGGTACATTGTTGAAGGATAGGAAAAGGGGGAGGAGTTTGGGGTAAGGTTTCGTTGTCTCATCAGAGCGATGACGCCAGTATGAACGGTAGTGTGGTTCTAGATTCGTCTGGAGTTCGATCGGCTATGGTGACCAGTGGGCGACGATGAGACTCATCGAGACGGGGGACAAAACAAACAAAAACTAATAAAGAGATACAAAAGTCAAACGAATTAAATTCTTATACTAGACATTTGCAGAAACACATAAATCGACTGCATATAGCAGAGATCGTGGGTACCCAACACAGTCCGCATCGTGCTCTCTTGCCGTGCGGATCTATTTGCTTTTTGCTTGAGGAAGTGTTACTACTACCTAAAGCTACAACAAATTTAAGCAGCACTTTTCAGTGTTCAACCTGTAAAAAATTTCTACCTTGTTCAACTCCTCTTATTCCTCTTCGATCCTTGTTTGGACCCTAATCCTTCTTGGATATCGATTTGGAAAATTCCTCTTCGATCCTTCAGATTCTTATAGTAATCTGCTTTGAAGTCGATCTACTGCCGCCATGGCGCCTAAACGCAAAAGAAAGGGGCAAACTCTTGACCCCCCTTCTGATGAAATTAATTTGAGTAATCAATTTGATTTGCTCACGGATGATGAGAATGATCCATCATCCAAGAAAAATTCTAGTAAACTTTCCCGGCTTAATGCCAAGAAGGAAAGATTCCCCCTATTGTGATAACCACTTCCGATTTCCATGCTCTTCGCATGGAACTTTTGAATTTCGTGAAAGTTAAGTTTTCACTACAAATTGGACGTTGGATGCCGTGTATTGGCTGAAACCTTGGACGGATTTAAATGTCTTCTCAAGTATCTTGCTGATAAGAAGCACAAATTTTTTACTTACGACACCAAAACTGAACGTGTGTTCAAGGTTGTCATGAAAGGACTGCCCAGTGGTGAATCCCTGGATCAGATCAAAGATGAACTGGAAAAATTACTTGGAGTTGTGCCACTCCAAGTAATCAAAATGAAAATGAAATCCCGTCCTGGCGATTCGCGCAACGGGATTTCTAATGATTTTTATTTAGTTCACTTCAAGTCTAGTGAACTAAACAACCTTAAGGCCTTAGAAAAAGCTAGCCTTATGCTCCATGTCCGAGTGAAGTGGGAACACTTCAGGAAGACTGGAGGAAATTTCCAAAACCTCACTCAGTGCCGTAAGTGCCAGGGATGGGGTCACGGAACTAAAAATTTCTACATGCCAGCTCAATGCATGAATTGTGGTGATTCCTCTCACGCAAAGGACGACTGTCCTGTGAAGGAAGATCCTAAGAAATTTAAATGTTCAAATTGTGGTGAAAACCACAAATCCATTTTTTGGGAATGTAAGACTCGCAAAGCGATCCTACAATCTCGTTCTAACCGACAGGTAGGAAACGCTGAACAAATTCCTCTGCTGTTAACAACGGTCAGCGTGGAATAAATTCTACATTCGCACCCGTAGGTACAAATATCACCCCTGCTTCAAATTCTTCATCTGTACCTACTCCCCTCGCTGCTAACAATGTTCAGCGAGTTAATGGAGCTACCTATGCTGCTATTGCAACGGGTAGAAATCAAAATACTAACCAACGTTCTAACGGAAATTTTGACAATTTTGACTTAGGAAGCATTACTGCTCCTAAAATGGAATTTTTACAGAATTCATTAACTGACATGATTTCTGATATGCTTAAATCTAACTCCATGTTTGATGCTATTCAAACTGGAGTAAAATTTGCTAATAATATTGTCATGACTTTAAAATTCAGTAATGGATTTTAAAGCATCAAACATTTTAAATTGGAATGCTCGATCTCTTAAAGATAATGAAGACGAGCTATTTAACTTTTTGAGAGTTCATAACGTGCATATTGCCGTTATAACTGAAACGTTCCTTAAACCTGACCATAAGGTTAAGAAGGACTCAAATTATTTAATTTATAGAAATGATCGTCTTGATGGACCCTGTGGTGGCGTTGCCATCATTATTCATAGACGAATCAAACATAAAATTCTTTCTTCATTTGAAACCAAAGTTTTTAAAACAAAATTTGGACAACTTACGTTTATAGCTGCCGATTTGCCATTCCAATGCGTAGGCCAGCAAAAGAATTTTCTCAAGGGTGACCTCCAGAAACTTACCCCTCATAGGTCTAAATTCTTCATTATTGGTGATTTTAATGCAAAACACCGCTCATGGAATAATGCTCAAAGCAATTCTAATGGTAATATTCTGTTTGATGATTGTTCTGCAGGTTATTACACTATTCAATATCCAAACAGCCCAACATGCTTTTCTTCTGCAAGAAATCCCTCCACTATTGATTTGGTCTTAACTGATTCATGTCAACTTTGTAGCCAACTGGTTACCCATGCTGACTTCGGTTCTGATCACCTTCCAGTAACTTTTGAAATATCCCAAGAAATAATTTGTAATCCCAACAGCTCTACTTTCAATTACCATAGAGCTGATTGGGAGCAGTATCGAACATTTATGGAATATAACTTCGATCCAAACATTCCTTTACAAACCACAGATGAAATTAATTATGCTCTTGAATCTCTGACTACTTCTATAATTGAAGCAAGAGCTGCCTCAGTACCAAAATGCGAGGTTAAATTCGATTCAATTATAATAGACAACGATCTTCAGCTCTTGATCCGTCTTAAAAATGTCCGTAGGAGACAATATCAAAGAACACGCGATCCTGCCATGAAAGTTATCTGGCGGGATTTGCAAAAACAAATTAAAAAGCGATTCTCTGCCCTGAGGAACAAAACTTTTGAAAATAATGTTTTTAAATTAGACCCAAATTCCAAACCCTTTTGGAAACTCACAAACATTTTGAAAAAACCTCAAAAGCCAATTCCAGCGCTTAAAGAAGGTGGTAAAATTTTGATCACAAATTTGGAAAAAGCTCAGAAACTTGCTAAGCAATTCGAGAGTTCCCATAATTTCAGTTTGGGTCTTACTAGTCCTATTGAGAATCAGGTTGCTCGGGATTTTCGGAATATTTTCTCTCGGGAAAATATTTTTGATGATTCCTGGGGGACTGATTTGGACGAAGTAAGGTCTATAACTAAAAAAATTCAAAATATGAAAGCTCCAGGTGATGATGGAATTTTCTATATCCCCATCAAAACACTCCCAGAGAGTACCTTGTCTTTCTTGGTAAAATTATTTAACAGATGTTTCCATTTGGCATACTTTCCTGATAAATGGAAAAATGCAAAAGTTGTTCCAATTTTGAAGCCGGATAAAAATCCAGCTGAAGCTTCTAGCTACCGTGCAATAAGTTTGCTTTCTTCAATAAGCAAACTTTTTGAAAAGATAATTTTGAATAGAATGATGCTTCACATCAATACGAACTCAATTTTTGCAGATGAGCAGTTGAAATTTCGCCATGGGCATTCAACTACTCATCAACTCTTAAGAGTTACCAATTTAATTCGTTCAAACAAATCTGAAGGCCACTCAACTGGAGTTGCTCTTCTACACATAGAAAAAGCATTTGACAGTGTTTGGCATGAAGGTTTGATTGCTAAATTGAAAAAGTTTAATTTTCCACTTTACATTATGAAATTAGTTCAAAATTATTTAACTGACAGAACTCTGCAGGTAAATTATCAAAATTCCAAATCTAATCGACTACCTGTTAGAACAGGAGTTCCTCAGGATAGCATTCTTGGGCTTATATTGTATAACATTTTCACTTCGGACCTCCCTGATTTGCCTCAGGGTTGCCACAAATCTTTGTTCGCTGATGACACAGGCATTTCCGCTAAAGGAAGAAGTCTTCGTGTTATTTGCAGGAGACTGCAGAAAAGTTTAGATATTTTCTCTTCTTATTTACAAAAATGGAAGATTTCTCCCAACCCTTCCAAAACTCAACTTATAATATTTCCACATAAGCCCAGAGCTTCGTTTTTGAAACCTAGTAGTAGTCACATAGTCACTATGAACGGAGTTCCAATTTCCTGGTCAAACCAAGTGAAATATCTTGGATTAGTTCTTGACCAAAAATTAACTTTTAAAGATCACATTGAGGGCATTCAAGCCAAATGTAACTAATATATAAAATGTTTGTATCCTTTTATAAACAGGAAATCCAAACTTTGCCTGACGAATAAACTTCTAATATTTAAACAAGTTTTTAGACCGGCCATGCTTTACGCTGTGCCAATATGGTCTTGTTGTTGCACTACCAGGAAAAAAGTACTAGCGAAATACATAGAATTTCGAATGTTGAGACTTTAGCACAAATGTCCAACAAAATAATTAATAATTTACGGCAAAAATCATTACAATCCTCAATTGCAACGATTAATTCCCTTTTATACTTAGATAAGATTAAGTTTTAGTTTTTTAGTTTTAAGCTATCAATTGTTATACTGACATGCAGGTTTAAAAAACCTGTTTAAAATACTGAATTGCCAAGATAGGAACAATGTAAAAACACTTAGATATATATCATAACAATTAAGGCTGGTAAGTTACTGTAGTAACTGGAACACCTAGGTTAAAAATGAAATGTAATTTATTTTGAATTTGGAACAAATAAAGAGTTAAAAAAAAGTGGGTACCCAACACGTCTCTGATAGGGATATAGGGTTGTCTTCCTTGGGCCTCGAGGGTATTCAAAATTCGTTCTCTGCCGGCGTCATTATCCGTACAAAGGATTTGTTAACTGGAAGAGGGTTCGTGGATTTGCCAGTCACTTGCCACGTAATTACAGATGTCCATCTGGTCGTTTTGTCTTCCAAAGGTCTTCAATGAACCTGATTCACCCTACTGCAACACACCATCAAGCAGAGCTTTGCAACCGATAAATTATCTGCAGATATTGGTAAACTTTACACTGATGGTGGCCACTTTTCACAAAAAGCCCCTTCATTTATTTTCCTTCTTTTTTATAGTCGCTTTAACACTCTTGGATCAGATGGGAGTTGGATTTGAGCTCGTGACTTTGACATGAGAGGTATGGAGGTGCACCACTAAGCTGGAGTCGCCCCTTTACTTCCTTCTTGCAACAGCAGAAAAAGATGGTCTTTTTTTGACAGTTTGAACTGGTTCAAAAATTATTACGCCTTAGCCAAACCCTGGTTTGAACCAGAGTCCGGTAGATCTTACAACCTAACACAACGAGACTTTTTTACCAAAATTAAACGTTTACAAAATATGAAAATTTAGCGTGCAACTCAATTCTTATATTCAAGAGATTATTTGCAAAGGCAATAAATCAAACGTGGTCGAATTTTATGAACGAGAACCAATATACAGGAATACCATCGGAATGTTTTCCAAACAATCGAGCTGATTTTCTGTCGGTGACAAGTTTATTTGGCCCTAATCACATACAAAAAAAAAACAGCTCAATTGGATGAAGGACAGCCGAGGACGACACCACCCACCGCGCTATTTGGAAGATTCATGGATTGCTGATACAATTTATCTAAATCCTAAAACTATCAATGTCATCAATCAACGCCAAGCGCAGCATAAATCAAAATGCATTTGAATCACATCGCAACGTCCACATAGACCTGCCCACAAAGAGTGGACCAAAATAAATTATCCTATATGCATTATTCGAACAATAATTTCGACATTAATCACCCATCAAGGTCTCTTAATTTACTTACCCTACTTTTTTGTTTACACTCCACGCTTGTATCTTGCTCATCATCATGTCGTTCCACCCACTACAGGCTGTCGCACCTCTCCGTCGGAATGTCGTTTTTCTTGTTGACGGAAAGGAAAATCACCACATCGGGCTTGCGATTTTCGGACTTGGGGCCGTTTGCTGTATGCTTCGTTCGCATTCTTCGTCTGTGTTTTGTCGAATATTTTCTCGCGTCGTCTCTCGGACGGGCAAGGAGGTTTCGTAAAAAGTGTTACTAACCTCTCTACGACGGTGACGGGCATGGTTTTGTCACGAAGGAACCGGCGAGCGAGCCGAGGTGACCAACACCAACCAAACGGAAGAGAGTATGGTACGGGCGGGTAACGATCACAGATTGCCGCCGTAGGACGTCAGGTCGTATTTCGCTGATGTACGTAAATGTAGAATGTAGGTACTGTGAGAGAAGAAGTGGTGGGTATAAATACATTTTTTGAATTGTTTTCAAATATTCGAAAGCAAAACTCGCTCAATCTGCGGCCAAGGAGCGCAGTTTAGTTTGCAGTAGCGCTTCCCTGTTAGCGGGAGTAGTCACTCGACAAACGGTTTATTAGAAGAGCACCAGCGCCTGGTCAGGTGAATCGCTAGTAATCGGTACCCGCGAGTTGAATTTTCCGGCATTTCCATGGAACGTTGAATGCAGCTACCGAGATTGTCGCGCGCCCATTCGGTAAAACGACGATGGATAAACGTGTTTGTGTGAGTGGAACGTGCAGCTGTGGGACGAAGGAGGAAAATTGATTTTCTCTTCGGTCGATTCGCGCGCACTACTACCACTGGGTACTAATACCAACGTGGACGAGGTATTACTGAGAAACATGCTAGTAGAACGTCACTGGCCAGGACGAATGGCTTGAATAACATCAACTGGCGCAAGTCGGCATTGCATCAATTAGCACAAGAAAAGTTTCATGTTAGCGGTATTAAAATTTGTGAATTTTGTGATCTCATAATATTTTTTTTAAACGATAGGCTAAGAACATGCGTTTGAATAGGTTTTGAACAGTAGTGTTCCGATTTTGCCAACATAAGTACAAATATGTA